>NW_027508975.1:5355000-5665000 GCF_051911475.1 Siphateles boraxobius
TTTAGAAGTCACTATTCAATTTTTATATATTTACCCTTTCAGAATTATGTTTATATAAATATATATATATATATAAATATATATATATATATATATATATATATATATATATATAATATTAATTATTTATATTTAATTTACTAAATGAATATTAATATATATATATATATATATATATATATATATATATATATATAATGAAACATTTAATTATTAAGTATATAAATATTAAAACAAGTAAATTATTATATAACTATATATGAAATATATTATTATTATTATTATTATTATTGTTATTATTATTATTATTATTAACATAACAAGGATTCAGCTGATCATCAGAAGGAAAAACATACCAATTTTCCAATGCTTCCTGGATCTCCCAGTACGCCAACTCGACCTTTATGTCCCTTTGAAGAAAAAAATGTCAGGATCAGCCATTAAATTATACCACTTTGTGAAATATCTTAGTAAACGAAGTTCCAGTTCCCGTCCCAGATGCTGATGGGTCAATACATCATTCCATGCACAAGTATAGTAAAGTTATGATGCAAAACACTTTTGCAGTCCTAGGAGAAGAGTGGCACTTAGTTCATTTCATTATGTACATAACATTTTAATCTGAATTATTTTTAGTTTTGCTAAATATAAAAGCAATAAAGCACTCAAGGCTGTGCTATTTTGTGAATATAGTCATGGGGGTTGCAGCTTGACCCTTGCAATGCCCTTAAAGGGATATTTCACCTAAAATAGAAATTTCTGATGCATTTTCCTGAAATTCTTTCTTCTGCTGAACACAAAAGATATTTTGAAGAATGTCGGTAACCAAACAGTTGATGGGGCCCCATTGAGTTCAACAGTATTTTTTTTCCCAGTACTATGGAAGTCAATAGGCCCTTCAACTGTTTGATTACCCATATTCTTCAAAATATCTTCTTTTGTGTTTAGCAGAAGAAAGAAATTCGGTATGACAGAATTTTCATTTTTCGGTGAACTATGCACTTAAGTCATGTATTTATTCACAAAATATCAAATTCTAACATACTAACCTTGACTCCATGTAGGCCCTGAGGACCCTTCGGCCCAGGTGGACAGTTGGTTGGACACTAGAACACATTGGATTAAAAAAGAACAACACTAAATCACACAGGCTAAACAATCACTGTCAGATCTGTTTAACTCAAACCATTACAGCTGAGTGAAAAAGGGCAGCAAGGGCTTGGATATTTTTTCTAGATCTCAGATCACCAGCCCTCTAATTGCAGTAAATGGATGATAAGGATTGATCCAGACAGTGCAGGGCACCAGCTGGGCTCTAGGCCGGAGGAGAAGCAGTCTCCACGTGACTCCTGGCAGGCTGGCTGCAGATCACAGCCCTGGGACCCGCTCGGATTCGGGATCCAGATAGGTGCTAATGGGCAGAAGCCTTTGATGACACCCATTTAATGAAGCTCATTAGGAAAATCTATGAACACTGAGATCAATGAGGGGTGTGAAACGTAGAACAGGACAAACTCTGAGAGAAACTAAACACAGAGAAGGGCAGATTCTGAGAGGACAAAAATAAGAAAGCCAAAAAATTAAATTAATAGTGAAGGATTATATACAATACATATTGATCTTTCAATGTAAGACATGATGACAGAAATGTGAAAAGAATATCAAATTGTTGTTTATAGTTTTCAAACAAATATATATAAGTAAATTAGCTTTACTTTTACACCATAAATCTAGGGTAGGGTTTCTCAAGCTTTTTTAACCAAGGACCTCCAAATAAAGCACAGCGAATGACAACAAATGATATCAATCAACTCTGCAACCACATTCTCAACAATAGCATTTATTTATATATATATATATATATATATATATATATATATATATATATGTGTGATTTTTGTTTTTTTAACAAACGTATTATATATTTTATTTTTTACTTTATGCATAAAAACCTTTATTAATGTTTTTGTCTAATTTTCCAGAAAAAAAATGAAATCTAAAAAAAACATATAAAAATATTATCATCCTATCATCTTCATAAATACTGTAAATTTATCTTTAATTCATTTTATTATTTAAAGGCTTTTTAGATATTTACTGGAAAACAAATCAAGAAGATTTTGAGAATTTTTTACTGGAAAAACAAGTCAAAAAGACTAACAAAAGTGCATTAAGAAGTTATTTTTCTATCACGGTGTAGCCAATTTTTTATATATTGTAATGTACAGTCTCATTGTTTCCTTTTGTGATTATATGATTGGCTGTTCATTTATTCCCTCATGAACTTGAACCTCCATTTTTTCCAAATACTTTTGTGCATTGAGTCAAATGTTGTGATGCTATTTTTCATTTTGGAGCTGACTGGTTTTGTGTGAGGCTTAAAGCTCTGTAATTACTGTGTTTTTTATGTCTATGGAAATAATGAATTAGAATATAATTTGAAATTCAGACTGCCAGAAAAGTTGTGGCACATCATGGTTTGCAGTACGACTATAATGCAGACGCAACCTTACCTGAAAGTCAGCGCTGCCCTCCTCTAAACCCAAAAACTTTCCTGGTGGACCCTGAAAATGACAATGACATAAAGAAATTGAGAAAGAGGATATAAATGCAGGTGGCTTGGAAGAAATAAATATGTTAGGAGAGTTTATTTATCATGGAGTGAAAAGGTTCTGAAGCAGATCCCAAACGGATGCCTTCAAGAAATGAAATGAAATAGAGTAGAAAATGAAATAAAACGTACGCCCAGAAATGCAGGGTGGGATGAGATGTCATTTTACACTGTTCTGACACTGATTTATTATCAGCCCTACAGCTTTATACACAGAATTAGATTTTGTGGTTTCACTTGAGAAGACTACATTTCAAAGTGAAGAAAATGAAACATTACTGTGACTTACAGGCTTGCCAGAAGGTCCGGGTAATCCTGGAGGTCCAGGACTTCCCAAGACTCCCTGTGATGAGAGAGTTGAGAGTTGAGCAGGTATCAGTTCAATGATCCATTTAATTAAATGGGTTTACCGAGGGATGTTTTACCACTAAAACTTTTTATGCTACAATGAAAACAGTTGTCTTAGCCAGTAACAAAAGTTAAGTATGAACAGCATTCTTAACCGGGAAAGAGTTGTGTACTATCATACACAAATTAGGAAGATGTATTCGAATGAGACCCACCTTTTGCCCAGTAGGCCCAATTTGTCCAGGAAGTCCAATGGGACCTGGTGCTCCCTGTAATGAGATTATGAACAGTGAAATTCGACACTTGTTTATTAATCCAATAAATAACAAGCGTGTGCTGTCGGATCTAAGAACAGAAGAAACCTCTGCGGGCTAAGATCCCTTATGGTTTTGTAGGGTTTGCACTGCAGAAGCCTTTAGAGCATGCAAAATAGTTTTCAAGCAAACAGTAAAAGTGCACAAATCATTCTCACTGAAATCGCATGTGAGAAAATGTTGAAAAAACGAATCACTTTGAACATCTGGTTAAAAGTCAAAGCTGCTGTATAATTGGCATAAGCATATTCATAGGGCATGATTCATTGGTGCATGTTATTCTCGTAGCCTAAAAAACGTTTTTGTAATCTTCTCATTCATGGCGATTTTTTTTGGCTGACATCACAAATCTTTAGGTTTCAACCCCTCCAACTTCCAAAGATCCCATCCTACATTTTATTCACTATGGCCTGGTTCCACAGACAGGGTTTAGGTTAAGCCAGGATTAGGCCTTAATTTAATTAGGACATTTAAATAGCTTTAATAAACGTTCCTTAGAAAGATAGAAAAAACATTACTGGTGTGCATCTTGATATTTAAAGATATGTCAGTGCAAGTTGCTTTCAGTTAAAACAGCTCAAACGTGTATTTTAGTCTGGGACTAGGCTTTTTAACCTTGTTTGTGAAACCGCGGGATTGACTCAGTTTCACTTGGAATAATAAGGATAAGCAAGTTAAATGGCTTATGAATTAGCTTACTTACAGGAAGTCCAGGCAGTCCGGGTCCCTGAAGGTAAAACAAATAAATACATAAATATTAGCAACAGAGCTCGATTTGTAGTCTATTAGCATTTGAATACAGCACATTGCGTCTATAGAAAAACTCAATCATCAAAAAACAGGTCGTAAAATTGACTGTTTTGTGTACTACAGTGTCCTGTTGAATAGTTTGAGAAACTGCAATTGGCGGACTCGCATCATTATTTTTGTTCAACAAATTCCTTACATAATTTTATACTTACAGGTCGCCCTGGTTGACCACCCGGCCCTGGCTGACCCTGTGAAAATCAGTAAAACATCATGTTGAAGGCTTTATACACCTTTAGACTAACAACGACAGAAAAGATGATGTATTATTCATAACACCCTCAGTATGCATACATGACATTCATTATTCATGTTATTCTTTTTAGTCATTGTCCTCTATTATCAGATTTTCGACATTTAAGGATATGTTGTGTGTGTTTGTATTGTGTGTTGGTTGGCCAACTGATCGCCCACTAGAATAGAGTAGATTGTGTGTACGCTGCATCTATGAAGAAAAATAAAAGATAAATTCCTCACCTTTGGTCCAGGATTACCACGAGGACCCCTCTCACCCTTAGCACCAATCAAACCCTGGAGAGATAACAGAGGAAAACAAGCCTTCAGAATAATAATCAGACAGTAATTATTTAGAATCATTCACTGAGTCATAAACATCTCTACGATGATTCAAAGGGTTAAGCAGGTGATTTAATTTGGGACACTTAATATTCAGCAATAGCAGCTGAGGATGATGACATCACTGCTTTATAGCTGAATTAAACTCATTAATTGATGAACTTTACACAGCTCTTTTTTAGAGCGGCTTTAAGGCAGAATTCTGTTTGCATCATTGATTATTATTTTCCTATTTATCACTGTAGAGCTGCTTTGAAACAATCTGTATTGTATAAAGCGCTGTATAAATAATGGATTCCTAAGCAGAACATTTAATATGTAAAGATCCATGCGTAAATTCTCATTCAGTACAATTTTTTTTAAAGATACTTTTATACATAGAAATCTTACTACAAACATTCCACAGAGCGGAAAACCAGGGACTGGCATTCCGGAACAGATTAAGTGGTAAATCCAATAAGGAATGTTTGCTTCTTAGCATGTGACTGAGAAAGTCTTGCTCATTAGGACCAACATCTCTTTTCTCAGTCTCACGACAACATTTCAGAGTGTAGGTGTGAATAAACGTTCATCAGAACAGGATATCAAATGTCATTATTCATATTATGAACCAAAAGTGTTGATTGAACACAAGATTTAGCTCCAAACTACAAACTTTTTACAGTACAGCTCTGTAATTCCTGAATTGTAGGTGTGACTCACATCAATGCCATCCTCCCCTGGAGATCCATCAGGACCAGGTTCACCTGCCTCTCCCTTCTGACCCTGTAAAGTGATTCACACATGAAGAAGTTAAAATACTATCAAACACTCGGTTCTTTGGTGCAAAATAGATGCATTTATTTTTATTAGATAAATGGGTTACACTTTATTTGAAGGTGTCTTTGTTACACTGTAATTGTACATTTAAGTACTGAGTAATATTAAGTAACTGCATGTACTTACTATGGTGTTAGGATATGGGTTTGGTTTAGGGTTAGTTGCATGTAATTATGCATCATTTATAGTTATTACTATAGTAACTACATGTAACATGTTTGTTGCAATGTTGCAATGACGCTGTAAAATAAAGTGTTACCAATAAATTATATATCAAATATTGTTCATATAGCCTGCACTACCGTTCAAAAGTTTGGGATTAGTTCGAATTTTCATTTAAAAATAAATAAATTAATACTTTTTAAGTTAAGTTAATCAAAAATGACTTTTACTTTGTTCTATTTCAAATAAATGCAAAAAATATTAATTAGCACAACTGTTTTAAACATTGATACTAATAATAAATGTTTCTTAAGCAGCAAATCAGCATATTAGAATGATTTCTGAAAGGATCATTGAAGACTGGAGTAATGAAGCTGAAAATGCAGCTTTTGCCATCACAGGAATAAATGGCATTTTAATATACATGAAAATATAAAACAGGCTTTTTATTTTACCTTTAAATGGTTATGTATATATATTAAATGCAAATTTTATGATCAACTGTGGTAGTCACTTACTAGTTGTCCGGGAGGTCCAGGAGGACCCTTCTCACCCTGGGAAAGGGAAATACAACAGTAGTGTGAGACTGTGACAATATTAAGTAAGGGACAAATCACTAACAAACAAAACAATCATCCAGTTTCTTCTATAGCAAAATTTCAGGAAATTAATAATAATGATTTTTTGCAAAAAAACAAAAACAAACAAACAGAGTACAATAAATGATATCAACTTAGTAAACATAACTTAATCTGAAATATTCAACAGCCTTTGAAAAAGCTAGCATGTTAGCATAGGCATATATAAAATGTCAAAGAAATGTAATAAATGAATGTACGTAAAACTCCACCCACAAACAAGCTCCTCCTCCTCCATCCTGACCTCTTTATAAGGTCAGATTTACAGTATTGTGGGTGTCAGAGTTCTGTATAATTCCCTATCACTATTTATGACTATAAAATCTAAATATCCTATAGTATTTGTAGAAGCTCATGGGAGAACGCTGGGATCCTGTTTCTGTTTTTTCTATGTTGTATATCCTGCTGAGTGTCTTTATACTGAACCCGTCTACGCCACAACCGTATCAAATAACCAAAATCTACTAGCTCTCTCTCTCTCTCTCTCTCTCTCTCTCTCTCTCTCTCTCTCTCTCTCTCTCTCTCTCTCTCTCTCTCAATATGTGAAAGCAGCAGCCCTCTAACAGAACCCTTTTGTGTGATTATTTTTATTTTGTGCGCCCTCTAATGGAAAGATTTTGGAAGTGCAGATGAGCTTGGGGCCCATGAAACAAGGTGCACAATGACTGTCTTTGTACCAGCTCGACCTGTGGTGCAGCCAATACTCACATCAATGCCGTCGGCACCGGGCGTTCCAGCGGGACCAGGGAGACCAGGAGGGCCCTGGGGTCCAGGTGGACCGGTCTAAAATTAAACACAGAGTTTTCAGTTTCATCAATACTGAAGCCTTTACATTGATGTGCACTGCCAGTCGCTTTAATATAAACAGCGTTCTATATTTAACTTCAACACAAACCTAGCAATTTATTATAAAATGTTGAGTTAACAATTAAAAAATGAAACCCCTAATTTACGAAATTAGTCGAATCTCTCTTGTATGCAAATCTAATTTTGGATAATAAACAAACAAATAAATCCTATATTGCTCTTTAATTGTGACCTCAGACAAGTATTTATTAATATTTTTAATTTGTTTTCAAATGTTTTAGCATGTACTTTTGGCATTTTTATTAGTTTGTATTTTTTAAATAGTTGTTTATCTTTAATTTATTACGTTTTTTAAGCGTATGTTCACAGATTATTTTTCTTCCAGCTTTAGTCCAGCTTACTGAAAATGACTTTTAGTTTAGTTAACACTGCAAATGAAAGGCCTTGGCTAGATGATCAGAGCATCCGGGGTGGGAAAAGAGATGCTGGGAATGTTTACTCAGACCCTCCCCCATTCAGCATCAACGATAGATCTGTTTTTCAATTCATGAGTTTATAAGATGGTGGACTCTAAAAAAGTGCACATTCTTTGGGTCCATTGGGTTTTATGCATATGAGCTTCATGGATGCATTTTTCTCTGAGGTGGTTCATCAAAATGTAACAAGTATGTGTTACTCTGCTGAAAGCAGTTTCAGGTTCTGTCTGTTTGAATAGCAGCTTCAGTGTATTTTCAATGGGCTCTTTGTAATCTCTCCGTTTCTACCTTCTCCTCTCTGTTTATTCGTCTGATGTTCATTTTCTGCTTCATATTTTATTCAGCAGGTCTCCATTTACTCATTTCAGTTACTAAAACTGAATTGTTTAAGCTTTCAGAATCAAAAGAGAACACTGCTGATGATAGTATATTGCTCAATACCAGGCCTGCATGCTGTATAAAGCCACTTAGGTCAACTTTTAGAAGATTACAAAAAATCAAATAAAACTCAAACGTCTACAATTTTGCACCTTTGAGGATCTAAAGTTTCCTGTAAGTGTAAACAGGTCACCTACCAAACTAGTCAACTATTGTATGAATTTGATCTAAATGAATAAATATCCAGTCCCATCCACAGTGAATCATATCTCAATCCTTAAGATGTTCTCCAAAATACATGATCTCATACTTGACAGCAAAACCAAGATCATCCAGCATCAAGAAGAAGTAGATAAGCGCAGGCAAACTCACCACTTGCGATAAGGCCAAGCAGAGCGCCTGCAACAAGACCAAGCTTCTGAAGATCATGAAGAATCTAGCCATGGTGAAGAGTCACTATCGTCCCAATGGTTTCTCCAAACCTTGCCACCCTCTCTCCTGGCTTCTCAGCCCAGGATGGTGGATCCAGGGAAAAGAAAGGTGTGTGTATGTGAGTGTGTGCGCTGCCCAGGACAGGGAAGAAAAACACAGTGGCAGGGACCTGAGGGGAGGATTGAGAGAGGTGTAACCCAGCCTACAGCCAGCCCCTGAGAACTCAGAGAACACACTGCGGACCGGACAGACCTGAGAAGCCATCGCCCGCGCAGGAGGCGGAGACTAATGATGGTTGAACCTGCAGACAACAGAGCTCAGAGCTAGCTTTCTCACGCCCCCATTACTGAATACCTCAGTACTGTAGATTGTTGAATATGTACGCTGGACATCATGATGTTGATTTAGCGGACGGTCTGTGGAGCTTCTGGACGCAGGAATGTTTGTTTTTGAGGCATAATAAACAAACACTCATGTCTGGATTATAGGTTTGGAATGTAACCCCAAAATGTACAACACCAGCAACTTTTCTTGGGCATTTTTGTAATGACATTTAGCTAAATGGCCTCAGGATAATTTTTAAAGGATGTGTGAAGATCTCCTTAAGTTCACACTGGTGTAGAGGTCACCATTAACCGTATAGTTCATCAACTACGGACATGTTCCACAAAGTCTAAAGTGACCAGAAAGTGTCCAAAAACACTTTATTTTATTAATTTATTTTTATAAATACATTTCTGAATGGGCACCTTAAAGTCAAATTTACTCATTACAGTCCAAACACATGCTTCTGACAATAGTAGTATTATTAATACACTACTATATTTAGGCTATTAATGTTTTTAATTCGTTTTTATTTGAATTTTTTTTTTTAGTTTTCATTTTAGTTTAAGTTTTAATTGTGTTGTGTTTTTGTCATTTTATTATTTTTTGTTATATAGGCCTATAGCTCTCTCTCTCTCTCTCTCTCTCTCTCTCTCTCTCTCTCTCTCTCTCTCTCTCTCTCTCTCTATATATATATATTAAATAAAAACAACATTTATAATAGGCCTAGTATTAATTTATAATAATATGAATTGTATAAAAGCCTATTCAGATTCAGTTCAATTAACAAAAATGATATGGCATGACTTGTGATGGTGGAATCAGCCATTAAATAATCAGTTTCAACAGAATCTTAACAGTAAAACAATATTTAAACAACAAACCCTTCATGATGTAAAAAAAACAAAAAAACATACAAAACACCTCGCCACCGCAGCGTTCTGTGATAGACATACGTTTTGGCCAACAATTGTAACTGCCATGTGGAAACTTTCCTTGGTATGAAAAATTCTCCGCATCCTGACTGAGAACACAATTAATCTTTTAGCTAGAATATAGGCCAGGCCTATATGGCAAGCCGTTTTAGCTTAAATTGTACCCAGCCTTACTCTTCGTAATTGCATTTTTACTAGTAAGAATTCAATTAGAGAGCTTTATAATTCAATTCTTACTAGTAGCAATTACAATTAGAGAGCTCTTTAATGCAATTATTACTAGTAAAAACTGATTTAGAGAGCTCTTTAATGCAATTCTTAAAAAATACAGTTAGAGAGCTCTCTAATTAAATGATTACTCGCTAGAATTACAATTGCAGAGCTCTCTAATTCAATTCTTACTAGTAACAATTCCAATTAGAGAGCTCTACAAATGAATTTTTACTAGTCATATGTCTCCATTGACTTCCATTCATTTTTAATTACAGAGCTCTCTAATTGAATGTTACTAGTAAGAATAACAATTAGAGAGCTCTACAATTGAATTGTTACTAGTAAACAATTACAATTAGAGAGCTCTCGAATTCAATTCTTACTAGTAAAAAAACGAATTAAAGATATGTATAATTGTAGAGCTCTGTAATTGAATTAGAGAGCTCTGCAATTGCATTCTTACTACTAACAACTGAATTAGAGAGCTCTCTAATTCAATTCGTACTAGTAAGAATGCAATTGCAGAGCTCTTTAATTCAATTCGAGAGCTCTCTAATTTTAATTGTTACTAGTCATAATTGGATTAGAGAGCTCTCTAATTTAATTCTAACTAGTTTAATTACAAACCTGCGCACATATATTCAAACGCACATAACTATAGAATCAATTCTTAATGCGCATGTGAACGCCATCAGCGTCTATCACAGGTTCACGTTTAAAGTCTGTTTAGAGAGAACGGTGTCGTCTTAGCGGCCCCTAATTTAATAACAAATGATCATTTAGACGGAAATGAATCAATCAAAACTAACTTTAGCTGGAAAAAACATTTTTCAAGAGCCACTATAAAACCAAACCAATCTCTGTTACCTTAAATTATATGTTTATCTCTGTAAAGCTGCTTTGAAACAATCTACATTGTTAAAAGCGCTATATAAATGAGGATGACTTGACTTGACTTGACTAGTAATAATTCAATTGTAGAGCTCTCTAATTGTAATTGTTACTAGTAAGAATTAAATTAGAGAGCTCTGTAATTAAAAATGAATGGAAGTCAATGGAGACATATGACTAGTAAAAATTAATTTGTAGAGCTCTCTAATTGGAATTGTTACTAGTAAGAATTGAATTAGAGAGCTCTGCAATTGTATTTTCACTAGTAAGAATTGAATTAGAGAGCTCTCTAATTGTAATTGCTACTAGTAAGAATTGAATTGTAGAGCTCTCTAATAGAATTCCTACTAGTAAGAATTGCATTAAAGAGCTCTCTAAATCAGTTTTTACTAGTAATAATTGCATTAAAGAGCTCTCTAATTGTAATTGCTACTAGTAAGAATTGAATTTTAAAGCTCTCTAATTGAATTCTTACCAGTAAAAATGCAATTACGATGAGTAAGGCTGGGTACAATTTAAGCTAAAACGGCTTGCCATAGGCCTACCTTGTGTCCATTCTTGTAGCCCATCGTGTGGCTTTAGTGCTCACAGCTAGGCTGAAACTTACTAAACTAATTTGATATTTCCAACTTTTTAAAACCAAAATTAAACCACTGTTAGGGGAATCACATCTTTGCATAATTGTAGTTTTGACTCAAAACCTTATAGTTACAAAGATACAGTTCTCAAAACATGAATGGATGTTGATCAATGGGATGTGCGCAGTGTTGCTTTCCCCGCAGTGGGGCGCAATTTCACATTTTCTAGAAATTACACAAAGGGGTTGTAATTCACATCTCTGAACAGCGGATATCACGACCGCAATTGTCCCTCTGATGCTGGATGTAGTCTATATCTTTTAGATAGTGAATATTTTAAAAAGCACGTCTGTCGACCACCAGCAGACACATCAGAGGCAGAGCGGTGACTCATGAGATGAGTAACTGTTAATACTGAAGAGTAACGTTAACTGTTTGCGCGTGAACGTGCTCGTCGTGTCTCTGATACTGCGGGTGGAAAGTTGGGTGTCAAGGACCAGCCAATGTACAGAGGGGAATATGGTGTTTTTATATGATCCGTGGTTCACAGCTTTTTCCTCTTCCTGGTAAGATTAGCGGAAGCCAGCAGTAACGTTAACTGTACTGTAGTGTTTTCTCTCTCTTCATCTGCGGCAGCCTGTCAGCGATCCGCTTCCCGGTGTTCCATTAACGTTAACGGACAAACATCTGAACATCTTCTCAGCGGCTTTGGACTAACGTTATCACAGAGCTGGTCGATACACAGTGAGATACTGATATCTGAAGATGACGGGTAAATCAGTCAAAGACATTGACCGCTATCAGGCTGTTCTCACATCTCTTCTCGCGTCAGAGGAAAACAAGTTTTGCGCTGATTGTCACGCGAAAGGTAAGGTTCATATTTCATATTGAACAATTCTTACTACGGTTTCCTATCTCTGCGGTTAGAAATTGATTATATTGTATGTTCAGTGTTTGTGTGTTGAGTGTTTTGTATTAACGTTAGGCCCTGTTTGTTTTACATCACTTTGGTTGGTGTGTGTTGTCCTATTCGTGAGCGAATCATTCTTTTGAATCGGATCTGTTTGAGGAATCAGTTGAACCGGTCTAGGTTGCTCTAGGTTGCCCGTTTTCTAAAATGATTCGTAACCTAGGAAACCATCGGACCCAGTTTAGGTTTACTATGGTTTCCGGGAACATAGACTGTACAACATGTATAGTAAACATGAGTATGACTCAATTGTAGTTATTTATCAACAAGCATACGAAACGAGTTAGGCTATTTTATCTTTTATTGAAGTAATTAATAAGTAATTTTAAAGTAGGTTAACCTACCTTTCTTTAAATAACTTTTCTTTTTACCTTAGCCAGTTGTACAGTAAGTGAATGTTAGTGTTGTGTAATGTAAATGTTGTTTCTAAATTACTTGAATGGCTGCAAAAGACTGTATTGGGACACCAATTACACCTTTTTTTAACAGAACTTGAGCAAAAATCACCACCATGAATATATTTTTGTGGCCTTATTAAAATGTGTTAAAGTGTAATAAGGACCACGTGATGGCGTAATCACATCCATACATAAAATAGCTGCTGAATCACATCTGGTTCACATCTGGAATGCTTTGCCGTTGAATCACGTATACCAGATGTGGCCCGGATCTGGGCCGATACTATGTTGCTGGCTGGGTAGCCTCTCATTTAGTCAACTACTGGGCTTTTATTTAGGAAGTGGGCAAGGGAAGTTCATTTGGACAGACCCTCAATCCCTTGATTTTGATTAAGGGAGTAAACTAGTCTATACACTTCAGGCAGATCCCACAATGCAACATGATTTTGACGTCACAATAGCAACTCCCATAGCAGATTACAATCGATCAAGGGTTTAGGTTGTTCCATTAAAACATATTGCAAGGGTTCTGCCAGTAGTGGGCACTCGTGCAACATAAGCGATGACGGACATCCGAGTGAACGAGGGAGTGAACAAGTCAGCAAGGGAAGCTCATAAAAAAGTGGACCTAAAGGCATTCAAAGTGTTCATGAAAGCTAGGAAGTTGTGATAGTCTTTTCTTTCCTATTGTGACATATACTGTATCCAAGTGCAACAGCTTCTCGAACAAAAAAATAAATATATTAGGGCAAGGCTTGATTTTATCCATCTGGAAATGATTGTATGGTTGTGGCTTGCTCTTGCTGTGATCTCATGTGAGTGACAGGTTGTTCTTCAGATGATGATTGCAAATGATAGGTGACGTTATTTTGATTAAAGATTAAGGCACATGAATAAAAAAAAAGATGTGCACAGATTATAAATACTGCAATATTCCATACAAATTTTGATTTTGTATTTTTATTATTATTTTTTTCCCTAATTAACCACCGTATTGATTTGGCCATGGGATAAAGAGTTCAAATAACAATGATAATGACATTTTGTTTTTTATTTTTAAATGGTACTGAAGATACCTTTGCTGTTGTGGTTAAATTTCACATGAACTTGTGTTACACACATTGCACAAATGACAGTACGCATGCAAACACTGTAACACTGGGCAAATTGTGCAGCGTCTGTGATTCTGCTTGTCAAACCCGTTATGTTGCCTGACTTCCCTGTTTGACCTCCAGCCCATAAGGGACACAGTTCTGCCCTTCTCCTTATTCTTGGAGGCCAAATGCTATTGGCCAGACTTAATCTGTTCCCGGCCCTCTCTGTCTCTTGTACTGAGCTTGAGGACACCCAAAACTTCTTGTGTCCTCACAAACATATTCCATTTACCCTATCTGAATGCTTCTCTACTTGCTTTGAATGTGTCAATTGGTTGTGCAACATATGTTTGTTCCCTTTTTCATACTAGCCTATCTAATGCACAAATGCATGATGCAAGAGAAGAAGCATGTGTAATACAGCCTGTTTTGGAAAAGGGAATGATCCCACAAGCAGTGAAAATCAGAGTGGGGAAATCCTTGCAGACAGTCTAAACAAGGCCTAAACTTATTTGCAGAATAATAAAGCCCCTTTCATACAGCGCGTTGATCCCGGGAAATTGCCGTAAAATTGCTAGCGCTCAGTGTGAACGCAAATACATCCCGGGATTGATGCCGGGATCGATGCCGGGATGGGGACCTAACATTGCCGGGATCAGTCCCAGAACGTGCCCTGTGTGAACAAAAGCCAGGACCAATGCCGTAAGGGGTATTTTGTTGCTCTTAGAAGAAAGTTTGTGTTCGTCATCAACAAAGAAAGAACGAAAAAATGTCTGCAAACTAGAAGACCAGAGAGCTCCCTACTCAGTCTCCACGCTGAAGCTGAGATCGTTCGCCAACTTTGTGGAATGGTATGCGATGCGTTAGTGTACGACCAACTCCGGAAAAAAATGCTTGAGCGTGGTTTCTCGAGATCGAAAGTGCAGATCATTAAAATCAAACGATCCCGGGACAGATCTGTGTTTTTTCCGGAATCTCTGTGTGAAAGGGGCTTTTAAAGGTAAACCGTAGCTTGCTGTGTCAAGGAAGGCTAACCGGTTAGATCATTCATATGATGAGCAGTTTCCACATAAATGTGTACAAACTTTGCTCTCACTGAAAAAAACAACAATAACAAATTGTTTTGTGTTGAAACTGTGGGAGAAATTGTGTTTTAATCGTCAAATGGCATCTGATTTTGATGAATTGTGTGAAAGTTAGTCATTACAAAGGGTCAGCCTACACAGTATATTATGAACTTATTACTGTATTGCTGTAGCACTTTGCCTCAGTGATACTAGTGTGTGAAAAATCTGAATAGGGCTTGTGGCTCAAAGATCTAATTCACAACTTGTGCTTGTGCTTGTATGTGTGTAAATAACACTAGCCTATTTCTCTTTACAGACTAGAACACAGCGTCCACCAGCATGCAAGATTGTTTGCTTTCTGGCTGTTTGTTCATTATAGGAAAGAGTGTTCTTATTGTTAAAGAGCGTCATGTGATAGACAGGTTATTGTGTATTGGTAATGCCCTGGCATGTGTTTTGAACCCAGGATCCAACAGAATCCAATCTGCCAGTGACAGATGAATTGAGAAACTTTACTGACTCTAACTAGTTCTTATTGGGCATGACAGTGTGTTGTTTGCATTCTTTTCTTTTATTTAGGCTAAATGCATTTTTGGTCCATGACAATTGGGTTATTTAGCTATGTGTGACAAACATTGCAAGTCATTGTATCACTTGCAGTATTATACAAGAGTGAGATGAGCGCCTCTCAGTGAAACTGCACCTTGTAATGTTGCCTAGTTCCTAATGGTTTTGTTTTCGGTAGCTTAATGCGAGTTCCACATGCACCACCAGTCAAAAGTTAGGATAATTAATAGGTCTCTTGTTGCAAACTTTGAGTCAACATTGTGACCATTAACATTTCATTAATATGGTGAAATGAATTGTCAATAAAAACATTTAATATACTGTTGTTCAGTATGTTTTAATTCAGTTCAGTAAGTGAACTTAAAGGTATAGGCCTAGTTCACCCAAAAATGAAAATTCATCTTTCATTTAATCTACAAATGATATTTTTGATGAAATCTAAAAGCTTTCTGTCCCTCCATTGAAAGTCCACGCAACTACTGTCGAAAAGCTTCAAAAAGTTCATAAAGAGATTGTAAAAATAATCCATATGAATTTAACGGTTTAGTCCAAATTTTCTGAAGAGACACAATCGCTTTAAATGATGAACAGATTGAATTTAGGCTTTTGTTCACATATAGGCCTAAACATTCAACATAATCACTTGACATGCAAAAACCAATGAGGTTCATTCTTGTGTTACGCAGCACGTTTGAGCTTTCACGAGAGGTTTGTTCTTGCGCGTCAAGCAGGTTCAGTTGAGCCTCGGTATATGTTCGCTGATCAATGTTTGTATGCGAATAAAAGACTAAATTCAGAAATGAGAGTCTTACTGTGCGTTCACACCGCCCCTCTCGCCGCCCTGCCAGTGACGCCGTGGAAAGATTTGTGGACGCTCTGATGCTCTGACCTAGATCGAATGCTTGGTCTTTTTTTAAACTTAATTTAAAGGGGCCGCAAAGAACAAGCATGTTGATCGTTATTTTTGCAGAAAATTGATCAATGGAAAGAACTTAACAATTAAAGTGACATGTTTGCTAACGAACTAAACCAATTAAAAGCCATGTGTGTGGTGTGACTTTTGTGTTCATGGTTAAGTTATATTCTAATTTACATTCCCGCAGAAATAAAGTATATTAGCGCGAAAATCTTGCCTATAAATAGTGTTGCGCGCCTTCTTATTAAATTCAAATGATCAACCTCTCCTCTATTTTGCTTGGGAACTAATGTGGTCGGAATCAAAGTTTACAGACTGTGTTCTCTGGAATCCTCTCAAACGGAGCACTTCTACATTCCGATTCGTTGCCGCCGGTTGCTGCCGAGCCGCGTCATAGCTCATTACCATAAAGTTGACCAAATTTCAACCTCTCCTCGCCGCCCAAGACGTGCCGCTCCGCTCTCGCCGGAGCTCGCCGCCGGCTCTCATTGAAAATGAATGACTTCCGGCCACTTTGACGCTCTCGCCGGCGGCGGTGTGAACACTCAGTTATAGGTTTGGAACAAAATGAGCGTGAGTAATTAATGAAAGAATTAAAATTTTTGGGTGAACTATCCCTTTAAACATACACATTTTGAGAGACCCCATTACTCAATTAACTTGAGGGAGTTTACTAAATCAATAGAGTAGAGTCAACTTATTAGGCTTTTCAGTGCACTGAGGTAAAAGTTGGAAATGTAATTTTGTCATTTCTAGCAAGTTACAGCTCTTATTTGGCTTTTGTTGAGAGATAATTTTGGCTCCAGGTTGAATGTGTTTGCTAAATGCATTGATCAGACTTTAGAGATAGACAACTGTAAGCAGTAAGTGCACACAGAAATAGGCCCAGATAGTGTGCTGCTGTGATAGGAACCCACAATAACTAATCTAGAAACAGTTTTAGTATAGATTTCCTTTGATGGTTTCCTTTAATCGTGTCACCTTAGCAACTTATTAAGGAGCTATAATAATCTCTGGAGTTCAACATATGCTGTCTTTTAACAATCCATTCATTAAGCTGCTGGATCTGTGCATGCCCCTTTAAAGGGCTATTTCTTATCTTTATGTCTGTCATTGCTCATAATGCTTATCATAAACACTTATCTGTTTCTCAGTGTGTGTCATCATTTTGGTTCTTTTTTTTTTGTCTATTAGTTGCAGGTTGATTGTATGTGAGGAACAGGTTGTGTTGGAAATGGAAATCAGAGAACAGAATTGGTTTTACATGTGACCTTTTCTCCCAGAACACCTTGGTATACGAGGCTCATTTGCATTCTCTTGTTCTGCGGTTGTCATGGAGACCCATATCACCGTGGAGGCTGAGGCTGGAGAGGATTGAGGATGTGATGCGGGAGGACACGATGACTGTCCCTTATAGACTTTCTCGGCCTCTCACAGAGGAGCCAATGTACTTCTGATCCAACCCAGGCTCATTGGAAAAACGTGTGAGTGGCGGCATTTCTACAAAAGATTACGTTGCTTCTTGCAAGTTTTGTGACACTTTCAAAGTGTAATGTCCAGTGAATGTCGCTAAAAATGCGTTCATTATAACACGCATTGCTTGTTGTACATATTGTGGCAGTTCAGAAAATAAGTGTCCAGTGAGCGGCGCTAAAAGGTTAATGCTCTATCGCATTTGACAATAATGTACCACTAGAGCTGCATGATTCTGGATAAATTGAGGATATAGCCTAGATATAGTCTGTGTGAATAATGATTGTCAATGTCATGGTATCTAACGCGCAGAGGTGGACAGTAACAAAGTACATTATTTGAGTACTGTTCTTAAGTACACTTCTTGAGTGTCTGTACTTGTAGTGGTGTGAACCTACACTGGTCTCACGGTTCGGTTTGGTTCGATTACGATTATCATGTCATCGATTCAATTCAATTCGATATCGCGATGCATTACAATGCGTTGCATCCTCAGTTTTAAATTTTACTTCAAAAGTGATGTGTGTGTTCGCACGTTCGCCTGTTTGGGAAGTCGCAGTGACAGAAACGGTGACATTAGGGGTGTGACGGTTATTATATAACCGTGAGACCGACGGTTATAGTTGAACACCGTCATTAGAACTCTATAACCGCCAAAACAGTGTTATTAAAATATTTTTTTACAAACATTTTTTATCATGGAGAATGTTTAAATACTAATATCAGCTTACGAGGGAAACGGAGGCAGAGTTAGTGGTGGTACTTCTGCTACTGCTGGAGATGATTCGGGAGAGGTCTGTGCCCCTTTACCGATCAGAGTGCGCGCTGACATGGAGTAAAGCCTTGTTTATACTCAACGCGTCCGTTTCTTTTACTGTCTATGGTTCGCACGAGCGCGAAGGTGCGCGCGGCAAAAATGACGCGTTGGGTGCGCAGGACCGGCAAGACCCCATTTCGCATTGCTGTGTGCACAGCTTTGTTTTTTGTAACAGCGCACGCTGCGCCGCATCCGAGGATGAATGACTTCAAGCCGAATCTGCCTGAGCATGTACGTCTCACCGCACCGGCACCCAGTTTGCGCGTCTAAATTGCAGTTCATTGCAAAGTTTTTTTTGTTAAGGTTTTGTTTACTGTGTGTGATTTATTTAAAACAAAGCACGTTCATTGTAAAGTTTTTTTTTTTGTTAAGGATTTGTTTACTGTGTGTGATTAATTTAATGGAAAGCACATTTAGTCGTCTTGCTGTTCATTTTAAATAAATGTAGAGCAAGTAGATCAGTGTCTGCTCCTTTATTCAAACTAAGTTGTTCTATAATAACAAACAAACGTCACATTTGACTCACGTCATAACCGTCATCACCAATTCTGAAGCCGGCACACCCCTAGGTGACATCCAGTTTAAGTTTAAAGGGAGTAAACCCTTTTTATGCCATTAAGAAAATTTTATTCTGTCAAATCAATTTTTTTTAAAATAAATGTTCATTTCAATGCAGCGCTCATTCATCAGTGTATAATGTTACCCTAGAGATGCGCGCATCAACCGTCGCAGAGTCCGCTGTTGAAGGTGACGATCATCCATTTATAATCACAAGTAACAACACAGAATAATTGTAATTTGACCATCGGGTGCGGATACATAAATCAGAGAAAATTATTGGTGCGGGTGGATGATTTGCTTTTGGCTGCGGATTCGGGTGTCGTTGGAGCTCATCCGCTTACTCTAAAGCAGTCAGACTCTGCCAGGCGTTCGAAGCTTGGGTGAAAACGGCTAACGTGGTTTATCAAGCTAGTGGTATTACCTCCTGCATATTCTATTTGTACGTGACATGAGAGCACACAGCGCATGTCTTCTCCAGGTCGTGCTTACCAGGTTGTTCATAAGAGCCGAAATGTGCCCAGATGTAGGCTTTCAAAGTAGTTGGAGCATTTTTAATTACTCGCCTCCCTCTGCCATTGTTTGCTACCGCGACAAAGCACATACGCGAAAAATGACCTCAGAAAAGCGTCAGTACGTTATAATCGGTTATGGTCTATTACTGAACAGATACCGAATCGTCCTCTTCCGCATCACGATGCATCGTAGAAACGATTCATTTCGACACTCCTATTTACTTGAGTAGCCTATTCTTTTTTTCTGGAAATGTTTTAACTTCACTACATTTGAAAGACAAATATCGTACTTTTTATTCCACTACATTTCTGTCAAGCTCCTTGAGTAGAAAGTAGTAACGTCAGTCAGTGGATGATTTTGTTTGTAGGGGTTGCATTTTGTTTGGAAATAAAAGTCGGATTGATGTCAGAACCCGACCTCAGATTGACGTTGGATTTTGGTTGGAAATGAAAGTCGGGTTGACGTCAGAACCCAACGTCTGTCCAATGTTCGAGATAAGTCAATCTGACGTTGGATTCTGATATAAACCTGATTTTCCTTTTCAACGTTAGGTTTGTTCTTCTAAAGGCAAATTTTGTTATTGTTTTCGAGCACACTAGCTTATAGATAACTGTAAGGCTAACATATTCATACTAAAAGTTAAACTTTAAATATGGCACTATTTGAGGGAACAGCCATTTGGGTGTTCTAAACCATTGTGGACGTTATTGTGTTCTAATTTTTAGAATCTTACATTCAATCCCACTATCTGAACTGTGTTCTAGAAATAAATTTGATATTGATATGAGAGTAGGTATAGGTAGGTTGGCAGGCATAGATTCAGAGGCATAAGGTATTGTAAGTAACAATGCAACAATAATAAAAAAATGCATTGAAATGTACTTTAGTACTTTTAAAAACGAGTACTTCTGTACTTTTACAAATGAGTACTTCTGTACTTTTACTTAAGTAAAAACAGGTCTTTAAAACTTTAAATTAACAGAGTAATATTTGACCAGTAGTATCTGTCTTTCACTCAAGTAAGGAAGTTTTGTACTTTTTCCACCTCTGCTAACGAGTCTAATAAACACAATCATAGGAATAAAAACAAAGACACCAGTTGAATATATTTACAAAGACCCTTCAGTGTGGGTTCTGATGATTTTTAATAGGTTGTATCAGATAGGCTAAGGTCTGAGCTGTACATGGTCTTTTACTGGAAGCATCTCTCTCCCATTGTAATTGTTGTTTGTTTTACCCAATAGTTATTTCTAGAACATTTAGCCTAGTTAAGGAATGAATGAAAGGATTTTAGTCACATGGCTGCCACATGATGTGCTTCACTCAATTTAGATGCTGTTTTATAATGAGGTACACTCTTGGGCAGAAAAAATGGACCAAGCAAAAAAAAAAAAAATGGCTTAACACTTAGCTTTTAATTGTCTTAACCATAAATTATTGGTCAGGAAATTAGCCAAATTTAAGCAAGTGCACTACTTAAGCCATTGCTGTCTCAGAAAAACATCAAAAGACAGAATTTTTTTTTTTTTTTTGGGCTGATATGGGAGTTGTTGTTGGAGTGATGAATCACAATGAAATATTAGTTGCATGGTAATGCTCCAGAGCGTGTCTTCGAAAATCTGCTGAGAAATATAATAATAAATGCATCTACCACAGTGAAGCATGAGGAAGATTGTGTTGGGAGCCTTTTAGCTGCTGGTATTGGTGAGCTACTTCACTGTAACTAACACTGAGAGTTCATGTCTGCATAATTAAATACAAGGCCTGTCTTTATGAATTTCAATCCTGAATAAACCAAAAAGTCCATCTGCTTTGAGGGGTGCCAGAGTCATTTTATGTCCTCTGGATATTTTGGAGTGAGAGAAGCCTTGTAGCTTCCATATAAAAAACTAGTAGCCTGGCAGGCCAACAATCCCAACAATCCCTCATCCTAGTTGGAGAAACTGACGCTTCATCCAAAATCGAACACTTACCACTATATAGCATGCAGAGAACAGTACTCCAACAGAGTAGTGTAATGATCTTTTTCTTTGTAGAAAAGTTAGAAGCTCAGACCAGGAGACGGTGGAAGTTTTCCAAGCAGAAGTTCTTTATTGCTTGTCGGTAGCTGCAGTCATTCCAACATCGTCTAACTAAGGGAACTTTACATTGTAGTTTATATACATTTCAAGGGGGAGGGATTACATTGTGAGGAACAACGGTGCAGGACTTCTCCCACTGAGATAAGAACTCCAAGACAAATGGTCTCAGTAATAAAATAGCAGGTGTTCAAACTAGAGCCCGACCGATATGGATTTTTGGGGGCAGATGCCGATACCGATATTAGGGAGTAAAAAAAGCCCGATACCGATATATCAGCCGATATTATTTATGTGTATATTATAATACAGTAGCAATATTATTTATGTGTATTATAGTACAGTATACCAGTCAAAAGTTTGGACACTTTCCTATTGGTGTGTACAAACTTTTGATGGGTACTTTACACAGTAGCTATAAACAGAATAAATATATTTTATAAACACGTTTTGCAATGATCACTCAAATGTGGTAATCAAACACTTGTGTGACACAGATATGTAATGGAGGCAGGGGGAATGATAGAATGAGAATTATACAGCTGAGCTGTAACCAAACTAGTTTGCATTGCATGTTATATTATATTATATTATAAATACTGTTGCATAATCTTCACTAACGACGACTTTGTCTTTTAATTTAGTCATAACTTGTATCAATAAATATATAAAAAGTGTCACTGACAAAACCTTATTATCTTCTATTTTTACTCTTAATTCCTCTAATCTCTACCAGTGGAGGAAGAACTCAGATCTTTTTACTAAAGTAAAATGAATAATATTATAATGAAAACGTTTTTAATTACATATGTACAGTACTTTTATACTATTTTAAATAATTAGTAAGCAAAATGTACTAAACGTGAAACTAGGCTACTCTTAATGCAAAATGGCCCTATATAAAGTGTTATAATTATATAAATTTTTGGAATATTGCTTGATGTTGTAACGTAGCGTTATCAGGCAGAATGAGCTTTAACACGGTGTCTACACGGACGTTATTGCTCGCGTCGCAACAGCTGTTTACCTGAGACAAAGCAGAATCAGTTTACTGTCGGAGATCGCTCGCGCCACGCATTTTAATCAATGTTTCATCAACCAATTGCCTTAATAAATAAGAAGTAGGCCTAAATATAGCAGACAATATAATCAGGACTTCTCAGCTGCGCGCTTGCAATAGTCACAAGCTCACACAATACGTGACAGAGGCTTGTAGCAGAGAAATCAATTCTGTGAATTACACTGCGCAAATCACAAGTAGGCTACTACCCACCGGATGAAGAAGATTTGGCTCTCAGTCTCCACAGGCTACATAAAATATTCATTCTAATTTATTTTATTTTATTTTTCGTGTTTGCATTTATGAGGAAAAAACAATGTTACAGACGCGACAGTTCAGCACTACGGACGTGAGCGCTCTGAAAGCGGCACTAATGCTTTGAAACTTTCACATAGACATCAAACAGAAAGCACAAAACCTTTCGTTTCAAAGTGAATTTCGTTTTGTATTAATTGTATCTTAATTTTAATCAATGTTTCATCAGCCATTTGCCTGGATTTAATTTATAAGAAGTAAATTTAGCAGACGATAGATAATCTCGACACGGAGGCGCCTGCGGGTGAACTGGAGCTCGTCTCATGAACCGAAACTCAGCGTATAGACCTGAGAATTGAAATATATCTATATTGAAATGTCTACTTTTAAACAGAACAATTCAAAACGAAAGACAGACAGACTCATGTAATCGTATGAAATGTGCATTTCTCTCTGGCGCGCGCTCACTGAAGATCGCGAGTCAGCATCGTCAACTTCATCTTTGGCTGACACTGACTGAAAACACTTGTTTATTAATAAACAATTAAAATGTCTCCTTGCTATATTTGTTGTATTCATAATCATTATTTTTGCCAGTTCTTGTGACAGCTTTTAGGTGCTTTATTGGCAGCGCCACCCTTACATGAATCACCGTACCCGCTATTTTTAAAATATTCATTTATCGGCCATTATAAATGCGGATACCGATAGTTAGGAAAATGCCTAAAATCGGCCGATAATATCGGCCCGCCGATATATCGGTCGGGCTCTAGTTCAAACTTGCTCAGGATGACTCTTCACCCGGTAAAACAATGTGAACAGGAAAAGCCTAGCCTTCTCGTACTGAGATGGGACAGTCAGGAATATCCTGCTGGGAACCACAGTTTGCAGAGATTTCCTGGTCTCATCATTTATAAACTTTCTCAATATAAAATACTATTGTATTGGAAATCTAAATTAAACATTTAAATAAAATTTGTAATCCTACAGTAGTATCCGAATACATAGTATTCGAAAAACAGCAGGCGAAAAGCTGACCTACTACTTCCGGACAGATTCTGAAGTGTGCGTTCAATGGACACTTTACCATCCCATGAGGCCACAGGAGAGAATTAATGAATGGCAGTGAAGAAATGCAACTGATAGGTCATGTGACAATAATAACATGGCTGATGTATCAGAATGTCAGTCATTCTTAGAACATACTTTCACAAAGTAGGTTCAAATTCAAGTGTAGTACCTACATAGTATGTGATTTCCCCCACAATGCTTTTCTCCATGATCCAAGACTTGAGATTCTTAAAGTGATACACGGGGCAACTTTTTTGAGCAATGATGCATGGCAGTGTAGCCGAGCGATGTTGCTTGAGCACTTTCCCATTGAGAATGGGATACTTCTGGATACTTTAGATCGGTCGTGGGTGCTGTGTCTCACCTGGTTGCCCGTTGATGGCAACATTGCCTTAAGACATGTGGTGTGTTGATCCATGTGGCGTCATGAGCAGGTTTTTCTGTATGTTTGGATACTGTTAGGAAAGGAATTTGAAATCAGGTCTCTACTGAACAAACATGTTGCACTTTTTCAGTTTCTATGTGCTTAAAGAGAGTGTGTGTGCATCTTTGTTTGTTAGTGTGTGTGTGTGTGGCCGTGTTTGTTCAGTACACATAATCTCACAGCAGGTCCAACCAAAGTCCATGTTTCTCTTCTGAGTTGGTCTTTCTTCACTCTCATCTCTTGTGATGGCAGACTAGAATGCTGTCTGTCAGAGGAACACATTGTAGATCACAGCATGTTAATGTAACTTTAACGGCAACATTACGACAGCTTCGCAGCCCTGTAAATTTCCACAGAGACGGTAAACAAGGCTCCCCGTCAAGCTGGAGGGAAAGCTGTTCACTCTTTTATATAGATCAACAGTTGCCTGGAGTGTACAAGAAAATGCAGGGCTTTTCTCTACCAGTAGCTCAGATTTGTATCCGCCTACCCCCACATTACCTCAGCAGTATTATACATTTTCACAACACATTTTTACACACTAACTTTAAAAAGTTTCATGAGTTCAGTACATAAAGAAATTAATACTCTTATTCAGCAAGGATGCATTAAATTGATAAGAAGTGACTTTTACATTGTTGCAAAGTCTTTGTTTGAAAAACATTAAAACACTTTTTACCAACCCCAAGTTTTCATTAGTAATGTAAAAATAATATTATTATTTGCAATAAATGTATACAATTGTTATTAAACATATACATATAAAATATATAATATTTAATTTTTTAATGCATTTATATAGTATCTAATTTATATAGTATTTATCCCATAAATAAATAGTATAAAATGCTTTTTTATTTATACATGTATAAAAGTATGAATGTATATGTATTTATAATATGTTAATATGTTCACTCATTAACATTATATTATTATATTCAGGGCCTGAATTTCGTTTTGGAAAATAGGGGGTAATCCCCCTTTAGGTCATTCTTATGGGGGGGATTTTTTAGACAATTTAAAAAAAATACGTTTAGCTAAATGTTTGCTCACTCATTGTATTTGTGTTTTTAAAATGGGGTCATATTTTTTTTTAGTTTACACAACAAAAGGAAGCTTGATTTCAATCTTTGAATTAAATTGAAAAAAGTAGCACAAATAAATACATGAAATAAAGAGAAAAGTTTAGGTCTAACACTAGTATTCAGAAATGCTAGAAACGGAAAAAATAACACGGAATAGTCTTTTAGTCCTGTATAATTTGAATACATAGGCTATTAATCCTGATTCCTTACAATTAATGCTATCTTTTGTTGTTTTATATACAATAATGACAGACACATTTTAGGCTACTCTCACTTTAAGAGCTAGTGCACGGATCCATTAAGGGGCCGTTCACATGTTTCGTGTAAAGCGCAGTCCGCGACACTTTCTCCTCTTTTAAAAAGGGCTTCCTGTTGCTAAGCAATCATGACGAGCCATGTTCTCCATGAAGACGAAGACGTTTCAGCAAAGGATGAACGCGCAAAAGACGTAACGTGAACGGCCCATACTGTTTTCATTATAGTGTCACATGCATTTTCTTTTTGTATTATTTTTTTAAGACATAACCGATTATGTTTGAGATGATACTCCCCAAGACTGGAATTAAGACAATGTTGTGTGCTTTTGACCATTAAAGCGCTATAATTCGCGAAAAGTAACTCAGTTTTGTTACTCACGAGCTGTTTGTTATGCGGTTTAAAATCGCTTGCATGTTTAAATAGGTAAGACTTAAAAAGACGCACACATTATAAACAATAGTGACGATGCAATGGCCCGATTGTGCAAGTGACATTTTCATCAAATGTCCCGACTTCTGAAACGCGAGAGTCTAGAATTACCGCCTGCAGCAGCAGTGCGATTGGTTTGCCTTGTGTAACCTATTTTGAGAGACAGAGAAGACGCGGCATTGGCAGAATCACTCACGCTGTTTGTGAAATTGCGTCTCGCAGAATGTTTTAAAATGACTGATTTGATCTTATAATCTGTTCGGTTAAATTTACTCATAGGCCTACATGCTAGATTGAATGAATGTTTGCAGGAATTTCCCGCATTATACACGCAAGACCTGCGGGAATTGTTAAAATGATGCGCAATAGGCTACCCGCAATCCCGCACCGAAATTCGAGCCCTGATATTCATAAATATATACAAGTATAAATAAAGTTATTATAAATATTTATTTTTATATATATATATATATATATATATATATATATATTTATAATATTAATTATATTATTGTATTTTCAGAAAATATATGGGGATACAATTTATGTTAGCCAGTTATTAGACAACATCGTTGAATAAAACAGAAAAATACAATGTTGTTGCGATGCATGATATATCGGCCACCATTTCAGTATTGGCCGATATACAGTATGTTAATTTTTAATGTTATCGTTATTGACACAATAAGAAAATTTGGCCAACATATTAAAGCCGATAAATAAATTTGGTTTATTTCCTTAAGCTGAGACACTTCAGATGCACGCTGTTCACCATGATGGTTTTGAATAGCTTGAAATAGGATTCGAATCACCGTGAAAAGGAAAATGCAACATGTGCCGCGCAAGTTTGTCAAATAGCTACATTTATATTATAATGAGAACACTACTGTAAAATAATGTTTTGAATTCTTTGTACGCCTGTGTTAAAGCACGCTTATGTATCATATATATATATATATATATATATATTATTCATCTCATAGAGGATAGATTTATCTTTATCTGCCAATATATCGGTTTCCATCTTTCAAATATAAAGATTTATTGTCATCAACCAAAATTTTCATATCGGTGCATCCTTAGTTGTTACGGTCAGTGCAAGTAAATATTGAGCTGTGATGCTCAATTCCTCTTGACTGTTGTCTACAAAAAAAAAAAAAAAACTCAAGTTTTTATTTGCAAAGCATAAAACATGTACGTGATCAACAACAACACAGCACTGGCCTGATAGGGCAAATGATGTTTCTGTCAACTGGCTCAAAACTCTCTTTTATTGTTCCTGGACCATAATGCCGTCTTGTTTATTTATATGATTTATTTATTTATTTTTGTGGTACGCAGTTGATATGGTGTTCAATTTAAGTCAATGGGATGTTTTTTCCTTGTTTCATCATCTACCAGGTCAAAAAACACATCATAATAATAACACATCCTATTCAAGGTATCACTTCTGTAGCATAAACCGTGCAGGAGTCACAGACTGGGTTCAAATGCCTAAGTATGAGCATGGTGATTTTTGGCTTAGCAAGTACCACAAATAAACAGGTGGCTTGGCAATGGCATGTGTCCTTTCTCCGGCTCTTACTGTCGCTTCTCTCTAATAGGTTAATAAGTGTGAACAGCATGTGTGAATCTCTCCGCCCTGTTCAGCATCTCTTTTGTGATTCACCCTGAAACCTGCCTGACTCCACATGACTGTTTATTACAGCCTCACATGTTCTCCATCCCACACGCAAACACCCTCTCTCTCCCTGTGCCTGAGCTGACGTCCTCCAGTAATACCACGCAAGCTGATTACCCTTGCTGATTACCCCTTAGCCATGCGGAAACAGTGAGATGGAGAGAGAGAAGGGATATTTGTAGGTGGGGGATGAATGGGTAATCTAAAGAGGCCTGCAGCACAGAAGAGCTCATGAAAATTGTGTTTTATACAGCTGCATCGAATCAACGTGCATCCCGTTGGGAATATCCCTTTCCTCTGGCACAGGGCCATCTCACATTACAGTCCATGCCAGATCTCAGATGTGAGTGTGACCGTGTGCATAGTGCAGACGTGAACCGAAGCCTCTGTGCTCCATTAAGGGCCAAATCAACACATTTATAGCCGAATAAATATTAAATCTCAGATTTCATGATTGAATTTTGTCTTTCTGCGCATTTTTGGTACAAAGAAATATTTAAAACAAACAAGGTTATATGGTCTTGTCTAGCCTGTCCATTGATTTACTAAATACAGTCTGGTCCACTTTCGCCCACTTACACAGGAAAAGACCATCTGACCGACATTTAAAGCACCCAACCACACTTCTTTGTTGTATATGTGCTGTTTAGGGGTGAGGGGATCTGACATTGCTTTGATAATAATTGCAAAATAAAAAATAAAAAAATGGCTCAACTAGAAGTCCAGATGTTTTAAGTACTAATTATTTCACAGATTTACCATCTGAAATATAAAATTCAGTAAAATATACAGTTATGTGTTGTGAATAGGTTTACTTGGTACTAAGGTTCTTTTGAGTGAATCAAAACCATACAGCACGACCAGTGAAGTCCGACTCTTGAATGAATGACACGGAGTCGATTCTTTTTAGTAAATCAAGCTCATATTGCTTACGATGACTACATAGTTATGACAAAATGAATGTAACTATGACAATGTGTAGATAAAAATGCACATTATGTATTTTGTTAGTAGTATTTTACAAATATTCATGGTTAAAGTAGGCCTATGTTAACAAAGTTTATAAACCTCAGCTGCATTTTAAAATGTAATTTAATCCTGTGACGGCAAAGCTGAATTTTCAGCATCATTACCTGCAGTCTTCAGTCATATGATCCTTCAGAAATCATTCTTATATGCTGATTATAGTGATCAATAAAATTTCCTATTATTATCCTATTAAATATGTATTATCCAAAGTACTAAACAAATGTTTAATGAAATTTGTTAAATTCTGATACATCTGATCGGAGTTTGTTATTTTCAGAAGTGCTTTTCAGTTTTGTGTGCAGTACGCATGAGACAGTCAGCGAACGGCCCATGGGCGTGCCGTCTGATGCTTACTCAAGGTTAGGCTGTCAATTTTGTGTCAAATTAGATCCACTCAGATTATGATAGCCACAGCAGGTGCACTTTGCAAACAGCAGGTATGAACTTCCCAGAATGCTGTGCACTTGTTCCAGAGAATCCTAAGCAATTAAGAGGAAATGTTGCCACAACAATCCTCTGTGACATCACATCAGGAGAGCAACCAGAGCAATAACTTAATGTGGTGCTGCCACCTACTGGCCAAAACTTATTTTTTTTAAAAGTTCAGAAAAACTCAGTGCTTGTGCTCGGAGACAGTCTTCCTCATTGTCTTTGGAGCTTGCTCTTGTCTCAGCAGAGTACGGTTACATAATGTGTTTGAAGTAGGAAAAGGGAAAAATGGTGATAACTACACATATATGCACCTTCAGGCATGGTGTTTGTGGGCTTTATCATGACTAAGCGCCTGTGTGTGTGATTTAGGAGTACAGATGCTGCATGGGCTGGTGGGTGTGTGTTATCAGCGTTGTGCCAGAGTGTCCACATGACTAGCCAAACTGGATTAGTGATTGTAGTGTGTGAAGCTTGTTATTTTCTTTACTAATGCCAAGCAAGAGAATGTAAATATCACTCCTCAGCAGGGACCCTATATCTCTCGCTGCCTTCCGTCTGTTTTTCTGTCCATTCTCTCCTTCACTGACTCATTAAATTGCTTCAGCGAGGGTTGGGCTGAATTCTGATTTTAAGAATTGGCTCCATTTCAGTTCATGAGATGGAATTTGAATTGAACTGTCCACACTCCACAGGAAGTTGAATTTTAATGACAGGAAGAGGAATTTGCTGCATTTTAAAGCATAATGAAATCTGTGATTGTATAACTTTATAAAATGAATATTTAGCATCAACATTCCAATCCATTTCTACAACAATAATTGATTATAAAAATATGATTATAGTTATTCAATAAATATATTTACAAAAGTTTGGGGTTGATAAGATTTTTGAAAGTTGTTGTGCTCTGCTCACCACGGCTGCATTTATTCAAAAAACAGTTATGTATCTATATTATCACAGTTATAATATTTTAATTAACATTTTACACATCAATTAACATATTTTCAAATGTGATGAATTTTCAGCATCATTACTCCAGTCTTCAGTGTCACATGATCCTTCAGAAATCATTCTGATATGCTTGATTTGCTGCTCAATTAAATGTTCTCTTATTATTATTATCATCAATGTTGAAAGCAGTTGTGCTGCTTAATATTTTTGTGGAAACTTGATACATTTTTTATGAAGAGAAGTTTTTTATGTTATAAATGTCTTTACTATCATTTTTGATCAATTTAATGCACAGTTTCTGAATAAAAGTATACATTTCTTTAAAAAAATACTGTTATATAATATTTTGAATAAATTAGAGCATTCTGGGAAATTAATTGCTCTTCCACTGTGGTCGATAAAATTAAGCTTCATTTTTTAATATATATTTGTATATATATATATATTTATATTATATTATACACTGAACAAAATTATAAATGCAACACTTTTGTTTTTGCCCCCATTTTTCATGAGCTAAACTCAAAGAATCTAAGACTCTTTCTATGTACACAAAAGGCCTATTTCTCTCAAATATTGTTCACAAATCTGTCTAAATCTGTGTTAGTGAGCACTTCTCCTTTGTCGAGATAATCCATCCACCTCACAGGTGTGGCATATCAAGATGCTGATTAGACAGCATGATTATTGCACAGGTGTGCCTTAGGCTGGCCACAATAAAAGGCCACTCTAAAATGTGCAGTTTTATCACACAGCACAATGCCACAGATGTCACAAGTTTTGAGGGAGCGTGCAATTTGCATGCTGACTGCAGGAATGTCCACCAGAGCTGTTGCCCGTGAATTTAATGTTCATTTCACCATAAGCCGTCTCCAAAGACGTTTCAGAGAATGTGGCAGTACATCCAACCGGCCTCACAGCTGCAGACCATGTGTAACCACACCAGCCCAGGACCTCTACATCCAGCATCTTCACCTTCAAGATCGTCTGAGACCAGCCACCTGGATGGGTGCTGCAACAATCGGTTTGCATAACCAAAGGATTTCTGCACAAACTGTCAGAAACCGTCTCAGGGAAGCTCATCTCCATGGTCGTCGTCCTCATCGGGGTCTCGACCTGACTGCAGTTCGTCGTTGTAACCGACTTGAGTGGGCAAATGCTCACATTTGATGGCGTCTGGCACTTTGGAGAGGTATTCTCTTCACGAATGAATCCTGGTTTTCACTGTACAGGGCAGATGGCGGATCTGTATGGCGTTGTGTTGGTGAGCGGTTTTCTGATGTCATGTTGTGGATCGAGTGGCCCATGGTGGTGTAAACTCCACCCACTGGCCCATCAACGGAATCCAGTGTTGTGTTTGAAGGTATTCTGCATGTATGTCTTTTCTGGCGCTTCTGGAAAACTCAATTTAATTTATTATATTAATTTAATTTATTATTATATTGTGGAATTTTTCGGTTTGCATACCTACCTGAAATGATAAAATAAAATTCTGCATCAAAATTTATAGACAAGACAAGTAGTTTGTTTAGGCATGGTTTGTAAGGAATTACAAACCTGCGCACATATATTCAAACGCACATAACTATAGAATAAATTCTTAATGCGCATGTGAACGCCATCAGCGTCTATCACAGGTTCGCGTTTAACGTCTGTTTAGAGAGAACGGTGTCGTCTTAGCGCCCCCTAATTAGGGCTGGGCGAGATGGCCTAAAAAAAATCCCAGATTTTTTCACAAAAAATCCGATTTATGATTTAAATCGATTTTTTTCTCTCCCTACTTAAAATCAATCTGCAGATGACAAAGAAATTGTTCAAAACAAGTTTTAACTTTATTTTGTTTTAATATTCCCTTCTGGGATTTGATCTCGATTAAAGTGCAATCAGAAACAACAAGCCAAAAAGACAAGAGGCCAGGCCCTGTCTTTGAAAACAATGAAAATAACATAAAATAAAATGGGTGGATTAGGATTGGGGGGATGCTTAAAAAAAACTAAAAACTTGCATCACAATAAGTGTATTGTGATTGTCAAATTATTTGGTAACTAAACATAATTTTATTAAGTTTACTGGTATACTACTGTTTTTATTATTGCTTAACACAAATTTCACAATTTCAATTCAATTCTTGTGATTTGATTCTGATCTTGATTCAATATAAATTCCTTTGGATAAATAGGTACAGTAGATACGTTAATGTGTTAATTGTTCTCCAAAAAAAAATCACCTAATGCTGTAAACATACAGAGAGCCCTGTCAGCTGGTATTATTAAAGGTTAAAACTAACTCAAATTAAATATAATGCGTTTTTTATAATAACAACGTTATACTATTTTAATGATATAGGTAAAAATTTAATAAATGTGTAATATAGTTATCATATTTAGCAAAATACTCCTCTCTATAGCAATTATTTTAAGTCCAACTAACATGCGTGCTATGGGTCATTAAAAGGCATCCTGAGGTAGATATAACGTTACGTGACATATGTTGTTCTCCAGCTGTTTTATGCACATCTTTCCGCGGTTGAAAAACACTGATCGATCGATTTTATTACATTTCGGTAAGTTGGTAGTAGAGGATGGATACCCGCCCCGAGCCTGACGGGACCCGTCGGTACCCGACGGGCCGGGCCGGGTTCGGACAGATATTTAGAAATTATGTTCGGGTTCGAGTCGGGCTCGGTCACATCAGCGCGATATGGCATTGAACATTTTAAATTTAAAACAGCTTATTATGTTGGTAGCCAATGTGCCTGATGCTTTCACGTTATGCAAACGTTCGTTTTTGTGATTAAAATACATATAAAATATTACCATAAAATCTGTCTTCCTGTGTGCGGAAATTTGTTTATGTAGCCGTGACAACGAAACACGTGCATGCGCGCCTGGGTTAAGTGCGCTTGTTTCTCCGTGCGCGCTGATGCACTCATCCTGCTGACATTTCCGAATGTCTTCCTACAGTTGCTTAATAAAAGCAGGCTTTCCACACAAACAAACGCACATGTGTCATTAGTATGAGAAAAAAAATGGTATTTTAACTGTCGGTCTCGGGTCGGGCTCGGACATAAATATCTTTATGCCTGTCGGGCTCGGCTCGGGTTCGGTTACTGCTCTGTCGGACGCGGGCCGGGCTCGGACAAAAAAATTCGGCCCGATCCGCACTCTAGTTGGTAGTAAAGAGTAACAGTTGATCGGTTCACATGCCGCTTGAACTGAGATCTGCCAGCGTTCTTTCACGTCACATTTACAAACGCCAAAACGGTGTTTATTGTTTGAATTTCATAATAAAACTGACAGAATCTGAGAGCTGAGAATCTGTTTCATATCGATAGTAACCTGCTCTGTCTTGTCTGTCGGTGTCAGTGTCCTCTTTGCTTCGCGATTTTTCTTTGCGTGAAAAAATGGATGTGTGGCGTGAGAGCGTGTAAAAAGTAACAAAATTGCGTCTCTTACAGTTGGCAGCCCTGCAGATTCAGCTTGTAAATGTTTTCGGCGGGTGTGCTTCTGCTGCTCATTCTGTCTTGCTCATTTGCCATGTTGTTTGTTTATCTCTATCATGGCAAGCGTTGAGCCCGGTCGGAACTACGGGAGCCCAGATGGGAGCGTCGGCGGTTGTTAAAGAGAAAACCGATTTTCATTAAAAAAAAAACGGCGTAAACTACACATTCGAGTTAATCGATAAAATCGATTTATCGCCCAGCCCTACCCCTAATTTAATGACAAATGAACATTTAGACGGAAGTGAATCAATCAAAACTAACTTTAGCTGGAAAAAACATTCAAGAACCACTATAAAACCAAACCAATCTGTTACCTTAAATTATATGTTTATCTTTATAAAGCTGCTTTGAAACAATCTACAATCTATCTCTGTAAAGCTGCTTTGAAACAATCTACGCTATAAAAATGAGGATGACTTGATTTGACTTGTCTATTATTGGTGCTCTAAACTTTGTCACTAGTTTTTTAGGCCAAAATATTTTTTGTCACATACAGCAAACATCTCCTCACTATCCGTTAGCTGCCTGTCCCTTGAACACACTGTAAAAAAAAAAAAACTCGGTCTCTACAGACACCCCCAGGCTCCACAAACGGCAACAAAAACAAATTGGGCTAACCCACACTACGAAACATAACAAACTGGTCCAGCCAATAACCGACAAGAAGGATTTGGGGGTGGGGTTTGGGGGGTTAGTGCGCAGATGAGGAGGAAGGAGGGTCTAGCTAGCCTCCGTTTTGTTTGACAATACTTTAAACGTCAACAAGAAGTGACTTCACCCGACATCGCTTAGAGCACCTTTAAACAGTTGAATTCTAATTTTAATTCTGACTCCATGAATAATTTAATCCGACTCTTTGTTTCTACTGATATTCTATCTTAACAGCTGATCATAAGATTACTTTTGATTTAGATTTGATGTTTGGTTTTTCTGGGTATCCCATACTTTCAGTTATTAATTCATTATGGACCCAATGCTGCATTGAGATCACGTCGGCCGGATCATGTTTCTCACGGACACAAACTTTTCAATTCTGTCTTTAGTCTGTCTTTCAGTGGATGCAGGGTTGGCTAATACCTCTTAAGTCGGTTGCCTACTGCTCACTCATACAAAAAAAGTGTAGTTTATTTTAGCCACTTCCATACAACTTGCTAAATCAGTGATAGACAGAAATCAAAAGGTCTTCAGATGACGTGCCTACTGCTCCCTTCATCCATGCGCCTTTAGTTTGACCTACCCTGACTAAGATTTGCGGTAGCGTTTCCAGGTAGAGTTAAACATCAATTAAAATTATTAAACATAATACACAATATATAACTGCTCAGCATAAAATACAAAAATAATTCAAAATGCAATATCAAAAATAGTTTAAAAGAGTCAGCATACCTGGCAATAGAGACACACGGCAACAGTGTGGGAAGTTCTGTTTACAGATGCTTCCTTGAGTGGTTTGCCAATTCCCTTTAATTACCCAAGTGGGAAAAAAAGAACAATAAACATCTAGCAACCAAATATTTATTCAGCTTTCGTTGGACCTTTTCCCGTGCCACAAGTGGTTACGCCTGATTTTGGAGGATGAAAACAAATGGTTATCAAGGATATTTATTGGGCATCAGAAGAACAGGTATCGTTTTCTTTGTTCTGACTGTTCTACTGCTGTGGGAATTAAACCCCTTTACCATTTGCACCAGAAGTATTTATTTTGACCTCACATAAAACAGCTGGAGACAGTATATTTGTGAGATTTGCATGACTGAATAAGTCCTGAGGGAAAGAGATAGTGTGAGGAGTCGGGAACTCAGCATGGGGGGGAAGAGATGAGATTGGGCCAGTTGTGGTGTGTTCTCTGTCCCTTAGATTCCTTCTTCAGATTATTGAGTTTTAATGCAGGTTCGAGTTCTTGAATTCAGTCTTAGTAGAAATCCAGTTATGGTATGGGCAGGCGTATGTTATGGACAACGAACACAGGTGCATTTTATTGATGGCATTTTGAATGCACAGAGATACCGTGATGAGATCCTGAGGCCTATTGTTGTGCCATTCATCCACGACCATCACCTCATGTTGCAGCATGATAATGCACGGCCCCTTGTTGCAAGGATCTGTACACAATTCCTGGAAGCTGAAAACATCCCAGTTCTTGCATGGCCAGCATACTCACCCGGACATGTCACCCATTGAGCATGTTTGGGACGCTGTGGATCGACGTTGTAAAAAGTCTTAGATCTTTGAGTTCAGTTCATGAAAAATGGGGGCAAAAACAAAAGTATTGCGTTTATAATTTTTTTCAGTGTGTGGGTATATATATGTGTATATATATATATAGCCTATATATACTGTATAAATTACATATGTTGCCATTTCAGTATTAATTATTAATTTAATTGAATATTCTTAGAAATAAAAAAAGGTAAATAAAACTGTGGTCCTAATTAAATATCTAATTTCTCTAATGTCTTCATTTTTATTTTTTGCCCATCAGGTCCCAGATGGGCATCCTGGAATCTTGGAATCTTCATTTGTATCCGCTGTGCGGGAATCCATCGGAATCTTGGCGTGCACATATCACGAGTTAAATCTGTAAACCTGGATCAGTGGACTCATGAGCAGATACAGGTAAGCTTTTTGGATCAAGGTTTCCAGTAGAAAGGGCATCGTTTATGATTTTATCATGATCTGTATGATATAGATGTGTTTGTGCAAATGTTTTGTATGTCCTCAGTCTGTTCAGGAAATGGGGAATACCAAAGCTCGGCGACTATACGAGGCCTTTTTACCAGAGTGCTTCCAGCGTCCAGAGACAGACCAGTATCCTTTAGTACGTAAGATTGTGTGTGCAAAACTGTGCAAGTATGGTTAAGATTATTCTCCTCTCATGTTAAAAGTTCCCTTAAGCACCGCGATACAGAGCTGCTGAGATTTTTATCCGTGACAAATATGATAAGAAGAAATATATGGATAAATGCATTGACATCCAGTCCTTTAGGGTAAGTGCAAAGACTTTGTAATTATTAAATTCTCTTTTTAGTTTTATTGTTATTTTGATTTTTGTAAAAGAATAAAGTTAATTTCCTTTCCATTTTCAGAAAGAAAAGAGTGAGACGGTAACGAAAGAGGCTCCTGTTGTTTTTGAAAAGATGAAGCTGGTGGGTTTCTGCATTTGTGCAATTGAGCTGTTCTGTTTAAAACGGTGGTTCTCAACCTTTTTTACTTGAATGCTCCCTGATATTGGGTCTGATATATATATATATATATATATATATATATATATATATACACACACACACACACACACACACACACACACACACACACATACACATACACACACATATACATATATATATACATACACATGATATATAACTGTTCTAGTTATGACAAAGCTGCTTTTCAAAAAATTTTATTAATGGAAACAGGAAGTATTGAATAATGAAAACTGTGGTTTCAGAAGTTTCAAGAACTGTATGTTCCACAATTTAAACAATAGTTGTTCAGTTATTCATGACACTCATCTTGAGGTTTTCTTGGAAGTTTCCTGAGGCTCAGTAGTGGGTCCTGGCCCTCTGGTTGAGAACCACTAGTTTATAGACCTAAACCCAGAAGAGATTAGCATTTTTAAATCATGCATTCCCTCAGGAATTTCTAATGTTTTTATAAAAAAAGCAGGTTTTGATTTTACAAGTACAATTGGGTCTTTGGTTAATATTACTTGAAGAGACTCAACGTCTTGTTCTAATCTTTTCTTGAACTCCCGTGCTCAAAAACTGAAAACATTGACAAAACATTTTCATTATAATGAAGACATTAGAAATTCCTGATGGAGCCTTTTGGGTTGACATACATTGATGTGCAGTTAAACAACTTTGTTAAAGGGGATCTATTGTGGTCTTTTCCATAGTCTGAATTTAGTTTTTCAGGTCTAATAGAATTGGTTTTCATGCTTGATTATTCAAAAAACACAATATTTTTGACATTTATTGCAGAACCTTGCTTTCCAGTCTTTCAGTAACACAGTCTCTATGAATCCCCTTCTTGCAAAAAGCACAGTGTGCTTTGATTGGTCAGCTGGATCAGTGTGTTGTGATTGGTCAAGTACTTAGAGTGTGTTTCGGAAATGCCCCTTACCATAAAAAATAAAAAAGCCCCTTACCATAACTGCAAGTTTCAACACACCACTATCGCAACTCAACCAGGCCTCGCTCCTTTTTTGTCCTATACCTTGGACAGGAATTATTTAACTGAGAAATATTGTAATGTGTATATTCCCAAAAGAAAACTGCAATCGAGGTATTTCAACAGCGTTTGTGCTTAGTAACTTTGCAGACCTTGTTCATGTTCAACCAGCAACAATACACACTAAATAAAGTTGAAATTGTAAAAAAGCATAATAGGACCCCTTTAAAATAACAAAACAATGTTTTTATCATTAACGCACGAGTAAGACTATGTTTGTTTGTCTTGCAGAAAAAAGACGAGCCACAGCAATTCAAAAACACTCCTAAGAAGCAGTCACAGTCTGTTAATGACTTACTAGGGCTAGGTAATGTGCTAAAATACACATCATACACATCAGTACAGCAACAATATAGACTTTTGATGTTGAAACTCTCTTTTCCAGATTCCCTAGCTCTTCAAGCTCCCGTGTCCAATGGCAAACAGAGCACTGAAATTAGTCCCGCCCTTGACCTGTTCACCTCTCTGCCTGCTGCCGCCAGCAGCTCAAACTCCGCCAGGAGCACGGTAAAGATGTTCACTGAGTTTTCACTTCAGTCCTAACCAGTGTTGGGTAAGTTACTCAAAAAAAGTAATCCACTACAAATTACTAATTACTACTTTAAAATTGTAATTTGATTACATTACTGATTACTGCATCTAAAAAGTAATCAGATTACTAATTACTTTACTTTCAAGTTACTTTGAAAACCTATTAAAACTACAAGAATACACTACAAAGTGAAACTCAGGATGTCTGCAATATTAAGTTACAGAAAGAACTAAGTCTCCCGGAAGTTCCGGGAGTCTCCCGCATATTGATAGCGGCTCCCTGATGCCCACAAATTAGTTAAAATCTCCCGGGAATCTAGAGCGAGCGAGCAAGAGCGTGCATGCGAGACAGAAGAGACTGTGCTCCAAACCGTATAGCACGCGCAAGGTGGAGAGCGAGAGAGCAAGAGACCTTGCGTGTGTGCGTGTGCCTCATAAAGTGCGTTCTCCGGTAATTCATTAAAGCGCATGCTCATTAACTGACGAAGCCGGCCAAATGTGATTAGAAATGCATTTTACTAAAAAAATTTTTCTTAACAATACATTTGTAACGCAAGTAACTTAATTTTATTGACATCAGTAACTGTAATCAAATTACATTTAATGAGTTACATTACTGTGTTATCACGAAAAGTAGTTAGAATACAGTAACGGTTACTTTGTAACGCGTTATACCCAACTCTGGTCCTAACTTTTTTTACTATCTTGAATCCATCTTTAGAGGGTAAACCAAATAGTCAACGTGTTTTTTTTCCCCACTGTAGCCTAACTCAGGGTCCATGCCTACTGGACGGGTAGCAGCGTCAGTGCCCGAAAACCTCAGCCTGTTCCTGGATCCCCCCACCAAAAGCGAGGACAGCGGAAAGAAGATGTCAAAGGACTCAATCTTGTCCCTGTACAGCAGTACAGCGCCACAAACAAACATGGCCGCTCATGGTGAGATTAGTTCCAGCAAATTTGAAATGACTTACTAAAAATATGGCTCTTTTCTGTTGCTTTGTACTGTTTATGCATGTTTATCTGTTTCTGTTTTAGCTGGCATGTATATGGGAGCAACCCAGATGGGCTATGTCCCTGCTGCAGGCTATGGCCAGTACCAGGCCCTGGCTGCCCAGCAGGGCATGATGGGGCCTATGATGGCTCCACAGATGAACATAGTGGGACAGGCAGGAGTCATGCCACAGACCGGAGTGCCAGCTGCTCCTCCATACATGGCAGGGGTGCAGGGGGGCGTAATAGGAATGCAGAATGGAATGATGGGAAGCATGGCCGCAGTTCCTCAGCAGGCATATGGACCCCAACAGATGCAGTGGAACATCAGCCAGGTAACAAGCGCTGGAATCACCATTACCATGCTGACTTGTTACTGAGCAAATAGTTTAGGCTTTTTTCACACTGATAGCCCAAATCATTTTAGGCACATTCAACTCAAATCCATTTTTGAGTTTGTTTTGGGTTTGATACTTCAAGAACTCACAAATAAAGGGATAGTGAACAGAAAAATAGTCTGCCATAATTTACTCACCCTCATGATGTTCCAAACCTGTATGGCTTTCTTTTTTCTGTGGAACACAAAATAATATATTTTTAAGAATGTACTGATTGTTTTTTTTCCCATTCAGATATCATGATTAGACTAGAGCTTTCATGCTTAAAAAAAAAACTGCTGAAGCACAAAAAAGAAGAAGAAACGACTCATGTGCTATATTTTAACCCGTCATATTTCAAATGATACATTTTGGTTTGTTTCTCACACACAACTGAGTTGCTATTCACTGATAATGTTCTTCAAGTGATAATGTTCCTCATTCAAAGCAGTGGTAACTGCAGGGACCGGATCACTGAGTTGAACTTGCAAACCGGATCAATCACATTTGTGAATGGATCATTGAGAGCAATTTTGTGAATCAGATCAAAGACTGACTGAAAAGATCTGACTCAAAACGATTTATTCAGAGATCGGATATAGCAACACTGCCTTTTGTTTTTACTCTATTTATGATCAAATAAATTCAGATTTGGTGAGCATAAGAGACTTCTTCCTAGAACATAAGAGAACATAATCATTCTTCCTAAGAGCTCATATTAAACAGTGATTTTATAGTTAAGTCATGGACATAAACTGTACATCTACAAAGGGTCCTACTATGCCCTTTTACATAGTATTGATTTTGTTTTTGGGGTGTACTGGAATATGATTTCATGCTTGAATCTTCAAAAAACACATAATTTTTTCACATATTTTACATTATTACAGCTTCCCCTCCCCAGTCTGTCCCGAACGTGTTGTTTAGTCCCGGTTTTGATTAAGCCCCTCATTCCAAAATACGAAATGTGCTGTGATTGGTTAGCTGGTCCAGTGTGTTGTGATTGGCAGCGCTTAGCTTGTTAGTGATCTTTTTTACACTTTTTTTTTTTACGCATAAATACATAAATACAAAAAATACATACATAAATACAAAACTCTTACTGACCCAAAACTTTTGAACGGTAGTGTTTAATGTTACAAAAGATTCTATTTCAGATAAATACTGTTCTTTTGAACTTTCTATTCATCAAAGAATCCTGAAATTAAGATGTAAATAACTGTTTTCAACATTGATAATAATGAGAAATGTTTCTTGAGCATCAAATCATCATATTAGAATGATTTCCTAAGGATCATGTGACACTAAAGACTAATGATGCTTAAAATGCAGCTTTGATCACAGGAATACATTACACTTTACTATATATTCGCATAGAAAACAGCTGTTTTACATTGAAATAATATTTCACAATATTACTGGGTTTGTTTTGTATTTTTTATCAAATAAATGCAGCCTTGGTGAGCAGAAGAGACTTCTTTTCAAAACATTAAAAATCTTACCGACCCCAAACTTTTGAACGGCAGTGTATATATAGTCTTTATCTTTTTTCCCCACCGTAGTAAAACTGAAAATGTCCTGGAAAATGATCGATGAAAAATGAAACAGAGTGGGAACCCTGAACCTTTAAACAGTAGTGTTCTTCAATCATGAATGTGCCAAAGAGATCTAGTGTGGATGTCAAGATTTCAGTCATTAATGACTTAAATTTCATCTATTCCTCACACAAAGTTGTCATGTGGCTTCTAAAGATGCACATGTCTTATATACACTACATTTATGATACTAAGTGTTTTTGAAGCATGAAAGCTTTAGTCCCCATTAATTGCAACTGCATTGACAAAAATAACCAGTATAAAGTTTCTCCTTTTGTCTTCCACTGAAAAAAAAGCCCACAGGTTTGGAACGACATGAGGGACAACAAATGAAATCAACAAATGTAAGTGTCATCGTTACTTTCTTTTAATTGCCTGTAATAACCGTTTCTGCTGTCTCTCTCACAGATGACTCAACACATGGCAGGAGTGAATTTCTACAGTGCCAATAACGTGATGGGATACGGTCAGTCCATGGGCGGGGCGGCTGCTCCCGGTTCAAATCAAATGCTTGGGTCACACGTGTGGAAGTGATGACGCCAAAAAGAGAGAGAGTGGGACAGTGTGTCTGAATTGGGTGGGCTTGGTTGGCGCCACGACTGAATGACAGAAGAAGGGGAACAGATTGTTGGAGCAAACACGTTGGGGAGTCGATACAAAGATCGCAATCGAAGCAAAGTCTCTACCTCCCTCATTCTCAGAGCCAGATTTTCATGCTTGCCTTCAACCAATCACATACTCAGAGAGAGAATAGAGGTTTCCTTCGCAAGGTTTGGTGCGTACGCTCCTCTCAGAATGTTACACGATTTACAGCTTTGATGTTTTTGCTAGATCCGCTTGAGGATTTGATTTTCTATTCTCTCTTTTATTGGCCGCAGTGATTTTGCCAAGTAAGACATGTTCCTGGATCAACATATTTTCTTGATCCTAGAACAACATTCCTGTCTGAAAATCTAGGCTGTGTTCACACTTGTAGTTCGGTTCTCTTGGTTCCTTTGGTCCAAACCAAAAAAAGAAAACAATACATTTAGTCCTGGTTCGCTTAGTTCACTGGTCATTTTTAAAACCGAAACCTAAAGAGAAAAAACAACAAAAAACGGCTTTTATGGCATATATTTTGCGAAAGGAATTTGTCGAACTTCCAAAACCATGCTGTGTGCTGGGCAAAATGCACTCGCTGTGTGTGGTATATGATGAAGTCAAAAAAGCGGCATGAATCCCTCCCTGACACACACAACGAACTGTGATGTGCAACATTGCAACTAAGACAAGAAAATACAGGTATGCTTGAGCATTCTGTCCTTTTTAGGGTCGCATCTTGTGGCATCATGTCCTGTTTTTGGTTCGTTTACATGTCTTTGGTCCGCGTTCATATTTCAGTTGAACTCCACCAGAATTTGTTTGGAAGCTGAAAACATGGGTCTCGGTCCGCTTCTTTGGTGCGCGCCAGGGTTCGGATTCTAGCCTTCACACTTATTCAAATGAACCACACTAACAGAGCAATCACACCAGGGTTCGATTTAATAAAACCAAACATGCCAAGTGTGAACACACTTGCACATCCTAATCCTAGGCTATCCATCCCTACCACTAATCTTAACCCTACCCATAACTAACACTGATGTAGAAGCACCTAACCCTAGTTGCAAGATTAAAATTGACATAAACTGTTAACTTGTCCCTCAAATCTGATTGGATGATTGGAATGTTGATCCAGGAATATATTGTACTTTGTGAAATCACGTTCACCATATTTTATCAGTGTTAAGTTGCAGTCATATTTACCATTGTTCAGGAGATTTTTGCTGGCAAAATCCAGTCAATTCAATAGGAATTCAATTGATCTGGGACTTTGTGAGGGCAAAAGCAGATTTCACAACAGATCCCAGTTGGACGTGTGAATACGCCACGTTTACCAACAGAAACCTGCATTGGACCATTTTGAAAATTGGCAAAAATGTTGTTAATGTGACCTCTCGTTTAGTTTCAATTTAAGTTTAGAAGCCATTTCAGTTGCCATTTTTGTTAGTAAGGGTCTTAAACTTTTACTACTGAGGAAAATGTCTGTTTTATGTCTCTGCTATCAGGTTCTGCAAACCTATGAATGATACTCTTGTATTGTCGTCTTTCTAACGCACAGGGTACAACTAAGCCACTTTGACTTTGCTTTCTGTCTCACTCGCTCTCAACTCAGGAGAAATAAAGGCTTGGGAGGATGAAAGGGTTCTCACATCCATCTCATAGCAGGACATTTACATTCAGCCAAAGATTTATTAATGCTCAGTAGTCTGCACAGATATTAGGAATGACAAGTTCTAGATGGATCCATGCTGCTGTGCATCGCTTCAGAGCATTGCGGTTTGACCTCAAGAGTGTAATGGCACCATTGATTGTATTGTACACTGCTTTTTTCCCTCATTACTGAGTGCAGGGTCACCGCTGTCTGAGAGAACGACATTTTGGGACACTCAGGCTGCAGTTTGGACCGTGACCAAATGAATGTTACACTCTGACTGCTGCCCGAAGAGCAGAATTTGCCATGGCCACTGTGTGAAGTTCATTCAAAGCAGTCAGCTTGGGGTTTTATTGACTGCTCGCTGTTTGTTTTAGCCTTAAATCTACTTTTAAAGTAACCAAATGCAATGAGGTTCACTCTTGATAACTAGGACCCCTTTAAAACAACAACTTCCTTGGTGAACAGACAACCTAAGCTGGTTTGGTTTACTGGTTTCATACAGGTTTTAGGCACTTGGTAGGTGGTCAGGCTGGTAGACCAACTAGCCAACACCTTGTTGGCCCGTCTAGAATACCAACAAGACCATCTTAAACAAGCTAGAATACATTGAACAAGTTCAGAGAACCATCTTAAGCTGGTTTAAGGTGTTTTGTTTTATTTCATTTTTTGTTCAGGGTTAAGCAGTGGTAAATGCATTAAACACATCTGTGCTTTTGTGTTTATTTTCAGACTATGTTTTTATCTTTCATAGCCATAGAGACTGAAAATGTTCTGCCTAGGAAATTGATTTTTTTTTCTCAGTATTAGATTTCTAAAGGAGTTCATTGCATTCGACTTTTCTGCATTTGAAAATACTTGGTTTTTCGTTGTAGCCCTGAATATAAAGAATGATTTGCTAATATTATTACTTGTGCTTTGAATACCTTGGTGAGTATGTGGTCTGACATGACAATGTCATTGTGGTTTTGCACATCACTGCTCTCTATTGGCCTATCAGTGATGTAGTAGTGTTTTCATCACATCATTTGTTGCTGAATGATTTTTTTTTTATAATTATGCAAACATTTAATTTTAATCTGCACAGCATATTTTTAGGTTTTGTATGTGCGTTTGCTTTATTCTGATTAAACGGGACCATTATTTCCCTCACAATTAGGCACGTGTGAACCTGTAAATACAATGTTTGTGATTTGAGACTTATAACCCTCTATGTAAGGTTCAAGGTTTTATCTCTAATTTAAAACTATTGTTATAATAGCACTTTACAGTAGAAGCTTGTATGCATGACTCATGAGAAAGTTTGATTAGACAACATTTAATTCCATATGTGACAGCTTCGCGTGCATGCTAGACATTTCCAAAACGGCAATCATTGGATGTTCAACCTAACGTCAAATCAGTGGGATGAAAAATGTTGCTGCTGATTTGATTTATCTCACCAGGTGGATCTGCTTTTAAACTTGCACTTGAATGTATCTGTCCGGTTTGTCTTACAGTGTTTTTTTTTTTTTTTTTTTTTTTTTTTTCTCTCAATGGCTAACAAGCATTGTTCAATACTGAAGCAACTTTTTCAAAACTCTTCATACTGTCTGCATTACCAACATGAATCTTGGCAAACAGTTATTCTCCAAAACCCACTCAGACCAACACAAATGCAATTTGGCTCAGTTGCCGGCTGCATAAAATGCTTAAATTAGTCTTACAAATGAGTTATCTATCTATATATTTTTTTCTATACGACGGGTCATAACTGTTACATAAAAGCGTAGATTGGTCTAATTTGAATGTGAAAAAAATAAGACTGATTATTCCCTGCAAACTTGTTTCTGTGGAAGCTTGTTTTGCAATTGCTTAATTGCGAGTTTAGGCCCTATATCTCGCAATGCTGACATTGACTCAGAATTTCGAGTTTTATAACTCACAAATTTGAGTTAGATGTCTTGTAAATGCAAAATTGCTTGCTGGGGACTTTATTTCTCGAAATTTCAACTGTATAACCCACAATTCTAGTCCTTTCTTTCAGAATTGTGATTTTTACTTGTTGGCGGAAACAAGCTTCCATACAAATTGCCAGTCAGACTTAAGGCAGTCTCTTAACATAGTGGCTAAGTTTATGAAACTGCCACAGGTCAAATAAAGAAGTTGTAATGCTCTATGTAAAGCAATACGGGTCCTGTTTTAAAATTTTGAGCTACAATACTTAGGCAAATGATTAATCCGTAGAGAAGCAATCATTCTGTAATCTATAGAGGTATAATACAAAATGCAACTGCTACATATAGGCTACAGTGCACATTTCATAGCACACTTAAAATAAATGCTTTTGTGCTAGCAGTAAATGTCAAAACCACTATTGCTGTTTTCTCAGTGGGACTATGCATAAATTATTTTCCTTGATGGAAAATGGAGGGCTTGTTTCCACTCACACTTGCAGTCTCAAGGAAGAGAAGACGACCGGCTTTATGACTCCGACAGCTGTGTAATGGTTTCCATCGCCCCCTCTGGTGAAACGGTGCTAAAACATCATCTGCCCACATTACGTTGTGGAGGTCTTGAACATTCTTCTCGCGAACACTCACACGTGAGATGATGACGTCATGTAAGTTTGTTATGTTGAATGGATCATTCTGTGACTCGCAGTGAGTTTGGTTACTTGCGAAGTTTGTATTCAAGTTGCTCGATCTTGTTTGCTTCCTTTTCAGGATATCTAATGTATTTCAAAGGCTTGAATGTGAAATAAGACGAGAAATAAACAAATAAACTGCAATTAAGTGTTGTGATTTTGTTGTAATTTATAGGCCTATAGGCTATATATGTATTTTTCTTCAGTGGCACAAATGCAAAAATGCATTTTATCTTGACTTGACTTTTATCTTGACTATGTTGTTGTTGTTTTTAAGAAAATGAATACTGTTGTAGCCACCTAGGTTAAATGTACTTTTAATTTTATTCAGTAAAAATAACATGGAAGCCCAAATGGTTAATTTTAATCCCAATTCAAACAGGATATTTAAATGTCACCCTAAAAATAATAGGTTGTTACAATTTTTACAGATGTTGGCGTTTTTATTAATGAACATAAATTATCTTCTGCATCCGAACTCAAGCTACTAACACTGTCAATTGTGTATTTTCAAATGTGCATTTCTAAGAGCCTAATTAAATAGCTATGTCTATTAGCCTAACATGTAGGCTAATATTAATTTGTGAAATGTCCCGCAACAACCACTAGGGGGCATGTCACAATCTTCTGGTTGGAAACCTGTAAAGGTGGGCGTTTGTCGTTCATTTATGTTTCAAATTAAGAGCCTTTAATAACTTTTCCTGATAAGAATATATAGTGTAGGCTACTTTGGGACACAGCTCTTTGTAATAGTGTAATTTAGGTTCAGCTGTATATCTCTGTCCATCTCTTCACTTTCTCAAATTTGCTTTTCAGTTGTGCCGCCATTCTTATGGAAAGTGGAGAATGTATATTTTTCGAACAAACTTTTTTTTTGTTTTTTTGTCTTGCACTGTAGTTCCGTCTGGTGGTATTCAAAGATAAATGTGATCTCTCCTTGTTTTAGAGAAAATAATAAGATAATAATTAAATACTAGGCTATTACTACTGCCGCGGCTACTACTAAAACTATTATTTTAGTTGTTTTGTGATTTATAATAATAAACAATTAGTATAGGGTTAAGATAATTGGAACATTTTTTTCCAATCAATGTACACCGAGATCATGTCAGTAGCTTAGCAGTAGGCCTACCTAGAATTTGAGTGAAGTGTCCCTGTAAAACCACAAGATGGCAGTAAAGAACAAGATTTGATCGGGGAGGCATATGAGAAAGGGTCATTCTATATATATATATATTATATATATATTTGCTGTCAAATACTTGCAATACTTGCTATCAAATACCTAACTGAGAACAAAAACGTTTTTGAAAAGTTTTGTAAATGCAAATGGATATCTACTATCCACACTATACATATTTTAATGATTTTCCTAAACGTGTTAAATGTAGGCTATATTTAAGGGGTTTATGAAAAGCTGTAATATGAAAACAGACAGAAAGCTAGTTAACACAAAGCCTTGCTCCGTTTATTTCATGTTTTGTTGCCCAGTCTTTGTGAATGAGAACAGAATAGACTCAATTTGGCTCTGTTTCAAATCATGCTAATCGGCTTTTGAGGCAAAATACATTCTCTCTAATCTCAACCTAGCCACTGTCCTCACTGAAGTGCACAAAAAGGTAAAACTGTCATTAAGAAAATCACATTTAGGAGCAGAAACCCACATGTAATCCCATGTTTCCTCTAGTTGTGTTGCTATTGTACCATTCAATGCAATTTCCATGTACAATAATCCTCTATACAAACACCTCTGGTCTAGCATACTACAATGAAATCAGTGCTTAGAAGTATTTGTATTATGACTAATACAAACGGTGCTCAGTGACTGTTTGTAGAATCCTCTGTAGCCTTGTGAAACGTGTTGATGACGTGTGTCTGCACGAGCAGGGTGCCCGGAGGAGATATGGTCGTCATTCGGTGGCTCTGAATTGTCAAAACACCTCTCTAAATGCTTGCTACGGATACGAAAAACACGAACAAAGAAAGTGAACATGCGTTGGCAGGCAGGTAGGACATCCTATCATTGCATTCAGACCGAATGCAATGATTGGACAAACATTTTTTGGTCCTGAGACTTCAACAGAAGATATATGTACAAGTTTTAATATGTAGACCACTTCTATAATTGATTGCTATCAGGATGTGAAAAGCGTTTCTACCAGAATAACAAAAAGTGTTTCTGAAAAACATTGCCTACCTTTAACCCTACAAAGCTTGAATTGAAATAGAAAAAAACTTTTTTAATTTTTGTGTTGCAGTCAATTGAACCTTTAGACAATATACAAGACACTTTTAATGTTTCAGGCCCATATATTATGATATAGGTAGAATATGGAGCTCACAGACATTTTACTATTAGAGTGGTTCAGTTATGATGTCAGAACCCGGAAGATTAATTCGCTGCTGCTTCCTTTAAAATTTTCCTATAGAGTTTTATTATGGATTTTTTCGATTTATGTGTAAAATAAAGTCTGTGGTAAACATAACTTGGCTATACTTTGATGTTTTGTTCTACAATGTAAATTATTTACATTGTTTAACTCTTAAATTGAAAACCCCCACAGGAAAATCTCGAAGGAACCACTGGTGAATTATCCGGGTTCTGACGTCATACCTGCGCACGACTCTATTGGAAGCACCAGCATTTAATACATTGGAATTAGCATCGAAAACACAAAACATAATCTATAATCAAACAGTTTATAATATTTTTAGGCAATTTCTGTACTTTGTTTTGTTAGATATATACAGTATGACAATAAAACCCCAAATTTCTTGTCAATACATCTAAGTGTATTAGTAGCATATAATATAACACAAATTCAAGCATATTGTTGTCCAGCAACCAAATACGTTGCTATTGTCTGACAGTGACGAACCGCTGATATGCAAAATCCTCAGTGGAGTGCTGCCATTCAAACCCATGGACAGCCTTGACAGTCTTGGATTCAGCGTCTCTAAGCTCTCGTGCGTCCCATGGGTGTACTGTCAGGCCTGGCCGCACTGATCTCGCGTCAGTGTCACCAGTCCTCTTACTGTATGCATGTCAGGCTCGGGATCCTCTGGGAAAGCCCATTGTTTCCCTTCCGTTTGCAATCGGTCGCATTGAATGGTACAATGATCAAGCAAAATAATCAACTGGCCTTTGTTTTAGACAGCCCACCTCAATAGGAGAAAATAAACGTATGGTAATGAAGCCTTATCGTGGGCAATTCAGATGTGAGAGTGATGGTCTTTGAGTGCCAGTCAAGCAGAATCGTTCAACACAAGCCCCACCATTGCAATGAGGTGCCGACAGCCAATTGACTGAGCTCCAGAGGATCCAAATGCTTCAAACACCCCGAAATACCCATCCCTTTCTCTGAACATAACTGCTTTCATTTAGAAACATTGCTTTAGTCATATAGGACCATTAGCTCATTATTGACAATATAGTAGCCTAGGCCCTGTCACACAGAGATTCCGGAAAATACACGGATAAAGTGAATTAATTCACACTGCCAGCGATTTTCCGGAATCAGAGAGTGCGTTCACACACAACCCCGTTAAAAAAATCCCGTAAAGACACGTGACATCGATGTGACATGTAATGTGTCAGCAGCGTTTATAGTTTTTTTTCTCTGATTCGATCATAAACTAGCGCATTACGTACCGTTTCATTAGCCTGCTTTCACTTCACTTCAGCGTCATCATTACGACACGGCATTGATTACGGCTTTTGTTCACACAGCGCGCATTCCGGGACTGATCCCGGCAATGTTACTAGGTCCCCAACCCAATTTCCCGGGATCAACACGCTTTGTGAAATGGGCTCAAGAGTGCTGATATTACAGTCCGACAGCACAGGACCTTTATCTGTTTGTATCACTCCGCTTGTCTGTTTTTTTTTTAAACAGGCTGTCTTTCTGTTCATTAATGAGGGGATTTTTTAGTGACTTTTTCTGCAGGTTACATTATCATATCAGTAGGGGGCGACACGTGATGTGACTGCGTGAGCTGTTGAATCATTTACATTTACATTTACATTTATTCATTTAGCTGACGCTTTTAGCCAAAGCGACTTACAATTGCTATATTTCAGAGGTCGCACGCCTCTGGAGCAACTAGGGGTTAAGTGTCTTGCTCAGGGACACATTGGTGTCTCACAGTGGATTCAATCCCGGGTCTCTCACACCAAAGGCATGTGTCTTATCCACTGCGCCATCACCACCCCAGGTGATGTCAGGTGAATCATTCATTCACCTGACTCATTTAAAACTGCTGATTTGTTCAGGAGTGAAACAAGTTAGGTGTGTTCGACTTGAAGCAGCACTGTACTTCAAAGTACCACAAGAACGTTTCGAAAGCATATAGAGACGTCTGCTCTCTAATCGCTCTAGCGGTACTTTGATGTCATACACCGATGGGTCTGCACAGCGCCATTTCAAATCGAACACACCGAAGTGAGTCGTTGAAACATTCACTCAAACAATTATTATATAGTAACTGGCAATCTAAAATGTACAGTGAGTGGTTACGTTCACAGGAGCATGTTTATCAAATAGTTTTATAAAAGCAATATCGTACTCGCAATCTTGCTGTTAGCATGTAGGCACAACTCACTTACTTGTGTGATATTCTTTAAGGAACACTTCACCCAAAAATGTAAATTCTGTTATCATTTACTCGCACCAAACCTGTTTGGCTTTGTTTCTTCTGAAGAACATAAAAAAAGATATTATGAGAAATGTCCCAGTGTTTGTTTTTGCCCGTACAGTGGATGTCAAATGTCACCAAAACTGTTTGGTTACCAGCATTCTTAAAAAAAAATATATTCTCTTGTGTTTTGCAGATGAAAGAATGTCATACAGGTTTGGGAGCAACATGAGGGTGAGTAAATGATAACAGAATTTACATTTTTGTGTTAACTATCCCTTTAAGTGTCAAGCTGCTTGCTGAGAGAGGGCGCTATTGTTCCACATATTTGCTGTTTCCGTGATGGATATCAATGCAAAGGGTTGATTAATATTGAATAATAGCTCCAAACTTTAATTGGTTGGCAGACTTTGGATACTTTGTTAAATGGAGTGATTTGGGCTAGTACATAATGCAAATCCTTTGAGAATACCCATTTAGGAAACTTTAATGACCTATTTGAGGCACAAGTGAATGTGCTTTTTAGTAAACTGCTTACCATGACTTTCTGAGGCAACAACTAGAACAAGAACTACATGCTATGATTTTATTTAAAGTGACTACATTTAATGGAGTTTAAAAGAGTCCCAGAATGTTCATGTACTCCAAACAAATACTCCTTTAACACAAGCTTTTCAGTTTGAACCTACAGTAGTTCAAGTTTCTGTGATATGACTGACTCGGAGATATATATATATATATATATATATATATATATATATATATATATATATATATATATATATAATATCATATAATAAATATAATGTCATTCATATTTTTTTTCCAAAAAATATGTACTAAATTGTTCAAAAGTGACAGTAACAATTTTAAAGCCCCTAAATTGTTTTTATAATTGATAATAATTAGAAAGCACCAATTCAGCATATTATAATGATTTCAGAAGGATCATTGAATACTCTCCAGTGATATTGATAATGATACTGAAAATTCATCTTTGCCATCACATGAATAAATGACATTTTAAAATATATTAAAATAGAAAATGGCTATTTTAAATTGCAATAATATTTCACAACATTACAGTTTTTACTGTATTTTCGACCAAATAAATGCAGATTTGTTGAGCATAAGCGACTTTAAAAAAAGCTTACTGACCCCAGAGTTTTGAACTGTATAGTGTATAATGTTCCAATGTGCTTAGTTTCATTATCCACTCGTGCTATACTATTTTCTGTCATGTCGAACTTCCTGCTAATTTGAACACCTTACTTGCCCCCTCTTGCTATCGGCACCTGGATCAGTTAAGAGCACCTCAGTAGAGCCGTCAAACTCCTGCTAATTCTTTGATGAATCGGAGCAATTGTGGACTTTTACGGCCGCTGGAATGAGCTCTGTGCACGGGCAGGACAGGAGGGGGCGACCGACCACTCATAAACAAGCCTTTCTCTGACAGATCAGCCAATTCACTCAAACGCAGCGGTACCATTAACAGCTCTTGTAAAACCACTGGTGACCTTTAAATACATCTCCGTGCCAAAGACACACGGCCTCCATCTTCAGACGATCATTATAGATGTGACTGCTTTGTGCTGGTTTTACCTAAGTTCTGCTGTTTTGGACAGAGGGGAATGTCGCTGTATGATATGATAATGAGAAAATGTATTACCCTGGACATCGTGGGTGGGGCATTTGGTTTTATCCATAATTTCTTGGGGATTAAAGGGATAGTTCACCCAAAAATGAAAATTCTGTCAGTATTTACTCACCCTCGTGTTGTTCCAACCCCGTAAGACCTTCGTTCATCTTCGGAACACGAATTAAGATATTGTTGATGAAATCTGAGAGCTGGATCACTCATCCATACTAGTCCATAGGCTTCTTCAGGGATTGCAACTTGCCAGCCCCGAAAAGTTATTAAAGACATCGTTAAAATAGTCCAGTGACTACAGTGGCTCAATCTTAAGTTTATCAAGCGACGAGAATACTTTTTGTGCGCAAAAACAAACAAAAACAACAACTTTATTTCAACTATTCATTTCCTTCTCTGTGGGCCTCTAGTCAGTTAACTTAGTGTAATAGCGTAGAGCTACGTCACACGTAGGCTCACTATTGGCAGACGCTGGTCATGTGTGTGATGCGTGTGACGTACAACAACAGAAGCTTACGCTGTTATACTAGCATAACTGACTCAAGGCCCACAGAGAAGGAAATTAATAGTTGAAATAAAGTCGTTATTTTTGGGGTTTTTTGCGCGCACAAAGTATTCTCGTCGCTTGATAAACTTAAGATTGAGCCACTGTAGTCACTGGACTATTTCAATGATGTCTTTAATAACTTTTCGGGGCCTGCAAGTTCAATCCCTGAAGAAGCCTATGGACTAGTAAGGAGGAGTGATCCAGCTCTCAGATTTCATCAAAAATATCTTAATTCGTGTTCCGAAGATGAACGAAGGTCTTACGGGGTTGGAACAACATGAGGGTGAGTAAATACTGACAGAATTTTCATTTTTGGGTGAACTATCCCTTTAAATGAGGTATGGTAACATAGATCGCTGTATTTTTTAGATAACATCCTTTTTGGCAACTGCACTTATATGAAGTTCCTCTACTCAGTGACTAACATGGTTGCACCTACAGACTTTCTTTGGGTGTTTATTGAAATAGTCAGTATGACAAGTGTAAATGGATGTTGTAGGGGTGTCAGTCTCCTAGGAAATGAGCAGAAGACTGCAGCGCTCTCACTTCGTCCTTAAACGCCAGTGTGCTTTCTGCCAATCCTGCATAGCAGGAGGTTGAACCACCCTCAGCATTTCTTTTCTCTGTTACACTTTACCAGAGCCCATAAAGTGAAACACAAAGAGACACAGAAGCAGCACTTCTGTCTCCTCAAATCACCAAACTGGCAAATCACAGTGACTTGTTGGAGAGAAAGCAGGATAAGCCAATTACAGGTGGCTGGCCCGGAAAACCCACCCTAGAGAGCGCTGCGGAGATAAAAAAAAGTTACTTTCCTTTTCAAAATGCTCTTTCTGTCATTCTCTTATCTGTCGTTTTCAGTTCGCTTGAAAACATCCCGGATAACGAAATTAGCTAAATGATTTGGATGGAGGCGGCTTCAATAACGGCAAGCCCGTGCCAATGTTCTTTCTGGTTATCCATCAAATCCAGAGGCTTTTTGGGTGATGTGGGCCCTTTTCCCTTTAGAAGACAATCAGAAGGTCTATTTTTAGCCAGCACTAACACAGCGGCCTTCTAAGTGGCAGATGGTATTTGGGGTGGTGGGGGAGGATTGGGGTGCAATTTACAGTAAACAGATTCTTTATCCTTGGCAGGTCATGGGGAGCGCTAGAACACTATGGCCATTTAATAATGGAGCATTCCTGCAAATATAGGCCTGAGGAGTCTAGGGAAATGTTTTAACATCTCACCATTCATATTATCCACAATTGTGAGCGTAATGCATTTTCTTGTAGGTGGAACATATTTGCCAATGAACCAGTTAGTAACAAATGCTGCCCTAGGCATCAACCCCCACCCCCACCCCCCACCCTTACATTTTTAAGCTAAGTGTTTTTTGGTTTTTTATTTGTTAATGCATGTTGATCACTGGCTGCTACATAATTTATCTATACACCAGTCAAAAGGTTAGGGTCTGTTTTAGGTAAGATTTAAGTAATGTTGTAAGGGTTAATGTACGACGCGTAGCGGAGGACAGTTGCCTCCGCCGAAGTCCATTAATACAATGGACACCTCGAAGGGCATTAACCCGCTTATACCATGGTCACTTGCCAAATAACACATTTTTAAAACATTAGTTTATATTTTAATTAGTTTTACAATCGAAATCTAAAGTTTTTACAAACAATAACTTGGATTTCCTGGATAGCCTGGCAGTTTATTAGCAACCGGAGATATTTATAGTCCGCTCAGCGGTGTTATCTCCTAGTGTCGTTTCTCCGTTTTATTTAAAATTTTTCTTTCTTCAGCAGCATCCCAGTCATCAAAGTTGTCAAATTCTCCAAAAAGGTTAAAAGAAATAACGAAGTCGCTCATTGTATTAGTAGGCTATGTATAACGGCTAACTAGATGTTTGTTTTGATACAATAAATTGTAAATGGGTACTTTGACTGCCTATTGCTATGGTTACTCACAGCTGATGTAGCCAGCACTTTTATTTATTAATTTCGAAAGGTAAACAGTCAGTTTCACCAGAAGTCCTTTACTAGGTGTCCTATATCAGTTTTTAATGGACACCCTGCAGCCAATCAGAATCGAGTATTCACCCAGACCATGGTATAATGTTTTTTTTTATGGAATATTGCAGTTATCTTAAATCAAAATTACTCTCATCCCTCTTGAAGTGACTTCTCTTCCCTTCTCTTCTCTTCTCTTCTCTTCTCCTCTCTTCCCCCCACCCCTCAAATTTCACATAAACACCCTAAAGCCATTTTTACGTCGCTGAACCCCAACCGAAACCCCATGGGCCTGTACTAAGTTAAAAGGGTGCAGCCCCCACCCCCACATCTTAAAGGTATGAATGACACACACGCACGCGCACACAACACACACGCACGCGCGCGCACACACACACACACACACACACACACACACACACACACACACACACACACACACACACGCACGCGCACACACGCGCACACACACACACACACACACACACACACACACACACACACACACACACACAAAATGTGCATCACATCTGAGAGCTACTATCCAGTTCTTACACTCTTGAAATCATGAATGCAGGCTATTGACAGTTATGATATCTTCACTACATGCTTCCCCTATTGATGCGCTCCTCACAGCTTAATGGATGACGATGAGGAAGAGCATGAGAGGCAAGAAGCCTAATATTACATCGCATGTGGCACAGATGCAGAATGCATTAGATCTGGCATTTGCAACACATTGTGAGCTCAGCAGGATAGCATCTCTGCATAAAGTGAGTGCCTCTCAGCTTAAAGATAAGCAGCGGCATACAGCCTCAGTTTGTTACTCAATGATTTGCTTGTTTCGATTGACTAACACTGTACTTCTGCATAAAATAAATTAGCAAATCAAATCAAGTTTTAAAAACAGTTCTTCTAACCCTAACTGATGGAGTGTGTAGCTTTTCATTTCTTAAACAACCATATGAGCTGTGGGTACAGTGACCAAAAGAATGAGATTGAAGTGGCCGAAATGGTGTCTGGGCTGACTTTGAGAGACATCGAGAACAGACTAAAAGTAGAGCTGCTACTCCTCTGCATTGAAAGGAGCCAGTTGAGGTGGTTCGGGCATCTGCTCAGGATGCCTCTCAGACACCATCCAGTGGATGTGTTCTGGGCATGTCCAACTGGGAAGAGACCCCAGGTATACCCAGAACACGCTAGAGGGATTATATCTCTCGGCTGGTGTGAGAACGCCTTGAGATCCCCCAAGATAAGCTGGAGGAAGTGGCCAGGGAAAAGGACTTTTGGGTGTCCTTACTTGGCCTGCTGCCACAGCGACCCGGTCTCGGGTAAGAGGTGGATAATGGATGGTTGGCATTAGTTCTTTTGACGGAAGTTGTCACCTTGAGCTGTTTACTTGTGCCGTTGCACTGCCTAAAGGAAGCTAAGGTGTGGTATTATGTAGTGCTGTGACACAATGGGAGAAGACTGTGTCCTTGCTTTTAGGAGAAAATGGGACCCATGTATTGAGAGTTGTTTTATGAGTCACTTTGAGAGAATGTTTCCTACATGAGACGATTATGGGCAGCCTAACAGCCAATGACTGGCCATCATTATTGATTAAAACTCACTTTTCAGTCAGTCCTACATAGGATGTCTTATATGGAGCTGCCTTCCATAAATGGGTCATAAAACTCTGATCTTTGGAGATCTAACTAAATTATTTTTTGGAGATAAAACTAAATTATTATAATTAGAAGTTGGCAAGTGCAAGACCTACAAGGTTGGACAGGGGCAGACATATGATGTCTTTAAAACGAGCTACTTTTCATGCGTTAAAGGATTAATTCACTTCAGAATTAAAATGTCCTGATAATTTACTCACCCCCACGTACGTCATCCAAGATATTCATGGGTTTCTTTCTTCAGTCGAAAAGAAGTTAAGGATTTTGAGGAAAACATTCCAAGATTTATACGTTTTAACCACAAATGCTTGTTGTGCACTAAGCTTTGCGATGCACCACACATTTCGTAATCACGTGTTCTGGTTCCGATATCGTTGTTTTACCTTTTATGTATTTTTTTTTAATATAAATGGCATTTGACTTAGTCTTTGCACGTTCGCTTTTGTTTCACTAGGTCTGTACTTCCGCCTACGTCACGCGTGACCTTTCAGCGTGATTACGTAATGCGTGGTGCATCACAGAGCTAATGTAAGATGAGCATTTGTGGTTAAAAAGTATATAAATGTCGTTTTGTTTTTTTAGGAAATGACCAATCGTTTGGCTAGATCAGACCCTTATTCCTCGGCTGGGATCGTGTAGAGCCTTTGAAACTGCAATTTGGATCTTCAAACCGTTGTACCCCATTGAAGTCCACTATATGGAGAAAAATCTTGGAATGTTTTCCTCAAAATCCTTAACTTCTTTTCGACTGAAGAAAGAAACACATGAACATCTTGGATGACGTACGTGGGGATGAGTAAATTATCAAGACATTTTAACTAATCCTTTAATTTTATTTTAGATAATAGTTTATCTAGCATTTCTAATAGTTTTCACAACAATGACATTTGTCTCTATTGCTTCTAAAATGTATGGGATACCGAAGTGTACTGTATATGGAAAGAGCTGTATAAAGCCCTCCTATCAGGATTCTGATGTAATATGTTAGGAATATGCTGATCAAAACTACCCAATATTATCTTATTAAAATTCACCTCACTACAGTTCCAAACTGTACTCCGGTAGGACATTCTAGAAAAAGTAATTTGTTCATTTAAGATTGAACAGTAATTTTTTTTTTCTTCATGCATGTCATCCTGTAAACGGTGTGTACTGTCATAAGAGATAATGCGTTCGAGATCTGCAATGTGTAAAGACAGCGCAGAGGACTGGGAGGGGCAAAGGGAGTTATAGGAAGCCATGCTGGGTCCATCTAAATTACACAGTCCATAAAACTGTAATAGGGAGACGATCAGTAGCTTATATCAGTAAGACTTCGCAGGGTATTTACCTTTTTATAAGGGCGTAAATTTTACAGGGACCAAGGACAGCTGAAACCTTGCCGCCTTGACTGCGGATCTTGCAAGTGACTCAGAAATAGAGCCAGGGTCACAACTGGATATACAGCAATAGAGGTACAATGTTCTTATTTAATAATCCTATGTGACTGATGTCAACTTTACAGATGTTCTTTTCTGCATATATATGTTAAAATCACTGTCTGAACTGTTAACATTATCGCAGGACTTAAAAGGAGGGCCGTGCATGAGAAAAATGTGTTCTCACTGACAATGACAATGGACTGGCTGGTCATTTTCACAAAATAAACTCTGAATGTATCATTTTGTAGTGGTTTATTTTAGGATAATGACTGACAAACGGTACATTATCCCATTTATTATACGGCTACTTACTAAACAATGTAAACTAATAAATGGACATTAAATATTGGTAATACAAAAGGCATGAAACTAGTAGTTTAGAACATTGGTTGAAAGGGAAAATGGTCAAATATACCGTTTTAGCATCATAAATCAGAATCAAAGATTGCAGAGAGTCATGTCATAAAAGAAAACTTCAAAATGGATGACCTTCTTTGATGACCTCATTCATTTGTGAGGTCAATATGTCATTGTATTCTTACATGGTCTCATCATGCTAGTAATATTTTATGGATAGCAGTGGTCATTAAATCAAGGTATTAAATCACATTTGCCTCAGCATGAGAGATATGTGGTGATGTCAGAGATGACATCATCAATAACCGTATTAATGACCACACAAATTATTGCCATCTCAACTGCGACCTCAAAAAGTAATTTGTACATGACCCTAGAAGTGACCTCATTGATTAATTCACATTTTACATTAATTATTTTGGCTGATGCAAGATAAATGTCAATATAAACGTGCAATGATAGATTTATTTTCTTGTAATGTGTTCAACTTTGTATCTACTATCTGTAAAACAATTTGTTTCGATTTATGGTTTTGATTTTTATCACAGTTTTAGAGTAAAGTGTGTTTTGGAAAAAATATGTTTCATATAAAAATACTTAATAGTGAAAATAGTCTCTTTAAAATAGTATTTTTGTGCATTTTTCATGACAGTAAATGTAAAATTCTATAAATAGCTATAAATTATATAGTTCACTTTTTTAAACTTTAGCAATAATCTGTCAAGTGTCATCTTTAAAAAGAGACCAAACTTAAGACTGTGTTCCAAAGCATTCAGGATTTACGATGTTTAAGTTGGAAATTGTATTTTTAAGTCTATGCTCAAAAAGTGAATAAATGGATTATAACTACTACATAAATATAATTTAGTATGTTTCTTTTTTGTTGTAATGTTTCTTGATCAGCATATTAGAATGATTTCTGAAGGATCATGTGACACTGAAGTAATGATGCTGAAAATTCAGCTTTGCATCACATAAATAAATTACATTTTAAACATTTAAGTTAAAAAAAGTTATTTTAAATTGTAATACTATTTCACAATATCACTGTTTGTACTTTGATCAAATAAATGCAGCCTTGTTTCAAAAACAAAAATCTTACTGAACAGTTTAAATGGTAGTTTATACTCTAGATTGATAGATTTCATATGTAATTTAAATATATAAGGCTGTTTTGAGTTAATGTCCACGGGATGGTACATAAAGTGTCATAGATGAAAGGATCTGGAACATTTTCATTCATTTCCTCCCCATCAGGTCAGGAGCCAACACCCACAGGAAACTCATTTACACTGTAAAAAGGCACACCGCCAAAGATGAAAGAAGGAAAACGTTTACTTTCTTTGGCCTATTCAACTATTAATGAGTGTGCTGGTGACTGGACTACTCAGTGTAGAGGTGATGTAAACTGCAAAAAGGGACACAAATCCCTTTTTTAAAAATCTGTAAATATGTAGTTAAATATGTCTAATAATATAAAAACAAGGTTACAGTTTATTTTTAAGGTGATGTTGTTGCAGTGTAATTACACAAATAAGTACTTATTGATATTAATTTATTACATTGTACATACTATAGTGTTAAGGTTTGGTTTAGGGTTAGTTGCTTCTTTGTGCATAAGTTACTGTTATTATGTGATGTAGTTACTATAGAATTACATGTAACTTGTGTAGTAACAAGTTACTTTAAGTGTTTACCTATTTTAGGTAACACTTTAAGTGTTACCAAAAACAATAAATAATGAAGAAATAATGTTTAAAGAGTAATTGAAGACTAAAGAATATGAAAAGTATAAAAGTAAATATGTAAGAAATTTCAATCAATCAATCAATCAAATGAATGAATGGTCAAGTTAAAGGATGAAAGTAAAATGTGAAGTATCTTGACTAAAGAGTAGAACCTTAGATTATTATAATAGATAATTAGATAATTATGGAGAGCCCTTAACTCTTTCTCCGCCATTGACAGAATTTTCCCTGTTTTCACTAACTGTAGGGGGCGCTATTATACATCTTCTGAAAGAGTAGAGGGGGAAAAATGTGCTTTATGCACATTGTAGTCTTTGAAAAAGAATTGTTCATAATGTTGCTTTTTTATGAAACTTAACCACATTCAAGTGTTTAAAAAAAGAATGCATGCGCTAGAATTATTAATATTTTTTTTAGACATTGCATGTTCAGACAACAAAATATTCTCGGGGCCATGACATTTTTTTTTAAATGATCAAAAGCACTGGCTGGCAACTTTTTTTAATTTTTATTTTTTATACAAAAACACTGTCAGGGAAATAGTTATACTGAATCAGAAATTAAATTACGAAAAATGAGTTCCGAGCACATAAATGACGAAGTTGTGTTTTCAAGTGGGAAACTCGTAATACTGTTATACCAGAGTTGCGATGTCGTAAGGGGTGCGTGGATGTAAATAATTATGGAAACACTAATCTATGATATAGATAATATAACATATATATATAGTTTACATATAGACTTCAGTGAGCATAAAGCAATTAGTCAATGGAAATGATTTAGCAAATTATTTTAATTTTACATGCTGTAATTTCAACCATTTCAAAGGCAAGATGTATTGTGGAAACAAAAGTAAAGTTATTCACTCAGCTTGAGAGTTTGCTTAATGAAAATGAAATATTGTGTATAAATAAGTACTAGAAGTGAATAATTTTCATCATTTTGAATTCAGATGCAGATGCCGATGTGTTAATTGTTCACAATATCAGTCTTTACATCTATGTCCTTGAATGCATGATATACTGTATGTCCTAATAACGAATGCCGGCTTGGAGGCACAAGCTTCCCAGGCAAGATAATGCAGCATTGATGTAATAAGTTTTTCTTACATCTTTCAGGGCAACTGAAGGAACTGAACCTTAATAAACCTTAAAGAACAGAAAATCACATTATATTTTACACTGTCATCTTCGATACAGTATTTCCCCCAGTCAGTTTGAAGTGAGAGTTATTAACATGTCTAACTCCAGTATGTCAGGAACCCTTTTAAGACTCCCCTCCAAATGACTACGTGTGGAACGAGGTGTTGAGAGGTAGAGATTACCACCCTGTGAACGTTCCCTCTGAACAGAGTACTCTCTGAGTACATTAAGGGCTGGGAAATGACTATGTCACAGCACTACACACTCTGGAAAAGGTCATCATCCACACAGTGCTCAGATACCAAGGTGATGCTATTTAAAGCATTATTCTGAGCAATTAGAACCCGGGGAACAAGGAGCGAGAGCAACTGTGGAGGTTCAGAGCTCTGATCGAAATGCTGCGACGCCTCGTAAGTGAATCTTTACCGTCTTCATTCCCTCAGCAAACAGCAGAAATATTAGAAGCAGACAGACTGAGGATAATGTGGCACAGGAGTGAAGTGGAGGCTGTCAGAGCAAAGATCGCCGTGAATAGGAGATGACGGCTCGTTTGAATATGGGAACTGTGTGTTTGCGTGTATAAAACTCGATGGGATGATTTTTAGAAACTAAATACGGAGCAAATTAACGAGCAGAGGTCAGAAAAACAACAGACACCTTTTTCAGAGATATACATTGTTTAATTTATGTTTTTCATTTTAATTTATTTACACAAATGTAATTTTAAATGTTAAGATGTGTATATATATATATATATATATATATATATATATATATATATATATATATATATATATATATACTACTGTGTATTGCCAAAAGTTTTGGGACTTCTGCCTTTACATGCACATGAACTTTAATGACATCCCATTCCTGATCCGTAGGGTTTAATATGGAGTTGGCCCACCGTTTTCAGCTATAACAGCTTCAACTCTTCAGGGAAGGCTTTCCACAAGGTTTAGGAGTGTGTTTATGGGAATTTTTGACCATTCTTCTAGCAGTGCATTTGTGAGGTCAGGCACTGGTGTTGGACGAGAAGGCCTGGCTCGCAGTCTCCGCTCTAATTCATCTTAAAGGTGTTCTGCCGAGGTCAGGAATCTGTGCAGGCCAGTCAAGTTCCTCCACACCAAACTCGCTCATCCATGTCTTTATGGACCTTGCTTTGTGCACTAGTGCGCAGTAATGTTGGAACAGGAAGGGAGCATCCCCAAACTGTTCCCACAAAGTTGGGAGCATGAAACTGTCCAAAATGTCTTGGAATACTGAAGCATTAAGAGTTCTTTCACTGGAACTAAGGGGCAACGGCAAACCCCTGGAAAACAACCCCACACCATAATCCCCCCTCCACTTGGCAGAATGCAGTAAGACAAGTACCATTCTCCTGGCTCTCTCTCTGTATATATACGTACACACACACACACACACACACACACACACACACACACACACACACACACACACACACACACACACACACACACACACACACACTTGTAGCTTGTGTGTGTTTGTTATAATAATAATACATATATATCCAAGTGGTCAAAATACCCTGTTGGTAGATAAATACACAATAACTTTTTTTGCCGGCAATATTAACTAACATTTATTTCACTATAAATGTTTTACCAGTGACATCGCATACTTATGGGAAGTCGTGCATTCACTGAGCAGCTGCCATTGAGATGATTGGAAACGCTTGGCTTTCTCCAGGTATTATAGACCTCTATGCTTCAGACTATCATCATCACCATGATGACCACAATGTCTTCAGCCATAATTTATATTACCATTGCATAATGTAGAGTAATCTAGCGGTCATCATACTCTTAGACATTATAGTTTTTGAGTTCTCATGGATAAAACGTATGCTTGCTGAGCAAAGCTCTCCTCCTTCACTGAACATGAATCCCCATCACAGGACCTTTTTATTATGCAGAGGTTGTAATCAGGTTGCGGAAGAGGGCATGGGGGTCTTGAATGAGAAGACCACTCTGACATAAGCACACCCGCTGCCATTATTACAACCCTAATGACACACTCCGCATGCTGCATGCTGAGCGCTCAGCTTCAGGGGGTCCATCGCAAACGGCTGAAGGAACCAGCGACGCATCAACACCAAATCCATCCTCTTCAAGAAAATAGAAAGAAAGGAGGAGACAGAACCCTTCAGATAATGTCTTTCATGGTTCAGTGGCCTTACAGGGGTTCCTCCTGCACGGCCCTGAAATGGGCAAATTAATAGTTGCTTTGGAACAAATTGGAATTACACCCCTCGATGCATTAATATCAGAATGCAAGCCAGATTCCAAACAGGGTGAGGGGAGAAGAAGCTTCGTGAGGCAATGAGATGCTAAGATAAAATGGCATTTACGGTCTTCTTTCGCTCCTGTGGTGTGAGGGAATGGTTAAATGACATGTGCACTGTGAGTAAGACACGACAGAGCTGGATAAAGACGATTTTCTGTTGGTTTGCCCACCGGCAAGCGCCACTGAACCCTTGAGAAACATCTTTGAACTCGTATATCATTGGAGTGATAAAGTAATGCTTTCATTATCAAAGCATTACACTCCAAGATATTTCATAAGATCTGAACACTCACCACGAAAATGGTACACTTTGATGCCCTATTTTATATTTTAAAGCATTTCAGACATCAATTCCCTTTTTTTTTTTTTGGTGACAACCAATAGATTAGTTAAACTAATTCCTAACATAAAATTAATCTTGCATTTTAAATAGTCAGATTTAAATACATGAAATGTCTGTATCCCCCTTGTCACAGTCTCATGTGATGTCTTCTCGGCTGTATCCCACAATACATTTGCAAAATAACGCCATTTGAAGCATTGAAGCATCATGGTGGGACTACAAACATTAATACATCTATACAGTACACACACACAGATATATATATATATATATATATATATATATATATATATATATATATATATGCACCTGTGATGGTGACTTCATGTTCAGTCGAGGAGAGCTTTGCTCAGCAACTTTTTATCCATATATATGCATGTTAATTTAACATGTACTGCTATCACTAGAAAAATCAGAAATGAATTAAACCAGTATATAAACATCTCCCAAACACGATTTCCAACTAAATACTGCATAACTGGTTTTATTTTCCAAGGTTGATCATCAAAATTTTCTGAAGCATTATCATCTCCTTTATTTGACCGCATGTAGAAAAAGAAAAACTTGTAGGAGTTGCACGTCCGATTTTGTACCCTTTTTGTGGAAAGTGCACTTCCGTCTCTTGGCTTTTTCTGAGTGCCCTGCCTTTTATCTGGACAGAATCTAAATAGTTATGGTGCTGTTGCAATAACAACAAAAATAATAATAATGATAAAAATAACTTCAAAAACCACAAGTAATGTTTATTACTTTTTTTTAAGTACCCAAATACAGACTTGTCTGGAACTCAAGTGTTGAGGCAGATTTAAAAAAAAACAACAATTGACTGAGAATTGCCTCAAACATGAGCATGGACAATAACACTGTCAATGATAAAGGATGTTCTGGAATATACTGTAGGTATAAAAATGATATTTGTAAAAAATAATAAAATAGACTTTGCTCTTACCACCAGGAAGTAAGGAATTATTTATATAACACAAGCCACTAACTGTCAGTTTCAATGCAACGTCAATGCAAGTTAATTATAACACTATAATATGTTGGTGTTTAAACAATATGGAATAAAATAAAAACTAAAGCAAATATAAAAGGCTGATAAACAAAGAGATGTTTACGGGACAGGAACAAATAGTGTGCAATTGCTGTATAACAGAAACATTGCTTGAAGAAACTCTGGACACACAACACCAGTATGATATTCACATCCATGAGTCATGGGAAATGTTAATTAGTGTATGAAAAATAACCTTTAAAAAACAGGCTTTGAGTGGGCATAGAATATTCAAGGTAAAAATGGGCTCATATGAAGATCATGATCAGCTGCATTGGCATTAGATCCTGCTGTTCTTCCAGCACTCCAAAGATTCCCTGGGTTGAACTCTGAAATTCATTCATGACGGTGGACTTGAACATACATTGACTCTTTACAATACCCTATATATTTGAAAAAATATAGAGAGATCACAGCGTTGACAATTTTTTAAGCTGGCAATTGTGGTCATTTGATCAATTCCTGGTTAACAAGGGAGGAAAGTTTCAGTCTTGTGAAGCAGTGGCAGTTCTCGACTGTTGATTTAATTTGTGAAAGTTATTTTGCATCCCACTATTCAGCAGGAAATGAGGTGATGGTGCTGACTGTGTAGGCAAGACGATTATTTCACGTGAGGCAACGATAAGGTAACGAGAGTTTTTCAGTCTGGGATCTCTTGCTCTTCCGTTTCCTCCTTCATAGACTCTTCATCAACCTCTTGTGGTTCTTCCTCCTGAAAAATAAAAAAAAGTATCTTATTAAGCTCCATTGATGAGATCAAAAGTGCCTAATGTTACCGAGAAAAATGTCGAACCCACAAAGAGGTAAACGACTGTGCGAGCTTTGGGGATGTTGATGGACTCAATCTAAATGTAAGTACATAGTAGTTAAAGATACCTAATATAAAGTGTGACAAAAAACACGACGAATTTAAAGACAGCTAGGCCGTGTCCATTTTCTTTTCTTTTCCCTCTGAGGTCGGCTATCGCACGGGCGCGATAGTCTCGCTTTTTTTCTTATCAGTGCAAAAGAAACTCAAAATACTCTGTTGATTTTGATCTTACATATTAAGTGTTGTACATCATTAGATCATGATAAGTGTCTATTTTTTTTGTGGATACTCACAATAAAAATAAAGTGTTGTGCTTGTCGCCAAATAAAGAAAAAAAAAAACATGATGCGCGTTCTGCCTTCTCTCTGTCAGTTAAGTCCATTCTGAAACGCGTCCGAAAATTAACTATAATTCCGCGAATGCTTGTCATACAGGCACGAGTGTGAATTAATTTATATAAAAAACAAATATTCTCAGTTTATGTAATCTGTATGAAAAGAGAGAGATGTCAGTCTTTTTCTTTCCAGCTCATTATACCTGATTACGCGTTAATGTGCCACACCCACGGAGAGCGTGCGGTATTCAAACGCAAATGTTCTAAGGCAAGCCATTCAAACATGCCAACGCCCACCAGCTGGATTATAAAACACATCATGTTTAGTCAGTATCTTACTACAGCTGTGTACACAGCGTATCCCTACGCTGTGAGCAAAACTACTATCTAATAAGCCTGGAAAATGTACCAGAAGTGCTGGTAGTTTCATTTCGAGGAGCTACGGATCCAGCTGATGTAGTAAGTCATTTATTCTTAAAGCTATGGTATACGATTTCAAAGATTGTTCATTATTAATATCCTCGTTTAGATTCTGGTTATTGTTATATAGTACAATCCTAACAATATGAATAGAAAAAAGAATGAAAAAAATCCATTCTCTCTATTGGCTGTACAGCCGCAGAGAAGTTGACCAATGTAAGCTGTCCGGCCGGACAGCTTACATTGGTCAACTGCTCTCATCCAATTACCAGCTGCACTTGAAACTCCGCCTGGCGCTCGCGTCTCCACCGCACCCGCCCCCGCCCCCCTCCTGCGGCATGAAATTGCACGCGTAAGCAGCTGACAGTCTATGGTAGCTAAGTAGCATATCAGCAATGGATAAAAAAAAAAGCAGCAAGCGTCCCCTGCTTGCCCCTACAGTAAAGTTAGGACGAAAGAGAAAGTCATTAGAGGAACGAGCAGAGATAAAAAAAAAAATGTGAAGAATGCCGAACTTTGAGTAGGATAAATATAGGGTCCACCATTGACCGTTGGAGGAAGCTTCAGGAAGATCTGGGACTGAAGACCGACGCTGACACGGCAAATTTTTTGTTGAGCAGGTAAACATTTATTTATACTTTTATGTTGTGACGTGTTACATAAATAGCTTTTTATCAGTTTGACAACTTGCTCCTGCTGCGGGTTGGCATTGGAATGTTAGCCGTTTAGCATCGCCTATCACGGGTCAAAGTAATTATATTTCTTTAAGTCCTTGAATATATTTCAGTAGGCCTAGCGGGTTTCTGTTCGAGCCGATCGAAATTTGATTAAGATGCGCTATGTGCTGCAATAACAATTACTGAAAACCTTAGTAATACTAGTAGTATTATATTAATGGTGGTGGGGAGTTTAGAACATTTCATGTGTTGCTAATCTTGCGTTGACGTGAACTCAAACGTGACATTGAATTGTTGATGAAGCAACTAAGTTCAAGTGTCTAAAGGCAATTTTACCGATGTGTTTCCGATGTTTACTACCGGTGATCACAGCTTGACTGAGTGACGTTGTTCAATTTGTTTCCCGTTGGGAGGGATCGGGTAGCACAGAGGGGAGGGGTGTGTGTGTGTGGAGGGGCGGGATGATTTTTAAAACTTCCCTAACGTCTCAGGCTTTCTCGCCCGATTTTTAACATTGTATACTATAGCTTTAAGTGCTTTGTTCTAATCGCGATATTGAATAGTGTCTGACTGTAAACCGCAAAAAGACTGTTTAAATATGAATTGCGTGTCTGTGTGTAGGCCAAATGATGAATGAACGGCACAGGCGCGTGCGCGCTTTATTTACTACAGTTATACAGCGCGTGTCTGTGCCGTTCATTCACTCTCGCCTACATTAGTAAACGCTATTTTTACATGAACACATCCAAACTATATTGCTACTAAGATGACTAAAAATAGACTGAAATATGTTGAAATAAAATGTCTGTATAAGCAACAAACTGCAAATTCACATGTATATGCTAATATATCATACACAATATGTTCCAAATATTGTAACAAAGACTAAATATGAATGTTTAGACAAGATTGTGTGATTAGTTTTGGATAGATTATAAAGTTTTGACTAAAAAAGACTACTGTCACATTAAATAGGTACGCTTTTGTTCACCAATTCCTGCTCATAGTTAAATATACTATAGTATGATGTTTTGTCAAAAATAAAGTAGGTATATTGAATTATCAACTAAGATGTTATTATAGTGTTTGTTCCAATATTCAAACTAATGAATCCTTACCTTTTTTAATACGTATGATAAAATGTATACTTTCTACAAAGAAATACACTTGAAATATTGTTAAAATTATAATTTTTGTTGTAATTGTAACCTATTTGTAATTGGTTACAATTTCCAATTGTAAAATATGTATATATAGATCATTTCTTTTGTCCTTGCATACTTTGGGACCCTGTGACACAGCTATGTGAAAGGGCTAATTAATATGCAGCTCATTATGAATGTGGCACATTATCTGGCCTTTGTCTTCTCAGGTGTGAACACGCCTCCACGCATATTGCCTTTCCAAACAAAAGGTGTCTTATAAAATTTAAATCAATGTATTGTTTTGTGTAAATGATTAGGCAGGATGATTTTCAGATCATTTTGAAGCAAAAATTCTAGGCAACAACACCCATTAGTCAAAAGTCTTGTAGACACATATTTAGTATGTGTTTTGAGGCCTTATTTCAGACACTTTAAGTTTTAGTTTTTTTCAATGACCACGCATAAACATTATTCTCTAAAAAAATACAAACATGTACATGTTGCTCACATATTACGGTAGCCCCTCTTGTGCTATATAGAGTGAATTTACACCTTTGCCATTAACATGCTTATAAATAACTGAAAAAAGCACAAATGTCAGAACACCTGAAGGACCCCAAAAACCTCTTAGACCTCAGAGGGTTAAATGTATGTTACTAGAAATTCACTAGCAACAAACCCAGTTTTAAACTGTATTTCAACATGCAAAGCTTCACTCTGAATAATGATAATTTTAACACCTCTACTGCAGTGAACAAAGAGCAAACGTCATGCCAGAATCATTTACACAACCTGCAAATTTAGAGGAGACGACAAACAGGAAATGACGGCCATCTCAGCTTTTAAGTGAGTCTGACAGATGCAATTATCCCCTCCTGCAAAGGTTAATAAACACATCTACGCACAGTCATGTGTGATGGCAGAGCCCTGACCACACACTATACTAAAAGAAGCTGAGAAGCACATGATGATTCATAGCTTTACTTACAGAAAGAATCAAGAGCACACATCTCATTAAAAGCATCTATTGTTCCTTAGAGCTATTGACACATTTATAGAAGAAAATCCAATGAATAGTAATTACATAGTAATGACCTACTAATGACCTTATTATATAAGTATAGCCACAATATATGGGAAACTAATATAGGTCATAGTTTTTTCAGACATTTCATTAAAAGCATCCACTGTTCCTTAGAGCTATTATTGCATTTTTTATGGCATACAAATTCAATATATCAACAACATTATAGTAACAACATAGTAATAACCTAGTAATTACATAGTAATAAACTTAGTATGGCAACAATAAAGTATGGCAACAATATATGAGAAAAAAACAACAACATGTCAGTTTTCAGACATCTCATTAAACGCATCTATTGTTCCTTAGGGCAATCAATACATTTATAGAAGCAAATCCAATGAATAAAGTAACATAGTAATAACCTAGTAATCACACATTAATAACCTTGTAAAAAAGAATGGCCATAATATATGGGAAACTACCATAGATCGTCGTTTTCAGACATCTCATTTAAAGCATCTACTGTTTCTTAGAAATAATACATTTATAGAAGCAAATCCAATGTTTATAGAAAACATAATAATAACCTAGTAATTACATAGCAATAACCTTTTAAAAGTATGGCCACAATATATGGGAAACTACAATTGGTCATAGGTTTCAGACATCTCATTAAAAGCATCTATTTTTCCTTAGAAATATTAATACATTTATAGAAGCAAATCCAATGAATATAGTAACATTATAGTAATAACCTAGTAATTACTTAGTAATAAGCTTGTAAAAAAAGTATGAACAAGATATGGGAAACTACTATAGGTCATAATTTTCAGACATCTCATTTAAAGTATCTACTGTTCTTAGAACTAGTAATACATTTATAGAAGCAGTATAGTAACATAGTAATAACCTAGTAATTACATAGTAGTAACCATGTAAAAAAGTATGGTAACAATATATGTGAAACTAAATTTGCTATAGTTTTCAGACATCTCATCAAAAGCATCTAGTGTTCCTTAGGGCAATTAATACATTTATAGAAGCAAATCCAACGAATATAGTAACAACATAGTAATTACATGGTATAAGGTTGAAAAAAAGTATGGCCTCAATATATGGGAAATGTGTTCCATATGTAAAAGAAAACTGCTATAGGCCAGCGTAATTTTCAGACATACAAAGATCAGAATTGTGATACACGCCCAGTACGTGGCTTCAGGAGCCATCTCAGCAGTTAATCTGGACAGACAGCTTTGCTTTATTCAGCAATGTCTCTCCCATATGAGTCTTGTCTCTGTCTGTGGATGACTTTTGATATGCAGCTAGGCCTTATGAAAAATGAGTTACTTTTTCCTGAACTCTGGGTTCTTTGCCGTTGCCGGGCCGTGCGGAGATATAAATCTCATGGTGGGACGGCACCTCATGAACCTTGCTGCCGGATCAGCCTGTGCCATCCACCAAATCTCTCTGACAAGCCTGCCAATTTTCCAATTACTTCTGGTGCCATACGTTATCATCAGGCCAGTCAGCACTTAAAAGGGATACAAGAGGGGAGGGTGGTCCGGTTCATGCTAACAATCTCATGGAGTGCCTCGATTGAGTTTTTTCAAACTCCCATGGACACAAACACTCACTCGTTGACCCACACGCTATGGCCCGTTTGTGATTTAGTGTTTATTCATGTGGGCAGGGTGAAACCAGGGCTCTTGGACACTCCTTGGTGTGCTAGACATGGGAGACCAGCAACACATTGCTTAGCAGTAAACAAAGCAAAAAAAGAGAGAATTTAAGTATGAATACATTTATGATATTTTTTCATAAATATTTATATTAGTAACACTATTTCAATGGTCCACTTTAGACATTATACTAAGTAACTTTACAACTACATGTGAACTAACTCACATGGTATTTGCAGACTGTCTGGTAATAGCTGCTAACTCTTTATTGCAATACTCCCCCGACAGACAATCTACTAAGTAACTGCAAATATGTCAATTTTTTCCTCTAACCCAAACCCTAAAACCTAACCATAACCTAACAGTCTACTAATACTCAGAGTATGTTGACATGGATTTGCAATGTTACTTATAGTAGGTAGAATGTCTAAAATGCACCATCAAAATGAAGTGCAACCTTTATATAATTTTAATACGGTACATTATTACTACTGCAATGTGATACTGAGAAGTTGACTAATGTTGCACTTAGTTGCACTTGCTGATTTCACAAATTAAAAAATATATTTAGTATCAATGCGTTTGAACTGGACAGCAAATTTTGCATAATAACAAATTCCATTGGATTTAATTTGAAATGTTATTTTATGTTGTGGTTTGGGATGCTGGTCTGATTAACAGACCTGCAAAAGAGACTAATGAGGGGTCTAACAGCACCACGAGTTCTCATAACTGCAAAAACCGAAATTGATATTAATCAAGCAAGGCATTATATTGCTCACACATTAAGCTTAAACAGAAATTGACAGTATGCTTAAAAAACAAAACAAAAAAACCCCACTGTCGGCACTTCCTGTTTTGATTTGATCAATGCATCTGAAAAGTTAGGAGAACCACAGCTATGGGGTAAAGGAGAACAGGACTCTCTCTCTCTCTCTCTCTCTCTCTCACACACACACACACACACACACACACACACACACACACACACACACACACACACACACACACACACACACACACACACACACACACACACACACGAAAACACTTTGCAGAATACTGTGATATGTACGTCACAATACAAATAATTCTTGACTCTATAAAGCTCCCATTTCAAATCTTTTTTTTTTTTAAACAGGGTGCTCATTTTGCTGACAGTGTGACATTTGCTTTGTGAGGCAGAGACATCGTGGAGACGCTGGCCCACTGCGGGCCCGATCACGCTGACAGGCAGTGGCTTTGTGGGATATCTCCATCACTCTCCTCCAGGGAAAGCTGGAGCCTTCATTCTGCCATTCACTCTCCATGAGGCAGCCAGCCCTCTGGCTACTGCTTATACATGTATGATAATGAAATGCCACATTCTTCATTCTAATTGCATTTTAGATTTTTAAAGGGCAAAAAAAAAAAAAAAAAAACACAACTCGTGTGAAATAGTGAGAGAGAAAGAGAAATGTGCGGCAGCGTAAGGGAGAGTTTAGGCGAGCAACGTCGGAGGAAAAGCGAGAGCGTGGTCTGGACCCTAGGTGGCAACAAAGGCCTGTGGCGTGTTAATGCATCTGAGTCGCAGACCCCTGCTGCCTTAGAGCGACACAATCAAACCCCCTTCCTTTTTTCTTCCCACCCACCCACACTACACGCAGCAAACTTCATAAAGTGGGATTAAAATAAAGCTGTGCAGAAAAAAATGACAAAAATAATAAAAAATTTACAACGCTGCTTTTACTTTAATAAGCTTTAGCATCCTTTATCAAGCTGGCACAGTCCTCAAAGAATTAGCGGGCTAATTAGTATGACTTATTTCTTTATCGCATTTTCTGCTTTTATTGTATTTATTTGTGCAATCATGTTGAATACACAGCTTTTATGTGGCGAAGGGAAAGAAGCGGCTTTCCGACCTCCTCCCCTTTGATAGGTGTCGCCGCGTGTCTGCAATGCACCGTGGAAGACAGATTGATGTCCCACAACGATGATGAAAACACGCAGCATGTAAGGAAACAGGAAAGACATCTAGAGAAAATGAAGCGCTGTGGTTTGAACCAATGGGTGTCTTCAGGCAGACGGAAAAAAGAGAAAGAGAGAGAGAGTGTGCTATCAGGCTGCGGGATTATTCATGACCTCTCCTAACCATCTCTCTTCATATAGATGGTGGAAAAATATTTACCAGTCAGAGTAATTTGATAAAGCTATAAGCGCCCAGAGAGGGCTAGACTTGCGTAGCCAGTACTTTGACTAAACAGCAAAAGTTTTGGGTTCACTTTGCAGTTTTTTCAACGACCGCCTACACAGGAAGAGACAGTCTGATCGGTATTTTTTATTTTATTTAATGGCAATTTTATTTGAAATATATTATACCACAAATAATAGGCAGACATAAAAAAGTATAAAATTAAAAACAAAAACAGAACATAGTAGAATATATATATATATATATATATATATATATATAGACTGCCAAAAAAGAGACTATGAAGCAAAAAAGCAGATTTGCAAATGATTATCTAATTCAACTGCATCGAAAAAATAAATAAATAAAGGTTTTTGGTACCTTGCAAACATGACTAGGCGAACTGATACAAATCCATAACCTTACTTCCAGAAGTTGTGCAAATAAACCAATCAGATTACAACTTTCCAGTATTTTTTTTGAGATTAAAAATAAAGTAATACTTTCAAAAGTGACAGCAAATAACAAACAAAAATATATATCAGCAGCATAACTCTTTTCAACATTAATAGAAATGCTTCTTGAGCAACAAATCAGCATATTAGAAGGATTTTTGATGTGACACTGAAGACTGAAGTAATGATGCTGAAAATTCAGCTTTGCCATCAAAGGAAGACATTACATTTTAAAACATTAAAATAGAAAACAGTTCTATTAAATTGTGATAATATTTCACAATGTTAAAGTTGAACTATTTTTGATCAAATAAATGCAAACTTGGTTGGTATAAGGGACATTAATAAATACATTAAGATTGTGTTGGTTTTCATGAAAATCAAACTTGCATGTCCAGGTTGGAACACGAGTACAACAAATTGAGTGTGATGGTAGTCTGTAAGCACAAACCTAAGGACGTGTGTGTGTTTCACTGTAGTGGATATGACACAATTGCATTCAGTCATAAACACTCGCTTCATTAGGCAGCTGAAGCTGTGCGTTACGCGCTACATTGAGCCACCTCTGGCCCTATCGCCTTTTCTCTCACACACCCTCTCCCAGCAAAACCCAATCACCAGAAAGCACAATTAAATTTCATGACTATGCATATTTGCGCTTCCCATTTTCATTTATTACAAAGGGCATTCATTAATCTACCTTTTTTCCCAGAGAATGGATTTTCATTTTAGTGAGGTGTGACAGATACTGAGGTGAACTTACCAAGAGATGGCTAATTAAATCAGCAGTAAAATGCACAAGCCAGAGATTTTTCCTTTTTTTTTCTTCTTTTTTTTTTTTACTTGCATCTGATAAGAGCCAATGTTGCGGGGAGGAGGTGTGGTATATGGAAAGGAAGAGCTACTTTCTCTCCATTTCCAATTTCTGGTGAAATATTAAATCACAAATAAATGTAAGTGCTCATACTCTGCGGGGAAATTGGTTACATGCCTACATGCATGGATGGAGGCTCTCAGCAAATAAATGAATGGCGAACTAAAAGCTAAACAACATCCAGTACAAAAGCAGGAGCAATAAAGAACACCCTAATAAAGTAGCAGCTAAAACACGCACTCGCAGGTGCATCTGCCGAGTAGCAAACACCTATGCCAGCTTGTGTGAATTGACTGTCTTATCAGTCCCTGATGGTTAGGAAGGCTTTTTAAAAAGATAGTACACATGACATATAAAAATAATTAATATAATTAAAATATATTAAAAAATCTAATTAAAAATGGGCATAAAACTTGAGTTTTATGAAAGACAAAGGTTTGAAATGTAGTAAACGATGAGCAAATTTACATTTTTTAGTGGACCATCCCTTTAAGGATAGAATGGAGACTTCAAGACGGACTATGTGTGTGTGGCCTTTCTGTTATGAACAGTATGCAGTCTGCTGATCCTCATTAATGTGATTTATAGCATCACACAGTAACACTCCTCTAAGGCTGCATTTGTTAAACAGTGTGCCGGTCGGTATATGTGCATATGGGAGTGTGAGAGAATCAATTTTTGAACAGATCTGTTAGTGTGTTTGCAGGTGTTGAGACAACCCCTATAGTTTTTTCAGCATCTTCCTATGTCAGCAGATTGGGTGGATATCCCATCATATACAGCCACATTAAACAAGGCAGTGCGTATACTGTACACTTATGGTCCAAGACTTAATGCACTTAAAGCAAAGAGGTCAGAGGGTTGTACAGACTTGTTATGTTCAATGTCACCTTTGAGGAGTGTGATAAGGCAATTCCTGGTTGTTTATTAATAATGCATGCGGAGGGAAATGCCTCCTCTACCTATTCTGCTGTTGTTGTCTGGTGGGTTGAGAAGTGCTACTTCACGCGTGTCATCAACTTATTTAAACGATCCTTCTAGTTTTACACTAAAAAAATGCTGTAAAAAAAACAGTAACACTGTTTTCCATTAAAAAAAACAGTGCTGCAGAAAACAATGCATTCTGGGCAATATTTGTTCACAATAAGCAACTGCTTAATAGTTAATTTACAGTCCATTTTCAACACTAATATACTGTATTTATGTATTACGGTTTTGCACAGTAGTACGCAATGCACAGGAGTAAGTTTCGCCTATCCATGTTTGTGGCTCATGACAGGATTATGTGTGGAAAATAGAAGAAAACTAATCAAAGCAGAGAGGAGAGGGAACTTTGAAACAGACTGCAGCAAAGAGTAAAAAAAAAAAAAAAAATGGACAGCCACTTTGGTGAGTGGGAAGAACTGAAACTGAAAAAGTGGCGCCTGAAACAAACTTGTTTGTGTTCACGCCACTAATGACACTTCGAATCCCATAAGAGAGAACGTTGAAACTGACTGCAGCGAGGAACACAATATTTTAAAACTGAAGGTTTTGGTCAGAGTGTTTTGTCTCCATCCAAATCACTTGAACGGGGACTGAGGAACTGGAACTGAACAAGCGGTTGAGAGTGCTTATAAGTGAGTGATTATAAATGCATTAAACGGAGAAGGATACATCGTATTGATTCACTGTAATACATCATTTATTCCCAAATTTCAGTGTTGATTAAGGCTTTCAGACTGTGAATTTCTTGGTGGCACTCAGCCTGATGTTTTTGGCTGTAGAGTTTGTTGTAATAATCAAGATTATTTATTATTAAACATTTACATGCAATTTTGTTTGAGTTGAATTTCGCAACTACAACAGAGTTTGAGTTTGCATTCTTTTCTGCACTTTTAATTATTATTATTTATTTGTTTTAATATTCATGTTGCTTTTACTATATTTTTGTCCATTTTGGGTATTCTTGCTTATAAATAAATGTTCACTTTTTTATTAGCCTATTACTAACCTATTACTGTTTTACTATAGTAATTTTCTGCATGATATTAATTTACAACCTTTTTTGGGGTTCCCTTTTTGACCTAGAGCTGTGTTGCCCAAATGATCCAAATAGGGCTGTTTTTACCTCACTGGGTTAATAGAGTGTCTTGTAAATTGAAATAATTACAGAAATGTACTGCATGTATTTTTTTTCAGTAAATGGCTGTAAAGTAATTTCACAGTATTAATATTGTATAATTATAGTATATTGCTGGCCACTCTGCTGCCAGTATTTTACAGTAAAAAAAATGTTTTTATGGTATTAAGCTGTAAAGCAATTTCACAGTATTCTTACCATAGAATTACAATAGATTGCTGGCAACTCTGCTGCCAGTATTTTACAATTATTTTACATAGAATTTTTTTACAGTGTATTTGTCTTGTAGCTAATTATGATAAACTAAAATTAAAAGACAGTAAAGGCTCTACCTAGGTCAACCGATAAATTCAGACATTAAACCAGGTCTGTTATGTTATTTCTGCACTATAAGTGGCTCCAAACTAAATCGCACACATGCTTCCCAAACACTCCCTTATCTTGCAATGTTTGGACAAACTAGTCAGAAAACACAGTAGTTGTGTTTCTGAAAGAATCTGTGTTTTAAAACGAATCGATGTATGATTCATCGATTTACTCAAAAACAATCAGTTGTTTCATTCCTGAATTAATCTGTGCATCGGAACACATCAGTTGAATAAATGATTCAATGATTCACTCATAAAGACAGTCACAAGTGTTTGAACAAACTGATTCAGTGAATGCTCGGCAAAAGTGTACACTGAGGGTGCATAACGACCCTTGTGAAATAAAAAAAATGACAAATAGGACACTCTACGGTCTTGTCTTGTCCACAAGGCCGCAAGTGCACATGCAGTGTGCCATTGGGACCGGGCCACTTGTATCAATCCTGATCAAATAAGTGTTTTTAAACAAGTTGATTCAGTGAATGATTTAATGACTCACTCAAAGTCAGTCAGGCCCTGTCCCAAATGGCACCCTAAACTCTTGTGGCACTTTCGCGACATACCTGCCTTTTTACTGTCGGGTAGAATTCTGCTGCGGAACTTGCCTCAGTGTGAGTTTGACCAACTATTTCAATCATTTAACATTTTAAAAGGTTAATGGTTTTGGTGGTAAATTGCACCATTTCACCAAATCATAAAGCCTCTACATCACAGAAAGGTTTTACAGGTCCACCCTGTCGTACAGGCAATGTAAGTGAGTTAATAAAACCCACTAAGCACTAAGAAAGTGACCAACGGGACAGCTGGAATTTGCCATGCCATCTCCAGGGTCCTGTTTACTCTAAAAATTGGCCCCTCAGAGGGAATGAGGCATCCAGCTTGCCTAGTTAAAGTGATGGACGTGACTCCGGTGCATTGATTTTTTTTTCTACGTCTTAGCACTCTCCATTCAACTCACGGGCAAGCAGGGGTGCAAGGTAACTTTCAGGATCATGCTACTTTATCTTGAAATGCTAACCTTTGGTTTTGACTGCATTTATGCCTCGTGCACAGCTACAATAACCTGTTTATGCCTGACCACTCAGAGCCCCATTGAACACTTATTCAACTGGCCTTCAGAATAGTGTGAGAAGGTAAACTGAAGGAGACCTGCTGAAAACCAGCCAAAATGCAATTGCTTATATTAAGGTAGGTTATTTTGCCCTTGATATTGTCAGGTGGCAATCAATGTTTGATAAATAATAATAAAGAAATACCCTAATTTCCTTTACAAATTGTATTCCATGGTAAAGCTGGCTGAGAGAGGGACTTAATTAAGTTAATTAGTCTAACTTAATTAGGCTGTTTAGCAGGTCAGTCTGTCAAGGCTGACTGACAACTGCGCTTGAAGATAATCATCCCCAGAACCTGAATTTAACTGAATAATAGAGCATATCATTTCTGCACTAGTGTTACTAAACCGAATTTCAAAAATAAGGAATTTCAAACAGGTTTTTCAAGTATTTAACTTGTCCTTTATTGCCCAACAAACAAATAGTCCCACCTCCAAACCCATAATATTTGCCACATAAATAATGACATTCCCATATACCTACATACTGTGTGTGTGTGTGTGTGCGCGTGCATGCATATATATATATATATATATATATATATATATATACACACACCTTCACTTTAAGTCTATTTTAATCTGGTCTTTGAATGAACGATCATGTACATTAGTTCCACATAAATCAATTAACTTACATCAACATGTTTTTTTTATAATTTGTTTTATTTCAATAATTCTTTGTGAGAAAAGATAATTTGTTTATGTACATTCAATAGAATAAAGCTAATTTAAAGGGGTGGTTTACTGCTTTTTTTCTTTGCATGATTGTGTTTATGGGGTGCAATATAACATGTCTTCGTGGTTTTTTTTTAAGCCTTATTTTTCATAAATTTCACCTTTATTGTAAGCCGCTTTCTGCTCTGTCATTTGAACGACCGTTTGACTTCCTGATTATATGAAACCACTCCCTCAGAAACAGACAATTGGCTCAGATTGGTTAGTTGGGCCGGTGTATTGCAATTGGCTAAACTGCGTAGTGCACGTTGTCCGGAAACTTCAAGCCCATTACCTTTACAGGCGAAAGCTGCATGTGCTCCAGTCAAATGTAAATAATGGTGTAAATACTGCCGTATCAGTTTGAGCCACAATCAGACCCAGAAAGCGACAATGAAGAGAGTCAAGCAGAACCTCCCCAAACACGGCTCTTACAAAACGTTTCTGAAGGGTACTTTTTTGTATTATTATTATTCTATTGTACTATTATTACAAGAATTTCGATACGCTGTTACTTGAAAATGCTACTGCTGCTTGTTAGCTTTTGAGATACGGTTTTCTCATGATTAAATATTTATTATAACTGAGCAATACCGTTTTTTAAAGTTATTGTTTTATCGATATAATGAACAACCGTTTATCTATTCACAAAACTTAGTTTACTCGGTGTATCTTTCTCTTTAGGTGTACATGTGGCAACTGTGTTAAAATGCCAACAGAACGTGAAAACGTCTGATAACAGCAGCTGCAGTTTGCTGTTGCGATTACATATAATTTTTGAACTTTATACATGTTTGTCTTATACACACAAAATAGCATCAAACTAACTGGCTACTATAAACAAACAGCGTTGGCATTGGTTTACGTTCTTAATCAAATCGAAAAATTTGATTTGCTGCCTCTGGTTTTAAAGTTGGAACTGCTTCATGCTTTAGTAACAGTTTGTTGTTGAATCCGGCATTGAATTCGTGGAGATTCTGGAAGCTGTCTTCCGTAAAATGCACAGCACAGAGAGCTAAATTACGATTGTAATTTTCAGGAACATAATCAAACATAAATTGTAGCCATAGTTGACGAACTACAGCGTCCGTAGGAAGCCCGAACACAGAAGACCTGACAGCTGGGTGAAAATAACACACTTTCGACGGCATGGCTACTGCTCTCCACTATAACTCTTCCTCTTCCACAAAGCCACAGAAATATGTCCATGCCCCCTATTTGCATATTCCGGAGGGAGGGTTGGTTATGGGTTAGTTACGTATAAAACCCGGGAAGTATCTCGTTGTAGTCCCGTTCGAGTCGTTTTTGTAGGCATTAAACTTCCTGATTTTTAAAAGACGATATCTCTGCTTACGCTGAACTTTCAGCGCAGCAACTATGCAGATACTGTTCATGCACCAACAGCAACATTACACACTATTTAAAATGAAAAAAGTGAAATCGCACTCAACTCGAAATCTACTCAGAGTAAAGAAAAATTAAATGCACTCTTCATGTGTCCTAATAAGCAAAAGCTTTCCTTTCTGTCACAATGGTAACCCAACATTACAAAAACAGATCTAAATCATTATCAAGTCTCCCTTTTATCTCATCTCATTAAAACACATAAAATACACTTAATTTTAACATTTAATCTCCCCACACAGTTTTTACTAAAGCATCCTGGAAACTACAGCTCCCTGCCTAGTTTCAGTTAAAGTTTCACCAAAAAGTAATTCATGTAGTCCCAACACAAATTAAGTTAACTTCCATGTTACAAATTTAATTGGAATGCTTAAATAAATTGAACAAGCAGCAAAAATATTTTTTATCCTCGTGTACAATGTCTCACAGATACACAAGAGAAAAGGCTTAGCAAATTAAAGTAGTTCAAATTTAAACCTCAAGGTCAAGTAGTAACATACTTCAAAAACAAACTCTGCTTAGCGTCCAATCAGCCCGCGAGAACATCTCGGGACGACACAAACACATTTCTGTAAGTGTTATAATTGCTGCAGTAACGAGGCTTTTGACCCCAAGTCTAGATAGTGACTGAATTAGCAATCCACAAAAGCTGTCCTTTAGGCATTTCCATTCCCGCCTGAGCCGTGTTCGCCTCGTGGCATTTCAAACACACCACAGATCTGTTGAAACGTTTTATCACGAGGGTGAGTCGCGGTGACACGCGGGTGTAAATAAAGCTCAAACAAGCCCCTCTCCACCACCTAACGGGCTCTCCAACTAAAGGCTATCCGTATATTGTGGCAGGAATGTCATTTTATTACCCGAATCAATTCGGCAGGGCTCCGAAGTGACAGCAGAGGGATGTGGCCTTCGTTGGCTGGAGGTTATCTGACGTGTGCAGGCAGGGAAATACACAGCCTTCGTAATGAACTCAACACTTACTAATAAAGTCTTTATTGCCGGGCCACGTATGAACTGATACCAGAGTCGGCCCTGTACGACCGCATGCTCGTAAACAAATGAAAATGAGCTTTTTCTCACAATCGTTTTTTCGCAGAGTGAGGGAAGTCAGACGCAATTAAGTGATTTAATAACACAAACGACTCGATGCAACAAATCATCGACCGAGAAACAACTAAAAACATTTTTTATTAATCAAGACCTTAGAGGCAAAAACCCATTTCTGGTGACCTTTAAAAGGCAATGAGTGAGAAAAATGCAGTGAGAGACAGATAACCACCCGGCAAGCTCAAGACCATCTCACATCCTACAATCGTCCCACCCATGCGTTGGTCCCTATGTTTTAATTGAGAGGCTGAAAAAGAAGATGGCTCCATGAGGTGTGAACCTCTCGACTGTCTCTCTACCGCTAATGCTCTCCGCTCACATCTAAAAGGCAAGGCTGGAAGGGATAACAAATCCACTCTTCAGCTCCACACTTCTGAACTGCTACTTCTTCATTCAACTGTGGCGAAACCAAAGCACTGCTCCCCTTTAATGTCGACCCCCACAATCTTGCTGAGGATGAGAATTATAGAAGAAGCTGGCTACTTTTAAGATGGCATTTAAAAAAACATCCGGACTAACCGCAGGTAAAGAGGTTCACAGCGTGGCAGATTACAGAACTTAAGTACTTCAACACACTGCTCATTTCTGGAGTGCTCTTTGATTCCCATAATGGCACCTATTATATTTCAAATGGCAGTAACGGCCAAAAGACATTTACCCTTCACCCTGACTTTTTGTTTCAAGGGTCAGATGTGTCTACATTTACAGCATGACGATTGTTCAACCAAATATATAATGATTTTAAAATGTCTAGAGCGTAACAACCTAAAGAGCTTTACTTGAATGTCCACTCTATGACTCTAAAACACTCAATATAAATATATAAAATGAACAGATTTCTAATGAAATTTCACCAATATTTCACCTGGTAAAGAATAGCACTAACAATGCCAAGGTCATGGGTTACACTCAGGACACACATACTGAATTATCTAGGAAAAATTTGAGGATAAAAACATTTTCAAGATGCTAAAAGTGTAAATGTTTAGAGGCGTGAATAGCTAAAAATCTTTCACACAAAGTTTCAAATCAATTTTTCATAATTCCACAACGACAATTTATGAACTGTATAATAAAAATTTTTTTTAAAAAATTATATATACTGTTTACACACACACACACACACACACACACACACACACACACACACACACACACACACACACACACACACACACACACACACACACACACACACACACACACACACACACACACACACACACACACACACACACACACACACAATATAGGCTACATGTGTGTACTTTAGCTCATAACCATTATGACACTTCCATTAAACAGTGACAAAAAAGGTTTAGAGTTAGAGAGAGAGAGAGAGAGAGAGAGAGAGAGAGAGAGAGAGAGATGTATGTGGCCCAGTGTGTCTGTGTGTGTGTGTCTTTATGTGTGTTTGTATGTATGTGTGTGTGTGTATGTGTATGTGTGTGTGTGTGTGTGTGTGTGTGTGTGTGAGTATGTATGTGTGTGTGTGTGTGTGTGTGTGTGTGTGAGTATGTATGTGTGTGTGTGTGTGTGTGTGTGTGTGTGTGTGTGTGTGTGTGTGTGTGTGTGTGTGTGTGTGTGTGTGTCTGTGATTAAACAGGATTGTGTCTGGTCTCTGCGAGTCCCCGGGGACCGGCTGGTCTCACGGCAGGCTGTCACTGAACACATTCTAAAGGCAAAGACTTGTTTAATCCCTGTGGCCCTGTTGCACCTCCCACTGTCTAAAGCTCTTTTCTCTGTCTCCACTCGCCTTCCTTCCATCGCTTTTGTTCTGAACTGCACAGCTCTCATTCTGTAGCAGCGGGTTACCGATCTGCAGCTTTTCTTCAACGCCTTTGACTTATAATAGCCCTATTTACAGGAGATACACAGCACACACAAAAGAGGGTCTGCTGCCAGAACATAATTCTTTATCAGTCGATTTTATGAGTGAGACATTAAGCACTTTTACATGTATTTGAAACAAAGGGCTGCTGAGAGTAAAATGGAAGCTTTTTTATCTCATTTTATCAACAATTTTTTAAACGGATGAAAGAAATATCTGTGATTATCAACTATATTTTAGCAAACACATACTGAAATGTCTAAGTATATTCACATTATCATATTTTTTTGCACTTTTACCATGGTAATACTATGTTGCTGTTGCTGTTTTTTTTTTTTTTACATGGTATCGTGATAACACGATGTTTTTTGTACATTTACTATAGTAAGACTATGTTTTTGTTGTACCTTTACTATTGTAACGCCATGTTTTTGGATATTGTCTCGTAGTTATACCATATGTTTTTGTGCATTTACCACAGTAACACCATATTTTTGCACATAGTATTGTAGCAGTACCATTTATCACAGTAATACTATGTTGTTTTTTGAACATTTACTTTGGTAACACCATATTTTTGCACATGTTACCACAGTAATGTTTTTGTGCATTTACCTATGATTTTTGGACATTTACCATGGTAATACTATTTTTGGGAAATTTACAATGGTAATACTGCGTTTTTGGACATAGCATCGTGGTGATATGTGACATAACACTAGCACAATCAATAGTTATCTTAACATTTTAATAACAAAAACCGAAAGGAAAAAAAACAAGTAAAAATAGGAACAAATATGACAATTATTATCATACAGTAAGAGTATTCCACTGAGCTATAAAATTAATGTTGATAGCTCAAATAAAACTGGTCTTGGAAGAATTCAAGATTATATTGAGATCTCTGAGGTGTTCCATCATTATATCACAGCCAAGATGGTTGCAAAACGTACCATGTTAACATCATAACTGTTATTACCATGTCACTGCCATTGATCTTAGCATCTCCAGACTAAGATTCGTGTACATATACAGTAAACAGTATTTACCAACATTTGCATTTGTCATTCTATCATCATGCTCTCCGCTTTAACCTTTAAATTTTAATCCTGAGCAATAATTCCATGTTATTAATTCAGCCATGTAGTCAGACCATCACCATTTTTCATCCTTTACTTTCTCTTCAGCAAACATCAATTAACCCCCATTTTCCATGCCGCTAGAGTCTGGCTAGCAGAACTGTCCATTTAAAGATAAATTGAAAAGCAGATGCATTTATTAACTTAATTGGGTTTCCAAGAAAACACAATGCCTTTGATTGCAATGTAATTCAATGAGAAATAGAAATTAAATGTTTGGGAGAACGTGAAAGCACTCACTAATTTCCAAAAAAATAATATAAAACAATCACCGTAGGCTAAGTCAACAGCGCGGATCAACTGTGGCTTTTAGGAAAGGGATCAGGAGCAGCCGCTGACGTGTGCAGGGAAGGAAGGAAGGAAGATATATAGGATTTAAAACAGCGGCTGACTTTCACCACTGGTGCTATCGGGACACTTCTGCATCTTCAAACCACATCTGATTAGCTTTTATCTGTAATTAAGTATTTAAATAATCTGAGGTAAAGATTTTTGTATTTATTTATTTATGTAATAAATCATGTCAGGAAATGTTTCAGAGAGAACTGGGGTGATACTTAGGCGATGAACACTGTGGACTAAATGAATAAATAAACCATAGGACAAACTACTCTTCCCTACTTTCAAAGCCAGTCTGGTTTTGTACAAAAATGTGTTATGGGTCTAAAGAAATGAATAATTCCCCAACCACTGCAGTTAATCATTATAACAATTAATAACTAAAATCATATTATGATTAGAATTATTAGATTTAAATTCAATTATAAGTATAATTTATGTTACAGTGCTCTTGTTACACATTTCACATGTAATTACTATAGTAATAAGAGTAAACTGTGCACAATCACAAGAAACTAACCATAAACCAAACCCGGTAGCACTTCATTTTACAGTATGTGTACTTACAGTGTTCTTACCTAATAAAGTACTGGTTAATATAAGGTAATTACATAAGGTTAGGTTTAGTACGTAGTTATTACCCAGTTGTTGTAATAACTACTGATTAATAAGTACATATTATGTAAATGGGGAACATGACTGTAAAATAAAGTGCTACCCTTTTTTTTTTACAGTCCTGTTCTCCATGAACATGAGCTGTCTAGGCAGGCGGCTGACTAGATTTTAGATGGCAATTGATGCAAAAAACAAAAATTGGGGAAACAAACTATTACTCAAACATTTTTGGCACCATCTATTGCTACAAGGCCGGGAAGAGTGTATGAATACAACTGAAGTGGGTATAGGGAGAATTCTGTTGACTCTCACCTTTGATGAGGAAGTGTCACATTCCTGACAGATCCATCCGTAGCCGGTTTGTTTGGGCGACTTCTTCAGGGGAGGGTCCAGACAGCCGAAGTGGTAACAGAGCTGACACTCATCACACCTATGAGGAAAACAGCCAGCACATTAGCAAAGAGAATACATTAAAATGCAGCTGCGGTGCCACACACACACACACACACACCCACACAAACAGTCTGCTTACACCCTGCCAAGAGGCCAGTATGGCCCTATCCAGGCAGGTATGATAGATGGTGACAAAGCCATTTGCTGTCAGGTAACAGATGCTTAATAGATTCAAAACACATTGGCACACAACCTCTCACACGGCCTTGTACAGCCATCATAAAACACACTGCTCGATTGGTCCTGCTGAAATGAGTTTCAGCTCATCGTGTCAATAAATCTCTATGGGATTTTTATTCCAGAGTCAAGGTGTCAAGAAAGACACTGAGATTCTGTCCTTAGTTATAGGTCTGCTCAACCACCAGCTATCCAATTTTACATAAACCGTAAAAGACCTCCATCTTGGGTCGATTATTATGCTATTCTGTAGCTGCTGCAAGTGCTGAATATTGTTACTGATCATCAGAAGCATTCAGGGACATTTCACATTAGTGTCAAAATATATATAAATATGATATACAGCAATTTATCAAATTAACTACAAATAAACACATATAATCAGTATTTTTAGTTATCTTAAAATGTTGACTTGTAAGATTCACAATAGGGAGATTTTTTATTTAAGAAATTAATACTTTTATTCAGCAAGGACACATTCAATTGATCAAAAGTGACAATAGAGACATTTACAGTGTTACAAACATTTGTATTTAAAATTCATGATGTTGTTTTGAAATTTTTATTCATCAACAAATTGTTACACGAAAAATAATGAGCAAAACTGTTTTCAACATTGATAATAATAAGAAATGTTTCTTGAGCAGCAAATCAGCATATTATAATGATTTCTGAAGGATCATGTGACACTGAAGACAGAGTTATAATGCTGCAAATGCAGCTTTGTTTCACAGGAATAAATTACACTTTAAAAAATAATAAAATAGAAAAAAATCTTTTTTAAATTGTAATGATATTTTGCAACATTATTATTTCTACTGTACTTTTGCTCAAATAAATACAGTCTTGGTGAGCATAAAAAACTACTTTCAAAAACAGAAATATAATTAATATTTGTTAATAACACAAATACTTAAAATAATAATTGATGTGAAATGATAATAAACAACATTACCTAAAAGCATTGTTCATTGCTGGTTCATGGTATCTATGTAAGTAACTAATATTAACAAATTGAACCTTATTGTAAAATGTTACAGAAATCCTAATGAGATTTAAATTTATCTCAGTGGGCATAAATAAATGGATCAATTTTGTATTACTTTTTATAATTAATTGCAATAAAAAACATTAAATAAATCTATATTCATAAGACCATTGTAAGAAAAAGTGCATGAAGTTCAGTTCTCATTTAACATTCATAAGGTGCATCTGCTGAAGCCCCACATGCCCTTCACCCAGCAGTCCATGCTCTCCTCTCCTTCCTGTCCATAATTAACTAATTATGTTGTAATCAATATAGTAGATTCTGATTTGGCAATGTAAATCAGATAAAGCCGATAAGAGCCGGGGAGGTCAATAGGCCCAATCCCCATCCTCGTCTCCATTACGGGACGGGGGGCACGGCGGTCTTATCAGCGAGCCCGCAGGATGAGGAGATAGAAAAAGACAGGCGGCATATTTTGTCTGCTAGGTGAACGAGCGGGAACAATGTGAGACTTTAGCAGAGGCAGGGTTGTCCTCGGTGTCACCGAACCCGATGCTGTGTGACGTGGAAGCCCTTTTCAAACTCAGGCCCATCACAGACTTCAAATACTAATTAAAGGCCTGGACGGTGATGCGGCTCAGTGCTAATGAGCAGAGAGTCTCACGCCGAAGACACATGTACACCTTCTGTCAACACCCAACGGCTAGAATACAGCATATAATGGCTAACCTGATCACATTTATGTAGATTGCTAGTCATTAGTACTGTGCAACATTGAAAGAGTGCAAAAAGGTCAAACGCACAACTGATTTCTGCTTTATTAGTCACATTTATTAAAGAAATATGATGGCAGAAACACCGAAAACTAGCAAACATTGATGTTCAACGCGTTTGCACACCATTAAGAGTTTGATTGAAGATCAAAAGGCTAACAATGACGCCTGCAGCTCATATCCACAGAGTCAAACAGCGCATTTCCATTTCCATTTCATCAAGCAACCAAATAAACTTCTCGAGTCCTAAGGGAGCACTTCAAGGTGCCTTTGCAAAAGGGAATGAGCCGACTCTCACCTGTGGTTACCATGCCAACCCACTATTTCCCCTGACAGAGTAATAGGGCAGTCAAAGACAAACGCATTTAGGGTATTTATATACTGTAGGTCACGTTCACACAGCAGCAGAATACAGTTTTCAATCATGTATTTGAGTACTTAATACGGTTACGTTAACGCAAAGTTTAGCAGTTTACGAGAGCGGCAACTGCATTCTATAATCGAATTCACACCCGTACATTTTCAGGACTCGTAACTGTATTTTCTGAAAACCCGCACTGTGTGATCGGAACCGGACTGGACCATTTGTGTAGTGCAAGAGATCTGCTCTGAGCTGCACAAATGAGTGTATACTGTGTGTCGGTTAATGAAGATTTGTAGAATGAACTTGCAGCTTGACCGGACTCTCGCCATTAACAAATTATAAGACTTCCAGTTTTACAGACGTCGTCATCTTTGATATTACTTTGGTCACTGTCGTTATTGTTACTGGTAAGTACGGGGACAACAAGGCGGTGCAAAAAAAATTAAAGTGAAAAAAAAAGAATAATACTTTCTCATTCCTCTAAGAGACTTTTTTTGCGTTCACACGCAAAACTTTTGAGTTCGCAAAGAACGCAAAGTTTCCCGGAGGAAGGCAATATTTAAATAAAATTTTACTCCCATCCCATTTTTTTTTTCCACCACCATGTCCCTTTACGGGCACGTAGATAAGAGAATGCGGCCTTGACTCCCGTTGCACACTCATACAGACAGTATTTGAGATGAAATTAATATTTATTTTATTAAAAAAATAGAGTGCATTCCCATAGTTCAGTACTGTTTTCATTCAGTATACAATTTAAAAAAGATCAGTTGATTAATCAGTGGTTATCAGCCAGTGCGGTCCAACCAGTTACTGTTCTCTGTAAAATCCACTATCAGTCGACATCTAATACAGACAGTATTCCGGATGCTACTGTATGTTGCTGTGTGAATGGGACAATTTTCAGACTCACACCTGTAAGTACATGCGGTTGTCATTCCCGAGAACTGACAGTTTGAACATAGCATTAAATTAGATGGAAAAACGTACTGTCATCTTTAAATGGCACATTTATTGGAAAACAGGATTTTTCTCGCTCTTTCAAAGAGTTTGATAAACTATATGTGACATAAACGGCAAATACAGGTCACTCAGAACTCATGATTATTAAAAAATAAAGGCTAGCAAATCTTTGAGCATAAGAAGTTTGGGGTCAGTGAGATTTTTGAAAGAATTGAATACTTTGATTCAGCAATAGTATGCATACAGTAGTATAGTAGCTACAAAGATAGCACATTTAGAATGTTACCAAATATTTCTTTTTTTCTTTTTTTTAAATGCTGTTCTTTTGAACTTGATATTTATTAAAGAATCCTGAAAAATGTATCATGGTTTCCACAAAATATATTAAGCAGCACAACTGTTTTCAATAATAGTAATAATAATAAATGTTTCTTGAACATCAAATCAGAATATTGGAATGATTTCTGATCATGTGACACTAAAGACAGGAGTAACACTGCTGAAAATGCAGCTGTCCTTCACAAAAATAAATTACATTTTAAAATATATTCAAAAATTAGCATTTTACAGTTTTTAACAAGACTGCTGTTTTTAGTGTATTTGGGTCAAATAAATGCAGCCTTGGTGAGCATAAGATACTATTTTCAGCTATTTGATGATGATATATATATATATATATATATATATATATATATATATATATATATCCCAATTTTACATATTAATGTTCAGCTACTTACATTTACATTATAACTTGACCTATCCTGATTAAAGTGACTGTATCAAAAACATCCTATTTAATTCAAATGATCAGTATACGATGGAAATGTGTAAAACATGTAAAACAGCCTCTCTTTAACTGCCAGTTATATGGAAATAGTTGTGTTTGATTAAAATGAATTATATTGACAATGTATTTCTTGTGTTACATGAGAAACATATAAAACGTGTTAATTTTCACCTCATCTCTTTATTCAACATTGATCAGCCAATTCACAAGCTCATTTAACCGGTGCATACTGTTTGTGCTTCAGCATGCACGGTTTCTTCATGTTTCTAATCCATATATTTATTGTGACAGAGCAATGAGAAAACGGCTTGCCCTCGGCGTCAGACTGTCAACTCGAAGCTGCCTCCATTACATGATCCTCCTCTGAAGAGAGAGAGTGGGGAAAGGGAGAAAAAAACTCCTGCTACAGAAAGATTCACAGAAATTTGCTCTCATCCCATTATACCTTGCAATGACCTCTTTAGTGGAACAGTTAACAAGAGTGAATGCCCTTCTGTTTTATTATTTTGTACATAAAAGAGCTGTTAAATGAGCCAAACAGCTAACATGAACTGATCTAGCATAAAACTGTATGACGTGTTTGGGTTTTGAGAAATATGCGTGTAATCAGCTATATTATCTAATATCTTTATCTAACCTATCTAATAATCGAATCTAATCAATCTTTTAATCAAATCGAATTCAAGTAAATAATTAGTATTTTTTTCCCATTAAATTAATGTCCTAGGTTCAAAATTTGCATGTGGCATAATGTTGATTAGCACATTAAGTAATTTTGACTCAACCTTAAATAATAAATAAATAAACCAAACATGTGATGTGAGGCACTTGCAATGAAGTAAATGGGGCCAATTTTTTTAGATGATTTACAAGCAGAACTGTGTTAACATAATTAAAAGCATTTTAATTATGTGTAACGTGTATTATTGCTGTAATACACTTACATTTTCGTCACAACAAAATTATAAAATTACTATATCACATAAAAGTATTGCAACAGTGAGTTTTGCGACATTACAGAGTTTACGCTTTTACTTTGTCATTGCAAGTTGTAAAACTATAAAACACCGTCAATTATAGTGATTTATTTTTCAACACTAAAATCACGTAAAAACACATACTGTTCACATCTTGTGGGAATACTATTGAAACAGTGAGTATTTGAATGTTTACAGGCCCCATTCAGTGTAAAGGACGAAAACTATAAAAATAACGAAAAAGTTCTAGAAATCTTTCCGGTTTTAAAAGAATATCATATTTCACACCACAACGATAATAGCAGAGAGAAACAATATAGTTGGAATAACTTTCAGAAGTTTTTTTTTTCCAGCTTATGAAAAATAAAAACATTGACAGCCAATCAGAATCCAGCCTGCTTTGAAGAGCTTGAGAATTCGAGAAAAAATTATATTGTCTGCTGGTGTGGACGCTAATATAGTTATCATTATAGTTATATTTACAGTTATCATTCTTGATGTGAACTCACTTAACCCGAATTTTTGCTTTTTTCAAGAAAAAAGGAGGGACAGTGGAAATTAAATTTGGTGCAAATCATTTACATTTTACATTTATGCAATTGGCAGATGCTTTTATCCAAAGCGACTTCGGGTGTATTCACACCAGGAAAGTCCACTAGTTCACTTGCTTTAGTCCGGACCACATACAATGTAGATTTTTTTTAGTTCGGTGTGGTTCGCTTTCACACTGCGCTTTTTGCAAGTGAACAAAAATTTGTAAACAAAACCACACGTGTGCTAAGGTCACCGATTCATTGAACTGGAATTGGAACCGTACCAGATTTGGTTTGGAACCGGACCGAGACCACCTCTTCAGCTGGGTCCTGGTACGGTTGTTTGGTCCGCACCCGAATCGATCGCTGTATTCACACCTGCCCAAAAGATCCGCACCAACGGGGGAAACCAACTTGACTTCCATTCAATCGAACCAAACAATACAGGTGTGAATACACCCTTACATTGCATTTCAAGGTATACATTAACATTCTTATCAGTTTTTGCTTTCCCTGGGAATCAAACCCATTGGCGGTGCAAGCGACAACGCTCTACTGTTTGAGCTACAAGAAAGCACACTGTGGCGTATTCAACCTTACACCACAAATGCTGCCAATTTAGCTTAACTTAAATTGGAATCAGAATAATCCTTAAAGGAAATTGTGGCGAGCAGGACGAGGCCGAGGGCCGTGGGAGAATGGCACGAGTCCGGTGGCGTGATTACTGATGAGCGCCACCTGCGCGACGCACCGGTCTCGTATCTCTCACGGAGGAGCGGAAGCATAAAAGGTGGAGCGACGACACAGATGGAGAGAGGAACATGCCGGGTTTTATGTTGCGTTTTGTTTCTGTTTTGTGTGGCCAGCAGTCGTCCGTGAGGCTTATACTTTTGTTTATGTATTTGTTTTTTTGTTTTTTAAAGTGTATTAAATGTTCGCCGGTTCCTGCCTCCTCCTTCCCTGAATCTGAACATTGCTACAGAAATCATTAAAGCAACACAAGTAACAATTATCTTGAAAAGTCCAATTTACTGCAATACTGTCGAGATGTTAAAACAAACACGTGACGGACAATGAAGAGCAAAGAGCAAGACGACAACTACAATTATGAAAACTCAAGTGCACATTCTCTTGTCTGAGCAGATGTGAGGATGGGTTACGAGTATGGGCACAGCGGCATGCTCAGACACAACCACACACGCACACACACACACACACACGGAGGGGCTGAGCAGGCATATCTGCACAGGAAAGGGGAATTTAAACAACCTCCAGGCTTCTTCATGAAAAGAAGAAAAATGACCAGGAGTGTGTGTGTGCTGCGCTAATGAGCACACGGCTATTGTTGCACACAGTTGCCGATTGATTTCATATGAATCCCTCGCTTTGGCAAATAAAGAAAGAGTGAGAGACTCCTCTCGCTTCTGGCGGGGGGAAAGTTTACGACCTACGGCAGCCACGGGAGGCTTGCGTTTTATTAGTGGAACGTGCCCCGATTCGCCATTTACTTCTTTAATTACTTTGCCTTAATGAACCTTTTGTAGCATTTGTTGTGTATCACATTTTAACATCTTTGAGTTAAAACACTGCTCAGTGATGCAGACCCAAGCAGACAGAAGGGCCGATGATTATGCTTAATTGGAATTCAAATTGACAATGGCCAATCATCAGGTGGTTCAACAGGAAGTAACCTTTCAAAATGAATATATATATATATATATATATATATATATATATATATATATATATATAAATAACTATACTTCTAATTTCTCTTTGAAGTGGAGTTGAATAAAGAAATAAAACGGTACATCTTCCTTCTGACTACCGAGAACAAATCTATCTTACTTACATACTGCATAATGTTTACACAGTTTACACAAAAATATTCAGCAGCAAGCGTTACCAACAAAAAAATAAGAAATAATTTGAAATGTTTCTTAAGGAGAAAATCGGCATATTCAAATAATATCTGAAGGATCATGTGACACTGAAGACATAATTAATGATGCTGAAACTTCAGCTTTGCATAAATTACTTTTTAAAAATCTATTAAAATACAAAACAATTATTTTCAATTTTAATAATATTTCAGAATATTAATGTTTTTACTGTATTTTTGATCAAATAAATGCTGCCTTGAGCAGAAGAGACTTTTAAAAGACTCCAAAAAAACACACTTTTGTACATTAGTGTGTTTTTATATATATATATATATATATATAGGGTCCTTCTCAAAAAATTAGCATATTGTGATAAAGTTAATTATTTTCCATAATGTAATGATAAAAATTAAACTTTCATATATTTTAGATTCATTGCACACCAACTGAAATATTTCAGGTCTTTTATTGTTTTAATACTGATGATTTTGGCATACAGCTCATGAAAACCCAAAATTCCTGTCTCAAAAAATTAGCATATCATGAAAAGGGTCTCTAAACAAGCTATTAACCTAATCATCTGAATCAACTAATTAATTATAAACACCTGCAAAAGATTCCTGAGGCTTTTAAAAACTCCCAGCCTGTTTCATTACTCAAAACCGCAATCATGGGTAAGACTGCCGACCTGACTGCTGTCCAGAAGGCCATCATTGACACCCTCAAGCAAGAGGGTAAGACACAGAAAGAAATTTCTGAACAAATAGGCTGTTCCCAGAGTGCTGTATCAAGGCACCTCAGTGGGAAGTCTGTGGGAAGGAAAAAGTGTGGCAAAAAACGCTGCACAACGAGAAGAGGGGACCGGACCCTGAGGAAGATTGTGGAGAAGGACTGATTACAGACCTTGGGGGACCTGCGGAAGCAGTGGACTGAGTCTGGAGTAGAAACATCCAGAGCCACCGTGCACAGGCGTGTGCAGGAAATGGTCTACAGGTGCCGCATTCCCCAGGTCAAGCCACTTTTGAACCAGAAACAGCGGCAGAAGCGCCTGACCTGGGCTACAGAGAAGCAGAACTGGACTGTTGCTCAGTTTTGCATGTCATTCGGAAATCAAGGTGCCAAAAGTCTGGAGGAAGAATGGGGAGAAGGAAATGCCAAAATGCCTGAAGTCCAGTGTCAAGTACCCACAGTCAGTGATGGTCTGGGGTGCCATGTCAGCCGCTGGTGTTAGTGCACTGTGTTTTATCAAGGGCAGGGCCAATGCAGCTAGCTATCAGGAGATTTTGGAGCACTTCATGCTTCCATCTGCTGAAAAGCTTTATGGAGATGAAGATTTCATTTTTCAGGACGACCAGGTACCTGCTCACAGTGCCAAAACCACTGGTAAATGGTTTACTTACCATGGTATTACTGTGCTCAATTGGCCTGCCAACTCTCCTGACCTGAACCCCATAGAGAATCTGTGGGATATTGTGAAGAGAAAGTTGAGAGACGCAAGACCCAACACTCTGGATGAGCTTAAGGCCGCTATCAAAGCATCCTGGGCCTCCATAACACCTCAGCAGTGCCACAGGCTGATTGCCACCATGCCACGCCGCATTGAAGCAGTCATTTCTGCAAAAGGATTCCCGACCAAGTATTGACTATTGTGTGCATAACTGAACATAATTATTTGAAGGTTGACTTTTTTTTTTGTATTAAAAACACTTCTTTTATTGGTCGGATGAAATATGCTAATTTTTTGAGACAAGAATTTTGGGTTTTCATGAGCTGTATGCCAAAATCATCAGTATTAAAACAATAAAACACCTGAAATATTTCAGTTGGTGTGCAATGAATCTAAAATATATGAAAGTTTAATTTTTATCATTACATTATGGAAAATAATGAACTTTATCACAATATGCTAATTTTTTGAGAAGGACCTGTATATATATATATATATATATATATATATATATATATATATATATATATATATTTTATTATCCAGTTTAAGGACATAAGCAGATAAACCACACTTCCATTGTGTTTTTGTGTATTGATGAAGTTGCCAATTTTGACCCCGGTTTGAACATAACAGGCCACAACTTTTTGAAATGTTCCGTGTGTCAGCACGAGGTAATCGGAGCTGCTAAAACACAAGCTCATTTGCATTTAAAGGGTCACACAAAAATGGCACATTTTTGCTCACCCTCAAAAAGTGACAATTTTGACATGCTATAAAAACATATCTGTGGGGTATTTTGAGCTGAACCTCCACATACACACTCCGGGGACATCAGAGCCTTATTTTACGTCTTGTGAAAAGGGCATTATAGGACCCCTTTAAACTCTTCACGAAAGACATGTGCTCTATAAATAACAGCTCGCCTTTCCAAAAGCACCATGTGATAAGTTTCTGAAGAGTTTCTGCGGCGCGAGGTGACGCATCATCCCCCGTTCCTCCGCGGTTCCCGCAACACGCAGGCGCAGGCTTCTATCTGCTCCGCTCACTGCCCTTCCGGACCCCGTCACAAAGTCCTTGATGTTATCAAAGCAATTTGAGTCCGCTTTAATCATTGGGAAAATTGAGCTGCTCGTTTCTCTCCTCCCCTCCAACTCTCTCCTCCGATCTCGGACGGAATCCAATCACTCATAAGAGAGTCTATTGATTGATGTAATCTTATTGGGATGTGAGGTGAGGGGAAAAACACGATTGATTGCTTTTGTCTGTGACACATGTTGCTCTCGGCTAGCGATGCGTATCCTCTTTCATCTACTGTTTAATCTCTAAGAGGAGTTCTTAGAGACCCCCTGGCACGCTCAGCACCCCTCCCCCCGCCATCTCACTGGTTTCTCGGCGCAGGGTGAAAGCCCGGTGGCTCTGTTGCTTGATCTTCTTCTCATCCTTCCACTCTATTTCAGCCCGACGCTCCTTTTAAAGGCTGATCCGGTCAGCCGGGTTTCAGGGCAGAGGCCTTCGTCTACACAGCCCAGTGATTAGAGAGACAACGCATACAAATCCGATATTTAATACCATAATGTACAATTCAAAATCTCACCGGATAAGAGTGAAGAGGATATATTGAAGTTAAATTGGCTCCCAACTGCAGTTTTTTTCCCCCCGGATTGTTATTACTGCAATCATCTTGCATTCTAAAGAGACACGGGCAATCACCAACATCAGAGCAATTCTTGGAACACTTAGGCTCGATTGGAAATTTCGAGAACAGATAGCAAAGGGGCACAACAGAAAAATCACTATGGAGATTCATATCAGTTCTCATTAAATGATAGTGTTGCCTTATTTGAGAGGATCAGAAAAAAATTATCGGATCTAAAGTACAGACGTTCAGCAAAAGACAAATTGACACAACTGTGTGGAGTTTGAGAGATATGCCAGCAAAGGAAGAAGGTTTTACTGTCCACCATTTGAGGGAATTTAAAATGTTACGTTAACGATACTACCATTTAAAAGTTTGGGGTAAATGAATACTTTTATTCAACAAGGATGTATTAAATTGATCAAAAGTGACAGTGAAGATATGCACAGTATAATGTTACAAAAGATTTCTGTCTCAAATAAATTCTGTTCTTCTGAAATTTCTATTCATCAAAAAATGTATTACGGTTTTTAGAAAATTATAAGCAGCACAACTTTTTTCAACATTGATAATAAAAGGAAAATGTTCCTTGAGCAGCAAATCAGCATATTCAAATGATTTCTGAAGGATCATGTGACACTGAAGACAGGAGTAATGATACTGAAAATTCAGCTTTGCATCACAGCAATACATTACATTTTAAAATATATAAAAATACAAAAGTTTTAATAAAATATTAATTCAACTACAAAATAAAAGTTATTTTAAATTGTAAAACATTACACAGTATAAGAGACTTATAAAACATTAAATAATCTTACCAACCCCAATCTTTTAAGTTGTAGTGCATATTGTAAAAAGTAACGTAGAATAGTAAAGTTTTCTCTTTCAATTTACAGTATGTGCACTAACTTAAAGTACTGGTTAATATAAGGTAACTATGCGGGTTAAGGTTAGGTTTAGGGGTAGGTTCAGGGTTAGTAGCTAGTTATTACCCAGCTATTGTAATTACTATAATAAGTATATATTATGTACATGGGAAGTAGGACAGTAAAATAAAGTGCTACCAAAATAAAATAAAATAAAAACAACAGAGCAACAAACTAAGTAAAAAAAGCCAACCTCTGAGTCTCGGACATTGTGATCCTTATGGCTCGGTCGTTCCATCATTATATATGGGGTTTTTTTTAGTCAATTTTATCATACCTCTAGAAAAAGAAAACAAAAAAGAAAAAAATATTGCACACCCCCCTAACAAGCTGCATGATTTCAGGTATCATTCATGTCCACAGAAATGATGTTGGATGCCCATCTTAGTTATTCTGTTCAAACGTACGAAGAATAGTAATAATAATACTTGCTTTTGCAAATGCCTTTAATTTCACACGCCAAGGATCTAACAAAATGTCATTCGAGGACATCTAGAACTAGTTGAAAAAGCAAAGTACAAAACAAGGCAACAAACAAGAAGCGTTGCACTACCTGATAAGCTACTGCTAAAATGCCCCTTTAATACCAAAATAAAGACAGGATTAGTTCCTAAATGTTTGAACATTGTAATTAAAGCTTTTATGTTAAGGGATTAATCTGCATGGTAATTTTGACTGGCCCTTTTGTGGATTAACTTCCTGCGAGTGAGAGCAATTTCCGCAGTGACCCCACAAAAACGCTTGGGTGGCAGAAACGCAAATCTCTTAAACAATCCCGATGTGTTTAATAGCAACTACGGATGCTTGAGCACTAAAACTCCAACACGTAAACCTCAAGACGCTTGAACAGTTACATTATCTCTTCTCTGTGCAGACCAAAAGATTGCATTTAATAATTTTGATAGAGCGATAAATTGGCTAATTCTTGGATTTACCAGGACCTGAGACTAACACTGCAATTCTTTGTTCTTTGGTCTGCTACTCTCACCCTTATGGATGGTACAAACACAGCAAATTTATCACTCGGGTCCAGCGCAATTACTTGGGGAGCCACCACGTGACAGGGATCAATACGGCGCAAGACGCTCGGCCATTGACTGCCGCCTATGACAAAGTGCCCCCATGGCTTTTTGTGAATCCCTTCTATTGAGGGAGCAGATTATCAGCCTTTGTGAGTCTACTCCTTTTTGATTTACTGTTGAGGTGGGAATGGTATTATTAAGAGGCCTTTGTTTTACAAGGAGGAGAGGCAATGAATGGGCTTACGACTGAAGCCGCTGCGACCGAGCGATGCACTGACAAACTAACTCTTTATTATCTCATTACTACACGGCTCACTCATTCATTTAGTCTAGTACCCAAAGCCAGGCCGGCTGCCGGGGACACTAACTTTGAGCTACCTGCGGGACGCAGTGCGCTTCCCTGAGTGGACAGCAGGGGGCCATGATGTGTCAACTTTTGCACAGTAAAGCCTCAGACAGCTGACTGAGGGACAGTTTGGTGGTATGAATGATGCTGTTCAAGGTTAAAAAGAAACATTACGGGTTCCGGTACGAATTAAGCTCAACAGCACATGTGGTATAGGTATAATGTTGATTACCACAATAATTCTTTTGTCTACTTTTTGTTTAAAATAACCAAAATCCAGGTTACAGTGAGACAATTAGCCAATTTGCAAACATTAAAATACTGTTACAATAGTACCTACCTTATTTTTTAACTAATGTACATGGCTAGTGATATCCGCCACTTGCAGTTATATTAGATGTAGATAAACTGTTGCTTGATATTGCAAACCGGTCTTTCTAATCATATTATTTTAATGAATTGTGGTAATAATTAACACATTGGTTTTTAGCGCAATAGTTTTACCATTTAATGCACTTTTGTATTCTAGTTATTTACCTATAGCAGCCAATAAATTGAAAACTTCAAACTTTCACAGATAATAGCCTCCACGGTGCAAAATAAGCTGGATGGCCAAAAGACGTAAACAATATGCTTGTTAATATGATTTTAGTGGGTACAAAAAGCTTTGATTTTTTTCTTTCTGTGTACAGTTTTCCGATTTTACTTAGTTGCCATGATGTACTGGCAAAAACACTAAAAAACATGTACTGAAAAATGCAACCGTTCAAGTAATACACCGGTTTTAACAGAATTAATGCAAGTGCTTTTGTAAAATTATAAGCTTCACATTTCTGCTTTTAAATCCTCCAAAAAGTGTCCCCTTTCACTTCCATTGGAAGCACCTCACATAAACCTCGATTTTTTTTTTTTAATTGGACAAGAATTTGGGGGCCAAATCATTTTGTTTTGTGGTAATCAACAAACATATGCCAAAATTGTGTTAATTGAACTAGTATTAAATCAAGATTATCCCTTTAAACCATTCAAAACGGCATTCATTCTGGATCTGGAAGGGTGTTTTTCCCACAACGTCCAACTGCACCTTGGCTCTGGACCGTTTCCAGGCAGTCTTATTTGGCAGCAATGCAGTTCACCAGCTTCTACCAAGCTTTTGCCAATTAGCTAGCCACCTCCGGGCTACGCAAGTCATCTAGCGAATGCACGAAGTGGGGGAGGCGCCCAATCCCTAAGACCAGCGGCACACATATACGCTGCAGTGAACTGGGTGGGATAAAAGACACTGTAGAAGCCATAGCGTAATAGATTTTAGCTGCTTGGCCACTCTTCCCACACTCTGCAGTCCTACCGCTTGGGTTTTCTGTTTTAATAGTGGTGGGGAGTGCAAAGGGAGGAAAAAAGAAACGGTTGAAGTCAGCAAAAACAAAATGCCGCCATTAAATCATCTCCCTGGATCTCGTGTCAGGTCTGTAATAGGAAAGACGCTCATCATCGGAAAGGTTACAGCTCTTCCAGAACATCCTCCTCCCCTTTCTTTCTGCACCCTGGGTTCAAACCGGAACCACTCGTCCCACCGGATTCCTCGTACCAGACCACTGGACTGAGTATGAGGGATTGGGGTGCTCAGGTTTTGGTCATGCCAAACTGATTCTATCTCCCCGGTCCACAATAAGAGGCTCAGAGCTTTGATGGGCCCTGGCTACAGAGATGTAGCTTGTTCCCGCCACCGCCACCGTTGTATAAGCACAAATGCGATTCACTTACTAGCAGACACACTGGGCTTTTTGTTATGCCGTTAACTAGATTTCCCCATGAAAGCCTCGCTTCTCTCTCCCTTCCTCTCACTCTTTGTAGAGCTGGGCTTTGGCACGGGGAAGAGAGAAGGCTGGTGGAAATGAGGGAGAGAGACAGGAAGAGTGCGTAAGTGTGAGCTGATGAGATGTGCTAAACGGGAAAACAGGGATGGAGTGAAGGAAAAACATTTTGAGAAAACAGCAGGGGAGAGAGTATTATCCTAACTGAAATGCGTTACAGCCACCGCTTGTCTGTAGTGACAACAAATGCCACAAATTGGCTTCAAAATTAGTGGTCGAGCGAAGAGTTTTTGAAGGCTGATACAATATGTCAGATGGCTGGTATAAGGCAGATCTATACATCACACAATTTAAAATAAATAACATATTGTACAGCATAGTAAAATGTTTTTTTTTTCTGCATTACATCTTTGCTCTAACTTGTTTCCTAATCTAGTTCTTATAAACATGGCACTGCATACTATGAATATTATAAGTTGACATACAAGGCAAGTTGCAATTGTATTGTTTTCTCCCTATTGTTATATATACAGTGTATATATATATATATATATATATATATATATATATATATATATATATATACACATATATACACACACACACATATATATATATATACACACACATATATATATATATATATTTACACACACACACACACATATATATATATATATATATATATATATATATACATATATATATATATATATATATATATATATATACATATATATATATACACACACACACATATATATATATGTATATATATATATATATATATTAGTGCTGGGCAACGATTACAATTTTTAATCGCGATTAATCGCATGATTTTCTTGCGATTAATCGCATTGTTATGCGCAAAATTGAATAATGACTTCTAAAGTAGTGTATTGCGCACTTTTGATTTTAATGTACTGCTATATACACAAAAGTGCAATAACTTTAAACAAAGAAGGTGCTTTTATACCAGCAGTATTCCCTTTACACAGTAATCTCAAATCTCAACTTAAACATTAATGTAATCAAATATTTAAACAAAGCTATTCGCCACTGCCAGGGCATTACCTTTTATCTAGTTTGTTAAAACTAGTCCAGTTTTCTTGTTTTTTTTTTCGGAACAGGTATCAACAGGTCTCTTTTATCAGGAAGCAGCAGAAACAGTCTATGTAGTAGTCAGAGGTCATGATCACTACTACAGATATAAGTCGACCAACGTTACCTTATAGTAGCTTAGGTTTGTTCATGCCATGGTTCTCCTACGAGAGGTTCTCTCGTATTGCGTAAGTTTAGCTTACGCTACGGGAAAGATTCATCTTCTCGAGATACTGAAGCCAAAAATTATCCTTAATTTTGTATAACTTGTCAACGCAGTGCAGCAGCTAGCAGACCTAGATCAGGCCATCTCGCGTGCTCATTGGCTGCCCTGCGGGAAACTGCTGCAGCCTACCAGTGCGCCCGGCGTGACGTCACGCCCAATGAGGGGCGCCCGCGCCTTTATAGCGTTACAGCCCGCCAGATAGGCGTGGCTTAGCATATAAAATAGGGGCTGTAGGCTGAATTCTCTGATTTTTCGACTCTTCAGCGAGCTCTTCGCATCGCTGGATTTGAGAGAAGCCACCGCCGCCGTCGAACAGCGAACAGCCAGCCTAGGAAGCGCTGAGGAAGCCGGCCGTTTTCGCCACCTTCAGCCATCCGTGCGAGCTACGCTATCCGGCGACGTATCCTTTTTTGCTATTATTCTAAAAGAGCTGCGAGCGTCTTTTTAAAGATGCCTCGCACTTCCTGCGGCTCGTGTAAAGCCCCGCTCAGCGCCGGAGACCGCCACCTGATCTGCACTCTCTGCCTGGGCCTGGAACACGCAGAGCTCGCCCTCGCGTCCGGGGGCTGCGAGCTCTCTGAGGAGCTTCCGCTGTCGACCCTGCGGGCTCGACTCGAAGCATTCAACACCACAGCAGTCACTCCGCCTCCTGTGGGTCCGCGCAGAAAGAAGCGCCGTTCCCTGAGACAGCCGGAACCTGTGGCCACAGCGACGCGCTCGCCGGAGAACCTCCCTCGAGCCTCGCTCTCGCCTTCCCCACCTCTCCTCACCGACGCGCAGCTGCCGCTTACGAGCCTCACTGCCGTCACTTCAGAGGATGAGTCCGTGGGACATGTCACAAAAGACTGCTGCTCTATCCTGGCATCAGACAGCGAGGAATGGTCGCTTCACTCCGCCTCCTCGTCAATCCAGGAATCCGCCCGTACCCGCGCTGGAGCTGACGCGGAACTTATGCGCCTGCTGACGCAAGCGGTTGACCGTCTCGGGCTCGAGTGGTCGCTGCCGAAGGAACCCGCGCCAAACAGGCTCGACGGCTGCTTCCTTCAAAGTCGCCGCCGCGCAGTTTCAGAAACCAGGCCCGCTCCATTCCTGCCGGAACTTCATGCGGAGCTGACGAAGTCGTGGAATTCACCGTTTTCTGCTAGACTTCAGTCACAGGCCTCCGCGTCGCTCTCCCGAGTGGACGGCGCCGCCGAGAAAGGGTACACAGCGATTCCCCCTGTGGAAGAGGCGGTCGCAGCGCACCTTTGCCCGCCCTCCGCGAGATGGCGGTCACGGTCAGCCCTCCCGTCTAAAGCCTGCAGAGCCACTTCCGCCTTGGTCGGCCGCGCTTATGCCGCCTCCGGCCAGGTCGCGTCTGCTCTACACTCGATGGCTGTGCTTCAGATCCTGCAAGCCGACCTCCTCCGTGAATGGGATGAGAAGGGCCGGGACCCAGCTGCGGTTACGGATTTGAGAAGCGCTACAGATCTCTCTCTCCGCGCCACCAAAGCCGCAGCCCAAGCCATGGGACGAGCCATGGCCGCGTTAACCGTGACAGAGAGGCACCTCTGGTTAACGCTCGCGGATATGAGGGAAACTGAGCGAGCCACCTTTCTAAACGCGCCGCTTTCCCCCACTGGTCTCTTCGGCCCAGCGGTGAACGGGATCGTTGACCGCTTCTCTATGGTGCAAAAGACCACGCAGGCCATGAACCTCTTCCTGCCGCGACGCTCGAGTTCCGCCACAGGCCGCTCTCGCGAGAGACAAAGCCAGCCTCCTGTGCGAACCAGCACCCAGCGTCCAGCACAGCCTCAGCATCAGCCATCGCAGCGACGTCAGGGCGGCCGCCCTAGATCGCGCTCAGACAGCCGTCGCAGACCGCCGCCCCCCAGAGGGCCTCGGCAGAGACTCACGCTGAAGTCTGAGCACGCGAAGCCCTCCTAACAGCGAGAGAGAAAAGACGCGCGTGTACCGCTGCGGCCGGACCGCCGTCAAAGTTCATTTCCCTGTCAGTCCCCTTCGAACAGGCTACTGCAGTGGTTCAACTAGCAGCCAACGAGCCGGTTTATTCACCCTCTCGCCTGCACACAAACGGCGTTTTCAAGGCGACCCAGAGAATTCTCAAAAAGAGTATAATGTCTGGTCCGGCTCACGCCGTCAGTGTTTTAAGTGTAGTGAATGTGCCCACGCCCCAGTGTTCACCCCTACACATAAGCACTCCAAACCCCGTGTCACTCACAGAGCACACTCTCATAAAGCGCAGAAAAGCCGCTCGAGTGTTGAATGTAAGAAATGTGTCCACAGGTCTGTGCCCACTATCTGCCCGCTCTGTTACACGATCAAAGAAGCAGGTTATGAACGTAAGTCTCGTGCCCGCCAGAGAGCGCTCACGCTTGCTAACACAAACCTCACCCCGGTCCCCGCCTGTGCGTTTAAGTGTTATCACAAAACACAGGGCGTTAATAAAGCGCTCCCCATCTACTATGATCGGGGCGTCAGATACAGTTGTAAGTCTCGTGCCCGCTTGCGCGCGCTCACGCTTACAGAGAGCTCTCCCGCCCAGAGCGCTGCTCGCGCGTCAAAGTGTGGTGAAAGTATGTTCCCCATCCCTTGTGATCGGGACATCTCACATAAGTCAGCCGGTCTCGGCGGTCAGCGAGCGGCCATTGCCCAGCGCGCGCGCTCTCGGCTCCGGTTCAGTTTCACAAGCCCGCAAATGGCGGCGGTCTGAACCCGGAGGCCATTCGCCCCCTGGCGGCTCACATAGCTGCGTGGGAAACTATCCCAGGGATTTCAGGATGGGTGTTGAGCACAATAAAGCAGGGCTATGCACTTCAATTCATTCGCCGTCCCCCGCGCTTTCAAGCCCGGACCGCGACGACAGTGAATGCGGAAGTAGCACACCTACTTCACGCAGAAATAGCAAAGCTGCTGTGCAAAGGGGCTATAGAAAAGGTGCCGTCTTCTCTGAGCGAGTCAGGCTTTTACAGCCGATATTTTCTCGTACCCAAGAAGGATGGAGCCTTCAGACCTATCCTAGATCTGAGATATTTGAACAAAGTGCTTACAAAAAGACCGTTCAAAATGCTTACGACCAGGAAAATCCTCGCGCACGTTCACCCGAGGGACTGGTTTATCTCTCTAGATCTGAAGGATGCCTATTTTCAGATTCAGATAGTACCCCGTCACAGGCAATTTTTGAGATTCGCCTTCGACGGTCAGGCATATCAATACACCGTCCTGCCGTTCGACCTGTCCCTGGCACCCCGTACATTTACAAAGTACATGGACGCGGCGCTCGCCCCCCTGAGAAGTCAGGGGCTGCGCGTATGAACTATCTGGACGATTGGCTGATATTGGCACAGTCAGAGACAGAACTACTATCTCACAGAACAGTGCTTCTCAGTCATCTGGAAAGCTTGGGTCTCACGGTCAACTGGACCAAGAGCTCATTACTGCCCAGCCAGTCAATTTCCTTTTTAGGAATAGAACTGGACTCGGTGACCATGACGGCTCGTTTATCGACACAGCGCGCGCCGTGTTCGCCACATAGCCGCATCTTTCCAGAAGGGCAGCTTTCTCCCTTTGAAAACATTTCAAAGGATGTTGGGCTGTATGGCATCAGCTGCAGTGGTGCTCCAGCTGGGCCTACTGCGCATGCGCCCGCTCCAACGCTGGTTGAACGCTCGCGCGCCTCGCCGAGCCTGGGTGTCTGGCGGCCAGAAAATCAGAGTGACTCAGACCTGCATAACAGCTCTGCAGCCCTGGTTAGTGGCCGACTGGTACCAGCAGGGAGTAATGATGGGAACCATCTCTTATCGGAAGGTCATCTCGACAGACGCGTCCAACTCGGGTTGGGGCGCGCTGTTCGAGGGCAGACCGGCCTTTGGCCAGTGGTCAGACCAGGAGAAGGGTTTTCACATAAACTGTCTGGAAATGATAGCGGTCGAGAACGCGCTGAAGTGCTTCCTCCCGTTCATACAGGGCCAGCATGTTCTTGTCCGCTCGGACAACACATCTGTGGTATCCTATGTAAACCGTCAGGGCGGGTCAGATCCAGAAATCTCTGCAATTTGGCGGAACGCCTCCTTATTTGGTCACAGACGAACCTGCGCTCGCTGAGGGTGGCGCATGTGCCTGGCCATTTGAACGACGGCCCAGACAGACTGTCCAGGGACAATGTTCCCCCAGGCGAATGGTCCCTGCACCCCCAAACGGTCCAGAAACTGTGGCGCCTATTCGGCAGAGCGGAAGTCGACCTGTTTGCGTCAAAAGATAACGCTCAGTGCCCGACGTTCTTCTCGAAGGACGAGGACGCGCTGGCCCAGGTTTGGCCCAGCCTCCCGCTATATGCTTTCCCTCCGGTCTCTCTGTTGCCACAGGTGATCAAGAGGATCAGGGAAACGCGCCACTCGGTGCTCCTCATAGCCCCGCGTTGGGAGAATCAGACTTGGTTCCCGGAACTGGCACGGCTGTCACATACAGCTCCGTGGCCGATTCCGGTGAGGGCAGATCTCCTCTCTCAAGCTCGCGGCACGATCTGGCATCCCCATCCAGAGCGCTGGTCTCTGCATGCATGGTTGATCAACGGGTACTCGTTGCCCTGCCAGAAGGAGTGATGAACACGATCACGCAGTCTAGAGCCCCTTCCACGAGAAGGCTCTACGCGTCTAAATGGTCGGTGTACTCTGGATGGTGCACCGACAGAGGTCTGGACCTGCGGACATGCGGGGTGGCGCATCTGCTCACCTTCCTACAAGAGCTGTTGGATAAGGGAAGATCCCCATCCACGCTCAAAGTATACGTGGCGGCCGTAGCAGCATTCGTGGAATCGACGCACGGCCAGTCACTGGGAAGACATGAGTTGGTCATCCGCTTCCTTAGAGGAGCTAGAAGGATGAATCCGCCGCGCCCCCCGTCGGTTCCCATGTGGGATCTTTCACTGGTTCTCGAGGCCCTGAAAGCTTTTCCATTTGAACCACTAGACTCCGTGGAGTTGAAATATCTATCACTAAAAACCGTTTTTCTGACTGCACTGTCGTCAGTAAAACGTGTAGGGGATCTGCATGCGCTGTCTGTCAGCGCGTCGTGTCTTGAGTTCGGACCAAATGACTCTAAAGTCATCCTCAGACCTAGACATGGTTATGTCCCTAAAGTGATGGGCACTCCATTCAGAGCGCAAGTTATTTCGCTGTCAGCTCTCCCAGCATCTGACAGCGAAAGTGATGTGAATCTCCTCTGCCCTGTCAGAGCGCTGAGGTTTTACATTACGCGCTCCGCCTCCTTCAGGCGTTCGGAACAGCTTTTCGTTTCGTTTGGTGGGCGCGCCAAGGGGCTTGCCTCCTCGAAACAGAGCCTGTCCAGATGGATAGCGGACGCTATAGCGGCAGCTTACGCGTCAAAAGGTCTGCAATGCCCTCTGGGCATCAGGGCTCATTCCACGAGAGGCGTGGCCTCGTCGTGGGCATGGTCCAGTGGAATTTCTATCCATGACATATGTGTAGCGGCGGGCTGGGGCTCCCCGTCTACCTTTGTCAGGTTTTATAACCTAAGAGTTCCTGCCTTGCAGGCTAAACTATTGTCAGTTTGAAAAAGAGGTGTATTCTGCCCAGATCTCCTGCTCAGATCACGTTCATGACTCAGCTCTCCTGGTTGAGCTGCACTAGTAGGGTATGTGCCATATGACTATACAGACCGGCGCGCTGCTCTGTATTCCCTATGTGTGCTTATGTACAAGTGATGGCCTGCGTGGCTGGCCACCTTATTTTTTCCACTTATGGGGTTCCCCTCAAGCTCGGGGTTCTCATGTGGATGCTTGGCGCGCACGGCGTTGACAAAGTGTTCCCGTAGCGTAAGCTAAACTTACGCAATACGAGAGAACCTCTCGTAAGAGAACGATACTCGGTTACTAACGTAACCTCGGTTCTCTCTAGAGAGGGAACGAGTATTGCGTAACCGGCCGTGCTCGCGCCAAGAGCGACTTCGCTTCAGTCCTCGAAAAACCAGAGAATTCAGCCTACAGCCCCTATTTTATATGCTAAGCCACGCCTATCTGGCGGGCTGTGACGCTATAAAGGCGTGGGCGCCCCTCATTGGGCGTGACGTCACGCAGGGCGCACTGGTAGGCTGCAGCATTTGCCCGCAGGGCAGCCAATGAGCACGCGAGATGGCCTGCTCTAGGTCTGCTAGCTGCTGCACTGCGTTGACAAGTTATACAAATTTAAGGATAATTTTTGGCTTCAGTATATCGAGAAGATGAATCTTTCCCGTAGCGTAAGCTAAACTTACGCAATACTCGTTCCCTCTCTAGAGAGAACCGAGGTTACGTTAGTAACCGAGTATCGTTTTCCACGTAAGATTCCATTAAACAGAGTAAAAAAACAATTTATACTTTATACTCACGCCGTAGCTGTGTAGCGCGCGTACACTTCGGCGTACCCTGACGTGCACCTCTCCAAAAATGTAACGTCAATTCTACGCGTACCGCAAGCGCTGTGATTGCTAGAACCGCTCCCCGGGTTTCACATGCTCCTCTGTATGTGTAATTGCGCGTCAACGCGGACAACGACGCAAAGATATAAATGAAAACCAACGCGTAGTGTATAGCGTATAGTCTTCGGCGTAAGTCAGACGCAGAAGTATAAATCAGCCAAGAGTGAGGTGAAGTGGTCGAGCACAAAGTGCAGCGACAAGCGGGTGCGTTCCTGTGAAACTGTTGCGGTCATGCTCGCCTCACGCACGCGCCCGCTCGTTGCCGAAGTTAAATTGAATATAACTTTTTATAAAGGACGCGCAGCACAAATCATTAGAAGAGAGACTGATCCTCGGCTCGCTGTTATTGCGTTTCCAGAATCTAAATAGTTATCTATAGATTGTATAGGTACTATCCATAGAGCTCCTGTCATTCACTCACGGAGCGCAACCCTTTAACTGTTCACCACAGAGAACCTGCCTCTCTCCACTGCTTGTTTGGGTGGGTTATTTGCTGGCTGACCAACATCCCACCCCTGCGTTAACGTGCGATAAAAAAATTGTCGGCATTAATTAATAAATGCGTTAACGCGATAATAACGCGTTAACTTGCCCAGCCCTAATATATATACGTTGTACGTATATATATATGTGTGTGTGTGTGTGTGTGTGTATGTATAAGAGAAACAAGACAAACTGTGGGAATGGACTTAATTTTGTTCAACAAGAATTGATTGGATTGTTGTTGGAGGGGAAGGATTATTGTCCAGCCCTCATGCTAGTGAATATGTTATTAAAAAAGAGATGTTGCAAAGGGAAGGGGAAAATTAATGATTTCATGGTGACTTTAAAAATTGTTTTCCTTTCAAACTGGTGGGTACTGGGCCAGAGTGGATGCCAATGGTGGCTGGCAGAACCTGCACAATCCATTAGCTGAATTTTCAGACTCATTGATCATGGTGGCAATGATATGAAAAAGTCAAAAGTTTATTAAGGCTTGCATGATGCAATGCCACTGTACTAAGACCACACTCACGAGAAATGACGCATGGCAACAAAACACTGCATATACACACAGGACGTAAACACTTAAGAATGCAAATTCACATTATCACATTACCTATGGAGAATACCTAAGGAATAAATTACCGTCAGATATATACATTACATAAAAATACAAAAACGTCAAGCACAAAAAATTCAAGTACTAATAAACATTTAAATTTCAAAACATTTAGAACAAAAATTGCAGCATGGCTTATGCCAGAAAAAAAAAAAAAAGAAGAGCTCAATACTTTGCTAAACTGACATCACATGACTTAACAGGCGACCTGTAATCTAAAAGGCTCCATCTTGCAGCATTATCTGAGCAAAGCAGATGCAGTATGTGCCTCGACAAATACTTGCACACACAGTATGCTGTCAGCTAGGTAAGACAGCTGTAGTGGAGAGAGATAAAGCTCTGGCTGAAGATACAGCGGGGTCAGAGGTTAAAGGGCAGCTGAAGTCATCTAGAGACAGAAAGATATGTAAATCCCACAGAAGGAAGTGTCGTGTCTGGTTCAGTGCGAGTAAGCAGATTGAGAGGGCGTGAGGGACAAGGCTTTTCCCAATGGCACGAGGGAAGATGCCACAGTAAACTGTCAAAGTGGGAACTTTGGGACTCGGATTTCAGCTGCCAGGCCTGCCGTGGAATTAGGTAGCTAGACTGTCATTAGTGCAATACACTGGAATACTAGGGAAGGGAGGGTTTGGGATAGAAGCGTTTTTTTCAGCATGTTAGGATTTCTTTTTGCCATTGCAAAACATAAAGAGGATGACTGTCAGCCAAGCAGAAGCAAGCCAAAATACCAACACAGACTACATTCACAACTAATTACTGTAACTTTAGTTTTAGCATTCTGCGACTCTATATACTGGGTGAATATCCCTTTAAGAGTATTTGCAGGTCATATTTCACCCCAAATTCAAAAGAAAACTGGCAAACTTAAGCAAAACAATGAAACCAATTTATAGATTTTTTTTATACTGTGACTATTTTTAAAAGAATTTGGCACATTATTCCTTTCAACTGTCATCAATGTAATGATTTAAATGTTAAAGAATTAATACATAATAAAATAAAAAACAATGAGATGTAATAAAGTAAAAAAATATTGCATCACATACTATGGTAATGAATTATCAAAAGAGAATTACAAAAATATTAAATAATAATAAAAATGTAAGTAAAAAGAATAAAAAAAATCCAGAAGCATTACGATAATGAAAAGCAGGCTGGAAAAGGTGCTGAATTTTCATAAAATTGTCCTAAATCTTGTATCATTTTCTTCACATAAAATATAATTTCCTTCTTTTGTGGTGAAATACATCCAGATGTGTTTGTAACTTAACCCTATCACTGATTTGATACTAAGGAAAACTACACGTTTAAGTACGGATATTACCATATTGAGTAATATTACGCAACCACAACTAGTGACAAATTCCAATACTTTAAAAAAACAACTCTACTGATTCTATTGTCTAATCACTTTGAACCATATAATTCATTCAGCACAGGCAAAATAGCACAGAGTAATGAAACAAAAGCATTAAGAGCATTCACAATAAAAAGCAAGACAGAAGACACAATTAGCTTTCAGGAGCACATTTAACTCGTCAACACAGCTGATTGGGTCTTGTGATCAGCGGTAAGCTCGGATAGAGCGAGGTGTGCGTTGCTGTAGAGCCAATGTGAAAGCAAGTGAGAAAAAGAAAGTCCAGGAGGCCTGAAGAAGGCCAGATTACAGCAAATCGCTTGCAAAGATGGTGAAAAGGACCAGAATCTGGCTTAATCCACAGAGCAAAAGGCCCAAAACCAGTGTCACTGTTCCTGTATTCCACAAAGAACGGCCCTATGGGTGAGTATGTGCCTCCAAACTGGCTAACTGAGTATTCTGTCCATATATAGTCCATATAAAGTCCTTTTATAGTGCAAACTCAACCATTTTTATGTTAGTCCACATACGATAGTCTTTTCGTTCTTTCAGAAAATTTTCGCCAGACCGTCGTTTAACCACGATAACGTCCATGATACTGTCCATTTTGGGCAGAAGGGACGGTCATCCGCGACTCCTCCCCAACGCCGCTCTTCAAACGAGTTAATTTGCCTCTCTCTCTCCCTGTCTCTCTCTCATCTGTCCTTTTCTAGGGGAGGAGGTGGTGCCCGGCTCTCACAACCTGTTCAATGCAAAGATAGAAAGAGTCAGGGCAACACACCTCACACCACAGCAGAGGCCAAGCAGCAGCTAATTCGAACTAGCCGCTTTGCACGACAATACAAAATAGTAGTGGGCGATATGACCAAAATCTTATTTCCCGATATGAGAAGTTTTATTTCACGATCGGATCACGATATACATCACGTCATATACATTTTTATTTTATTTTAGTTATTAAAAATAAGAACAGAGAAGCAAATTTTAAACAATATGACAAATACAATAGAACAAAAATATGAATTTATTCAGGTACAGTTGGTTTATTTAACATGTAGTAATAAAAGACTAATATAGAAATGTATATAATCTAATGTAAAAAAAAAAACACTGCATATTTACAAAAGTTACATACACTACAAAAGTTATTCAGTGAAGAACAGCGAGTGATTTTTTGTCTTTTGTTGTTTGATTAACAATATTGGGCTGCTGTCACTTTAAGACCAAATGTATGGTTCCAATATACTGATGCACATCCGGTTTACACCCAACTGTTCTCGTTCAGTCATGAGATTTAACTGACTGTTTTAATGCGAGTACACCACATAATGGGGATTTTGACATGCTTTTGTGTATTTTTGCACTCATGTGCATTAAGCCACGAAATAGAGCTGAATACGGGATGTCATGGTGGCTTTCCGTGCACGTTTTTTCATTTCTAATTCATGCATGTTTCTTTATTACTCTAAAGTGTCAATAACTTTAAGTAGTACTGTGCTATTCGGATACATTTACATACTGCAATGTAAAAGATATAGCAAAAACAATTGACGCTTTATATCGTAGCCATGATATACTGTATATCATTATACCGGCCAACTCTAGAACAAAACATTGCATATCCCCTAATCTGCATTGTAAAAGCATTTGAAGTACTTCTAACCTGACAGGCCACTCTCTAATTACCCCAAAACAGCTTTATGTCAAATCGTGATGGGACGGAAGTGGCGACTGTTTGTCACTTCTATTATGTGAGCTTCAATTAAAAGTTTCTAAGTCATGCTTGCATATATTTGAGCAAAAACATAACAATATTACGGCATTGAAAAGCATGACGAGGTGGTGTTAAAAGAAGAAAAAAAAAAGTATAATTGATCTGGATCTGACTGTTACGTTAAAATAATCCTGTTTGAAGGAACCGCAACCTCATACCAGGGGCCAAGTGGTGACAGTAAATCAGACAGCTCATTACTGCCAAACCAAGTGAGCAAAAACATGTGGCAGCCAAATAGAGAGGGCCCCGTGGAGCCGGCGCTACCTCCCACTCACACATGCATGGCAGAGTCCTTATAATGAAGCCTGAACTTTAATCACGAGGCGAATATAACCCCCACCTCTTCCCCGCCAGATCAAACATGCTCTTGCGCGCGCAGATGCTTCAGAGACGCGCAGCGCACAAGCTTACCCACCTCACTAGGTTTTCATTGTCGCCCGGGCTCTTGCAGGTGGTGCACTCGGTCCGTGTGTCATCGGCTTTGGGCTTTTTCTGCAGAGTCGAATGCCTCTGTCTGCGCTCCCGCGGTGATGGTTCCTATGGAAACGCAAGCTATTAGAGGCAACCGCCGTGTGTGTTTGAATGAAGCTGGTGAGTGGAGAGGGCTGAGATTGCTGTGTAAACATACACAAGCTGTCTTCCTTCATAACGCTGTCTAAATATTAGAGGTAGATGGGGGAGATAGACAGTCTTAAAGGAGTGCGGGGTGAGGAAGGGAAAGCTCACCTCGATCTTATCCTCCTCGTAAATGGACGTTCTCTTCCTCTTTTGGCCTCTGGTTCTCTGGTCAAAGGGAAAATGATTTTTGGTCATAATAAGGCACACTGAACTTTTTCGAAAGAACAACATAACAGTTCAAGTGTCAGATTACTGTATTTAAAATGATTTAAGATTATTAAAATGAACCAAGGAATTAAATTATTAAAATTTGCATTAAGAATTCTCTCTGAATGAGGTATTTAAAATAATCAATTCAAAAGACATTTCACTTAAAATCAAGCCACACAGAGGAGGAAAACTAATGAAAACTAATGAAAGTCTTGAAGTACACAAGGTAAACAAATCATGCCATGTCACTTGTTATTTTACCTGTTGACACGACGTCAACTGAGACTGTTCACGTTCAGAAAAGACCAATCAACTTCACGCTCAAAAATAGTTTCATACTACATTGATTGTGTATGGGCTATGTTAGAGCAGTGGAAAAATGCTTATACAATGTAGAATTTATAAGACAATTTAGAATTTAAATAAGCAGGTCAGAAACATTGCAAGTGAGCTTTGATGTAATAGTCAAGTTATTTTCTAAAAGAATAATGTTACAGGAGTAACTGTGCAGTGCGTCAAAAATAGAAATAAGAAGTCCATCCATTAAAAGTGCAATGCGCCACACTTAGCATACAGCATCAGCACCGCCGCTCCCACCACGCGCATCACACGCTGTGCGTAGGGCACCAAGTGCTGAGGGGAAACCAAAAATAGCCTAATGAAAAATGAATCATCATATCATAGTCATAATAATTCTAATGCCGATATTATTTCAGTATAGAAATATTAGGCACTTTTTAGGGATGTATATAACAAAACAGGCGGAACAAGAGTATTTAATTGCTCTAGAAAGTAACGATGGTGCCGCCGCCGCCTCAGTGGTCCGTTGGATTGCGCGTTAAAAAGTTAAAGTAAACTGGCAAAAATAAACCTTTTTTTTTCTCGGGGTGGCATCATGAAGGAATTATGCTTAGGGCACCAAAATGGCTAGCAGCGGTACTGTACAGCATAGACGGCTTCGCTAATTACAATGAGTACCATTTCATTTTTTTTTTTTTTTGCTACAATGTGTTGCCTAATAGATTGGTGCAGGTATGACGTAATTTGTAGGCCAAAAAATGGAAACAAGTTAGCATTTTAGCACTTTCATTTCCATCGTCATGAAGTCAATGGGGTTTTGGTTAAATGGCTGAAATAAGGTCTGTGGTCAACACAAGCTCAAAATACTTTCATGTTTTATTCTATGACATAAAATACATTAGTATTACACCACTAAATGGGACTACAGAGGATGTCGGGGACATTAAACATCATCACGCCGAACATGAAAGCTCAGTCTATTTTTGCAGCCTCGTGCTTATATAAACTATTCTAGCCCAAACTTTCGAGGAGAATGTTTTTTAGATAAAAACTGAAAGTGTTGTTGGAAGTGGTGACGTTGAAGTCGTGGGACTGTGGTGTAGTTCGTTTATAGCCTATCTTTAGCTTTTTACTTTTGGCCACTGCATTAAGGCTTCAAAATTAATAAAAGCTGTGTTCATCTGTGTAAATTATCTTGATGGACAAAACATGTAAGATTCATAAACTTTTGTTGATCTCAGAGCTTCTTTTTTGCAATAATCCAAAAGCCTATGGAAAAATCCTCTTTGGTTTATGTCGAGGGAACCAGTGTGATGCTCGATTGCCCTACAAATCATACCTGCACCACTCCATAAATAATTTAAATGCAAACAAATGAATAAATGAGGCGGTGCAGTTAATCAAAATAAAACTGAAATAGCAATACATCTTATCAAACTGCGATGAAAGAAGTATATATTATTCAGAATATATTATATTAAAAGACCCCCTGTGGTGAAAATCAAGATTTGAATGTTGTTTATGTCTATGTGGTGCTTTTAATATGTTTTAAGACAAACTATGTGCAAATTCATCAGTCAACACAATTGCTGAGTAATTCCTCCTTAAAAACTGCATTGTACCAAAAACAGTCTCCTTACTCCTACCATCACAGATATGTAACCAATCGAGTCAAGGCTAATGGTGGGGCTTCTTCATATCATTCTTTCTGGGGATGGTAATTTTAGAAGGCGACTGTCTGACTCTGAGATGGTGAACAGGAACATGGTTTGTAACATTTGCAACACATTATTAGCTGTTTGTTAATGTAGTCAAGCCAAGGGCTTATCATACCAATTACCGATATGTGTCGACTTTAATTCAAAATCTGAATGGATTATATTTTATTTAGCCACGAAAGCGCGCAAAGACAGTTCCCATTTACAATCACTAAAAAGCTGTCATCATCTCAGTTCGCGATCTCACAAAGTTCCATTATAATCAAAAAAGTTGTCTACACTACACAACGAATCTCTTATAATCTCTGCGTTCAAGAGATCAACAAACATGTCTATGATTGGCTACATTGCTCAACTCTATAAAAACATGTTGAAAATAGAAACATTTGACATTTCACTGCACCGTTTAACCAACAGGTTTCATCACTATGCTATTATTACAGTATCAACTGATGGCGCACTAGCTTTCGTTTGAGGGTTCTTAAAACCCTCAAGCACCATCGTAGAACTGGGCCTGCCTGTATAATTTGCTCTTCCTCTTCTTCTGAATTAGTTTCTGGTTCAAAAACACATGGCTGAATTAAACCAATATTTCCACTTGCCATCGTGTAGCGTTTACTACAGCTGACGGAGTGGATCAGGTAGTCCGAGCTGGTGTGATTGGGTGGAGGCGGGAACTAACTAGAATATATTTATCTATCAGTGTATACAAAAATAAACAAGGGTGTAAGAATTACATTCAAGCTATTTTGAGGCATGAAGAAATTACTTTCACAGGAAAAAAACATTTAAAAATGTCAATGTGGTATCAAAGATATGTTTTAAGGGATAAAATCGTTTACTGCAATGGGACTTTGAATAGACAGCGCATAAGACGTTTTTCTTTAGAGTGAAGACTTATTGTGTGTTTTGTTAAGTCTACGCATTCGGACATGCTATTAATTTCATGTACTTTTTTTTTGCTTCTATATACCAGGGAGGAGGCATATTTGGATGCAGGTAGCAAAACAGAGACATAAGCTGAAAAAAGCTTTCCTTAACTTTGCACTTCAGGGCTTCATAACACACAAAAAAAAAAAGTATAAAAGTAAAATGAGATTTGAAAAGCCACTCAGTTGGATTGTAATGTGTTGTTCAAGCCATGTGGCAGTAAGCTGAACAGAACAAAGTTTAACGGTCTCAATGAGTAAACAGCTCACGCAGAGCAGCTGGTGACTCGCGGCTCACTGTAGCTTCTACAGATGTCAAACAGTGGTGCTCCTCTCTAATCCAAATCTCTCATTCAGTCCGGCTCCCCCTTGTGTGACATAGAGAGATTCAATCCCTTTGTTTAGAGCCCAGACCACAGCCCTAACCGATGCCCCTCTCTATCCAGATATAAGGGCATTCCGCAATTGGGTCAACCCTTGCTGTTTAAATTGGATTTTTGTGTGTGCCATGAACCAAGATGGAGTATCCAAACTCATTCTCCACAGTGCGCTCTTCTGTTCGCCTGGAGACACGTTTTGCACTCACGTTTTCCTTGTCTACCATCGTTGGATCAACTCTTCATCTCCATCAGAGGCTGATAAACATGAGAAAAACAACAGCAGCACTGCACGAATCAAATCAAACATCTCCACCTTAATGCGAACGGGCGTACGAGTGTGCCAAGCTGGGGCTTTTTAAAAAGGGAAGAAAAAACGACAACATATTTAAACAGATTGTGAAAACAATTCCATCTGTCGCCTTTGGCTTGCCACCACACAGCAGATGGAACACTTATCATTATAAATGCTAACTGCTTCCACACTGCCAATTGGCACTTAAATGCCTCTGCCATTTCTCCCTCGATGGTGGCACCAAACAAAGACACTCATTTATTTCATTATTCCTTCATTACGGCAGACTCGATTAAGGTGATCTATAAAAGGCTAGATCAGTGGTCCTCTGCATCGAGAGCCTCTACGTAGCGGTAAAGTATTGAAGACGGGGTGATGGGCTGACGTAAACAAAAATCTACACTTGGAAGAGTCAAGATGACTGTGAAAAAAGAAACTACTTTTTAATTAAACACCTCACAATGATGCATCTTTAAAAAAACATTGAATCAATTTTCACAAGATTGGAAAAACTACTGGTGCATACAAAGGCATCGTAACAAAGAGTAGCCTACTGCGGTAATTAAAAGAAGACTAATGGCTTACAATATAGGACTAACATGTTAACTAATAATCAAAAACGTGTTCGATCATAAAAAAAAAGTTCACAAAACTATAGGACTATTTGGTCGCAAAAATTTATAAATTATCAAATTAAAATAGTACAAATAAATAAATAATTGCACTAGATTTCATTGCAGTGGTGCCTGTCCCATAAAACTCCATGCTTCTTGTGGTTGCCAGGGCATTGCAATGTGGTTTCTAGGGTGTTCTGGAAGGTTGCTAGGTGGTTACTTAAAAGGCCAAATCTAAAGAGCTCAACTCTAAGGGTCTATGATATTCTTGTCTCTAGATATCGCACAAACCCTCCATTAAAGTAAGTCAAAACCTCATTGGTTCTTGTGGAAGCTCAAACGTGCAGCATAACAAGAGAATGAACCTCATTGTTCCTCGCACTTCAAGCAAACGTGTATGAGCCTCCGTTTACCACAACTAATGTGTGAGTGGATATGAAATGTTTATATGTGAATAAAAGCCACAATTCAATCTGTTCATCATATAAATTGATCAGGTCTCTTCAGAAGATGTGGATGAAAATGTGATGAAAAGTGATCCTTGCTTTATCAAACCACTAATTAGCAACATTTCCAATTCCCTCAGTCTATCGAATGATGCAGAAATCTTTTCAAGTCCAATAAAGAGTCACAACAAAATCTAAGTGTGCACCAGTCATGAGAGCCATTTCAGTTGTGCAGGAGGGCCGGTATTCAGTGGGCCTGGAGAAGTGCGGCAGATTAGCGAAGCCGAACACCACTGACTCCTGAACGGAAGGAATGGCTGGGGGTCGATTAGCTAGCCGTGATAAATCAGAACACAGTTTTACAAAGGCTTGCCACCACCACACCGGCTGGTTAAGGGCATTAAAAATGCAAAGGAGGACTCCTTTCAGCTGCTGCCACACTCTGGAGTGCAAGTGAAGATAAATTCTGCAATGAAGCATCTAACTCTGGTGGAGTTTAGCCGAAGCTACAGAAGAGAGAGAAAAATAAAAGCCTTTTAATCCAGCTGCACTCCACTGAAGCCTTTGCCTCACTTCTGGGCATGCATCTCAGAGACTAAAGGGAAAAGGCATTAACCCTGCCTGGCATACGCAAGCAGACACTCACACACGTGTATACAGAAAACAAAAACAACGTCCGGAAGTCATTCCTTTTACCTTCCCGTGAGCTACTTTGACAGCCATCAGCCAAGGCGAGCGGCTGCAGTGCTGCAGAAGCCATCTAAAATTGCGCTTTACTTTCTAATTCGATTTAAAAGCAGGCAGGGAGAGGTTTATTGACTAATCTTTAAAACAAAAGGTTGAAAAAGACAAAATGAAGGAGGGCTGGAGAGCTTGTCGTTTCTCCGATGGATATCTTTTGTCATCCTTAAGGAAGCCGGGCTGCCGGAGCACTATCGCAGGATCAGAGAATGCAGGACAGTGATAAGTCGAAGCCATGGAGAGCCTGAAAGACAAGCCCTATCTCAAGTCTGAGAAAAACACACACACACACACACACACGCACGCACGCACACACACGCACACACACACACACACACACTTCAAAGCATTGCTCAGCTTCTACAGCTAGAAGTAGTGTGTGCACAAGCCTGATCATTCAATAGACAATAAAATAATCGCTCCGTTCCAAAACATAGTGAGCTGCCTACAAATTCAGCATTTTAAGGAATCTTAAGGCTAAACATTTGGCAAGAAAGGTCCATTGTTTATTGTCAATAGTTTAGTGTTGTGTGAGGCTCAGCTCACACTGAAATCCCTTTCAAACCAAATAGTTTTCTGTTATTCAAAGAGGCAAATCCAGAAAACCAACTTGAACTCTTAACTTGTAAACTTATCTCTCTCACTCTACATTCCTAGTCACATTCTAATTGAAATGACTAGATTTCGCCAAACTACTGTAAATGTGAACACAACTTAGAGGGTTAGTTCACCCAAAAATAAAAATTCTGTCATCAATTACTCTCTCATGTCGTTCAAAACCCGTAAGACTTTCGTTCATCTCTAAAACACGAATGAAGATATTTTAAATGAAATCTGAGAGATTTCTGTGAATAGAAGTCTATTCACCCAAAACTTTGATGGTTCAAAACATTCATAAAGACATTGTGAAATAAATCCATATGAATCGAGTGGCTTAATACACATTTTCTGAAGAGACATGATCTCTTTATATGATGAGCAGATTTAATTTAGGCTTTTATTCACATATAAACATAGGTCAGCGAATCAGTCAATTCTGAGGTTAGGGTGCAATCTTTGAAGGCTGCTTCCTACGCCCTACAAAGGCAACAGCCTTCAAAGATAGCACCCTAGCCTCAGAAGTGACTGATTTGGCAGCTCATCAAGTATTAGTAACAATTCTAAATGCTAATGTTCAAATAAAACTGAAAAGCTAAAAAGCAGTCCCAAAGGTTTTTTTTTTAATGATGGCTTAATTATGCCTGTATCAGTTTCAAGGTGATTTTATAAAACAATTCAATATGATATAGTAATCAACAAGGCTAGCAGTGACTTACACCAATAACCTCTGTGAAAGCTCCAGAGACTAAAGAACAGGTCAATTATCTGTTTTACATGAGGAGCAAAGAATCAATTTCAAGTCAATGAATGACTCTTTCACTTAAACATCTAGAGATAAACCACCAATCAAGAAGAGCTAGACGAAGCTTAAAATGAACTAGTAAACAGTACTAGTAGTAGTCGTCCCTTGAGCCAAGTAATTCCCATTTTACAGCAACATTTTCAAAGGGATTTGTGATTTTTTCTCAGAACTGGGCCATGTTTTCATTTTAGAGACATTGAAGACGTAACTGATATTGTGAAGCATTAGTAGTCTGTGGTTAGAGAATCAACTTTTTCTTTAGGTGGATCTAGTGGAAATCTGCAAAACCCATCCAGATTTGGCACCACGATATCAAGGATTGGCTTTTTAACACACATTCATTATCAGTGATATGATGATGCTCATGATATGCTCAAACTCACAGTCCCTCTCACTTGAAGCTTCTTGGGCTCTGGGCTCATTTCTTGAGGGATGAATTTGATTGGTCCCTTGATCTGCCTCCTGGACCTTTTGGTTCCATCCGGCAGCGTCTCCATGGCGATGTCAGCCTCATCACTGCTGGCCTGGTCGCACTCAGAGCACTGCCTGGAAAAGGATGAGAGAGAGAGGAGTCAGGTATTCTTTTGCTTTCATTTGACCTTATTGATTTGTCAGTATGGAGAAATCTTTGAGATGAGAGAGTGGCTTTCAAGGTCCTTGCCCATGTTTTTCCATTGGAACCAGACGTGTCATATTCATTCTAACAAAAGGGATGCTAAGTATCCCGCACAAACAATATATAAAATTGAAGGAATAGTCAAATTCTTTAGTGCGAGAAAAGCTTTTTGATTATACAGTATTACTGTCTCAGGGGCAGGCAGTTGCCCGTAATTAGGTATGACTTGGCCCCCTACACAATTTTATCTTTCGAATGCTTTCTAATTTCCATCCAGCAGAGCGGAACGACATTACGCTTTCTTATTCATGGATTAAATGAATTACTTGAATCAGCAGCGAAAGCATTGGTCTCAGCTTGACAAATAAACAAAACACAAAAAAGCTCACGCACGCAACTGTGGAGTTACACATACATTTTGAAAGTTAACAGTTAGTATAACCTTACAAAAGTAAACATGGAGTGACTTTATGAAACACTACAAAGTGGAAAACCACTCTTAAAATTTGAAACTGCATCTTGATTTTGCTAAAGACGTTTAAAAAAAAATTAACTGTCAACTTAACATGTTAATTTAGAGATTAATTATAACAAAAAATTTACTACAAACCCCCCCAATTAATCTTGCTCTCAGATCCATATATTAATTTATCATGTAATTTGATTACAATTTTTAATCAATTGACAGCTGTAGATAAAAAAAAAAAAGTGAATTGTCAACGTTTTATAGTTTATTTGTTTCTTTCAGAGCAGGGAATCCCAAGCGTTTTTTATAAGTCAAACTCCTTTGACCTCTTATTTTAATTTTTACAGTTTTATAATTATTAGCCATTATTAATAAATTAGAAACCCTGCACTAATGTTTTAAGAGATGTAAGCACTTCACATTTCTATTCCCTCTCCCAGTCCTGTTCTCACCAGTAGCTGTTTTTGGTCTTCTTCGGCATGCGTGTGAGAGGTGGGTCCAGACAGCCCAGATGGTAATGCAGCTTACAGGTGTCACATAGCAGTAAAAGATGCTGGTCTTGGTTTTTCTTACAGATCCCACAGCTGCACATGCAGAACATGAAACGGTTTCTTATTTACAGCACACAGCCACATTAAAGCATTTAGTTTTTAAGCCAAGATATCTTTTCACACTTTTTCTCTCTTTCAGTGCATAATATTTTATGAACTCTAGGTCAACATTTAAAAATGATATTACAATAACACTGCCCAGGTGTCATAAATGACCTGCTGGCACCCTGTATCGGCTGCAAGCTAACCTGTAGAGCATAGCTGGGAGGTTTGACGACTTCCCTGGTGATCCACCCTCTTTCTTGCTTGGCTTTCTCTCTTTGGGAGCTTTCAGAACTGCAGGAGAGTTCAATTTCTGCAAATAAAGCAAAACAATGAAATTCAACCATATTTCAAAGACACACCAAATTATTCAGTGATAATATTAAACTAGACCATCATAACTTGAGAAAGTTTCTCTTAAGGTCATTTCTAAAGATGTGTTAAATGTTTGCCAAGATGGTGCTATACAGTTGCTAAAGTATGCAACATGACTTTTATCATGTTGCCATACAGTTGCAAAGGTGTTCTGGGTGGTTGCTAACAGTACACTATTAAGCAATTTTTAAATTAAATGCAATTAAAAAATTTAGAGTGAAACATTGGTTCTCACATTTTTTTTTTAAGAGACTTTTCTTTGGTACTTAGCCTCTATTAAACTAAAGTGTTTATTAGCCTAAACAAATGCAATTCATTCAATAAACAAAAGGTTTTTGGGAATTATTTTTGCATTTCTGTTTGATGGTGTTCTTGGCATAGAAATCAATCAATTGATGTCTGTTTTTCTCTCATTTCCTCTATATGTAGCCTTCCTAATAGCTTCCATCATAGCTATGTATCACACAAAGCACTGCTACTCCTTTAATAGTAGGAAACACACTCATTTTAAAAACTAAGAATACATTTTTTATGTACTTTTGGTCAAACAAGGTCACTTGACATTCCTGTCAGTACACTGAAAACTATTTCAATTTTGTGTTTATTTTTAAAGGGAAATGAAAGAAAGCATGAGCTAGATCTTACAGACACCTGAAGAGTGACTATGACTACTTTCAACACTAGAGTGAGACATGTTATGTAGAGATATGAATATGAAAGTATAATGTAAATCAGTTCTCTTGAAAGTTACTTCAAAAGATGCAGTGAAGAGTTGTGGATGGGGTTTGGAAAGAGAACAGTGGCCAGGAAAGAAGTTTTTCTATTTTCTGTCTATACATCTGTGCTGCATCTTTTCTGTCCAGGTTAATTAGAAAAATTATCTAGTAGGAACCGGTCGCACAGCAATACAGAGCAGCTTCTCTCTAGAGGCTCTCTAATCTGAGCGTGCTCAGTTCAGTGTGCCCGTGGTGACGGCCCCTCTCCACTGCACCGCCGGGATTATAACAGACCGGAGAGCTGAGCGAGGAGATACCAGGTTTCCCATCCTGCAAACTCTGGATTATGTGGCCAGTCCCTCACTCCACATCCCACATTTCAGTGGGAATATTATTTGGAGAAGAAAGGTGTTGGACAAAACAAAAACCAAAAAAAAAAAGAAAAAAGCCTCACAGAACAGCCCGAACAGGCGGTTGGCCATCTGCTGAGAGAGCCAGACAGACTTTGAAGTCTTGCTGAGATTGTGGAGAATCCCAATGGTACCCTGAGAGGGGTCATATAACTCACACAATTTCCAAAAGAGGTGGACCTGCTTTGGGAGTCCACAATGACGTTTTAACACATGGTGTCCACATCAAAAATATTTCATTTAACAAAAAAACAAGCCATTTCTAAACAAGCAATTCGAAAACAGCATCTAAATAGCTTAGTGAGTAAAGTTTTCTTTGTCTGTAAATTGTTACTGAATTCACATTTGAGTCCACAGCTGAATTTTCATCATTCTCTGAAAAAGTTCAGATATCTGAATGAAATATTTGACGCCCCGATAAAGCAAAACAACAAAATGTCATAATTATTGTTCATAGAGTATTGCTTTTTTTGTTGATGCGCTAGTTTAGATATAGATATAATAAATAACAGCTTAATATTCACATCATATCAAGAACCAGATCAGTTTGAATTGTGTATGAATCATTCAGCCTGATTTGTGATTCAGATTTTTGTTAGATTCATTATCATTGTTGAAGCATAAGGACACAAATACTAAAATTTTGCAAATAATTCACACCAATCTTTTTCAAGTACACTGCTGAAATGGTCATTTTCTGAAAAAGTTCAGATATCTGAATGGAATATTTGACTTCTGAATAAGAAAACAGTAAAACAAATTACTACAATATTTTGGATTGATCATTCATAAAGCAGCACTATTTTTTTTTGTTTTGTTAATGTGCTTTTTTTTTTCCATCATCATAGCAAATAATAGCTTGTTTACATGTCAAGAACCAGATCAGTTTGATTTGTGTATGAATCATTCAGTCTGATTTTTGATCATTGTTAGATTTTATATTGTTGAAGCCTTCGTTAAGATGTAAATAAAGGACACGTTGTATAAAATCGTTACAAATAATTTCACACACCAATGAATCGTTTCACATTTCCAAGGTTCTTCAAAGCGTAGTCGTCATAGTTGGGTAAATTTCTATAGTGGTGAATGAAAACTACAATGAATACAATATTTTAGTTTTGCCTATATTGATAATGCTCTCAGTTGATTCAAGAGAAAGATGTCAAATTTGCAGTAACTCCTTCAGCAATTGTTTTAGAAAGCACCGTTAACTAGTTTTCTGTAATTTAAAGGGATAGATCACCCAAAAATGACTCACCCTCATGTCGTTCCAAACCCATAAGACTTTCGTTGATCTTCGGAACACAAATGAAGATATTTTTGATGAAATCTGAGACCTTTCTGTCCCTCCATTGACAGCTACGCAACTACCACTTTGACGCTTTAAAAAGTTCATAAAGAGCTGCCCACCTCCTACCGCCTTGTTCCATTATTGCAGCATTTATCTGCTGAGAGGACTAAAGAGATCCAGAATCAAGTGGTTTAGTCAAAATTTCCTGAAGAGACACGATTGCTTTATATAATAAACAGATTTAATTTAGGCTTTTATTCACATATAAACACTGATCAGCGAACATAAACAGAAGCTCAACCGAACCTGCTTGATTCGCAAGAACAAACCTCTTGTAAAAGCTCAAACGTGCTGCGTAACACGAGAATGAACTTCATTGGTTCTTGTGGAAGCTCAAATGTCGAGGCCAACACACGAGAATGAGCCTCATTGGTTCTCGCACGTCAAGCCAACATGCCTGAGCTTCCGTTTACCACAACTGAGTTGATGAATGTTTATATGTTAATAAAAGCCTAAATTCAATCTGTTCACCATATAAATTGATCGTGTCTCTTCAGAAAAATTTAATTAACCACTGAAATTCATATGGATTAGTTTTACAACCTCTTTATGAACTTTTTGAAGTGTCAAAGTGGTAGTTGCGCAGCTGTCAATGGAGGGACAGAAAGCTCTCAGATTTTATCAAAAAGATCTTCATTTGTGTTCCGAACATAAACAGTCTTACGGGTTTGGAGCGACATGAGGGTGAGTAATTAATGACAGAATTTTCTTCTTTGGGTGAACTATCCCTTTAAGGTAATATAATACAAAGTTTTAGGTTTTTTTTCATGTCCAAAACAGAATTTTTCAATTTCAGGGACAAAAAAAAAAATTAACGAAATATTTCAGACTCAATGTGAATTTATGAAGGTCATATTGTTTATGGGAACAAATTCATACTTGGTGCAAATAGACCTCAAGTTTGCGAAGGTGATAAGCTACTGAAGACACATTCATGCCACCTTTCACAGTGCACCAGTTTGAGTTCTCCCTCACCCAAGGTGGCACGAGAGATGAGGCGCTCTCCTGAGAACATCAATAATTTTAGGGTTATGTGCAGACACCAATGACTGATAGGGAACGAAAATGTAGTAGATAGATGACACAAAGGAGCGGGGCGCCTTGACTGATGTTGCTACTTAAGCGGCGTGCGTTTTCTAATTATGTGATTTATGACCATCATTGCAGATTCACTGGCTCACTCTTTTCCAGACCACTCGGCTCTCCTCGTCTCCTTCTACCTCCTCGCTCCATTATTGCAGCATTTATCTGCCGAGAGGACATTTTAAGAGATGCTTTTAATTAACCATCTTACACACTCGCTAAGCCGGGTAACCAGTTATTCAACACAAATTAAGTTTTAAACAAGTGTGCATGGGTGCATGCAAATGGGCGCCTTTTAAATGTTTTGTCGTTGTATCAGAAGCGAGATAACGACATGAGCTGCAGTTCTGAACCCAGACAAAACCCAGAGGACTGGAGATACCTCCTTACTGACAACCTTTCACTCTGTTTGTGGCCCTGTAGCCTAGTCTACGCTAATTCTCCACATACACACTGCATGAAATTGAGTAACGTTTAGCTCCAACAAAGAGGCTAAACTTTTCCGACAAACTTTACAAACATTTCAAAACAAAGAATCCTTACAATTCCTTTCACGGTTGCTGTTGCCAGTGACATTTTTATTTCAGGGCATATCCTGCTAAATGGCATTCTTAGTACAGACTGTTATTTAGACAAAAAGAGAGATCTACGGAACATTTCAGACCTTCGCATTTTCGCAGTCATTAAATGACCGTCACCCATGGCGACGCACCTTGGTGATGTGGTTTCCATAGTGAGCAGGGGAGAGGTTGGCGGCTTTTAGCTACAGAGTCAGGGCTGAGTGCATGGCCAATGACAGGTCAATCAGTTAGCGCAAATGAAAGAATTTCGCAAACAGGAGGCCCATTACGGCGAAGAGAATTACCTCAACGCTGTCGACCCAGTGGGGTGCTGCCTACAATCTAGATTTCTTTCAATCACAGCTCATTACCCAGGTGCAAAAAAATCCAGGGAGAAGATTTCTGTTCTCTTTACACTCTTTTCACTGTGAAGTCAAAGACGAATTCTGCCAACAATACGCTCCAACTGCTAGATCCATGTGTTGCGTCTGAGCACCCAAAGTGTCTGCATTGTAGACCAAAACTGAGAAAGATGTCCATGAGCCAAAGAGATGTTGACTCAATGTACTTCACATTTTATTAAATGGAGGTTAATAAGCAGTAATGCACAATATAGCTTTCAAAAAAAAGAATGTGATTCACTATGCAGACAAATAATGTTAAAACTTAAGGCCATTAATGTCCGTTTATGGAAACTAAGCTGCAAAAAAAGTTATACTTTGTGTGCACTATGCCAGTAGTTCAAGTGAAAACATTAGCCAGGTTGTTTCAGGATAGCTGTTAAAGGGTTAGTTCACCCAAAAATGAAAATTATCCCATCATTTACACCCCCTTAACCATAAAAGTAATCCATACGGCTCCAGGTGATGGGTGGATGCGCTTTTTTTTGGCTTCAAACACTCAGGCACTACTCACTCCCATTTTAAAGCTTGGAAGAGCCAGGATATTTTTTAATATAACTCCGATTGTGTTTGGCTGACAGAAGGAAGTTGTATACTCCTAGGATGGCTCGAGGGCGAGTAAATTATGTGATAATTTCCTTTTTTTGGTGAACTAACCCTTTAAGGAAAAGAAATGTTCATTAAGACCTTTTAAAACCAATTTTGTAACAAAGATATAAATATTAGATTATTATTTTTAGGTGTCAACATGTAAACACAGTTTTATGAAATGGAGATCATAAAGGAAAAAAAAAAGAAAAAAGTTTATAATTGTTAGTCTTTTAATGATACTCAATTTTCATCGGTGGAAAATGGTTAAGAAAAACAAAACAAAAAATACTTTGAATGTTGTAAGACACCTTGAATAACATTAAAAATGGTATTCGGAAAAAAAAGGCTATGAATATGGGCCCTTTAAAGTATCCCAGCCTGATCAGTGCACTTGAAGCAAGCAGTTTGTATCAGGGCGGGATGTAAGCTCACTGGAGCTGTGATAGATGAGGCGTACAGCTGGATCAAGGATGGGATGGGGCGGAATGAAGATGGACAGGGGAGAGAAAGAATGAGGCAGTTGAAGGTAAGCCGTACCTGTCCAAGGATCCCCCCCATCATGCTCCATATGGCTTGGCCCTCGGTCCTCAGCTGGCCATTGACATTCTGCAGGTCCTCCAGAGACTCGCACAGCTGTGGCAGATAAAACCGCAGCAAGGCGGGAGATAAGATAAGACAAGGACAAGTTGGGCAGCTCTGTCTGTTAGCGCACACACACACACGCACGTGCGGACGGACTAACGTGTACAAATCCAAAGGCGTACACAAACCTGTGGACATCTGAATGACTAATACACAAATACACTTTTAGTGCATTCCAAAAAAAACAGGCTGATTTCAGGAAAGCAACAAATGCTACACATCAAAACACCCTCACACAAAAAAAAAATACAATTTTCTACTTTTAACAGACTCAGAGCCCAGCACACCATGAAATATTCCATTACACTTCTTGCATCTACATTTCTCTTTCTCGCACACACACACACGGCTGTGGCATTTCGCCGTGTAGGGGCCACTCTCAGCTCCAGACAGTAGATAAGCGTCAGGCAGGCGTTTGATAAAGACGATGATGAGAGGAAACAGTGGAAAGGTGAAGTTATTACGGGTATGTGAAACGAAACTAAAGAGAGCCACCCTTATCTCCGCTGTCTGTGAAGATGAGGCTCCACGTGGGGAAGCTCAAGCTAACATTTAAAACCGTCTCCTCTCCAACACACACTCCAGATTAATACTGATGGCTCAGTGGGGTCCAAAACATAATAATGAAACTATTTATATAGTTACAAACCATTCTTATAGCTTAACCGTTCCATTCTGTGCCGATCCGGCCCAGCCAGTTACATTTTCTACTGTCGGGGTGATAACGGAGTACTTTGGAATGTAATACAAATGTGTAGTGGTCGACCGATATATCACCAAGGCCGATATATCGGCCGATATTTGGCATTTTTAAAATATCGGCATCGGCCGATCAGTTTTTCTGATTGGCCGATGTGTTGGAAGCGGGACTTTTATTTTGACGCAGCTAACAAAACAAATCTCTGAATATCTAATGAACATTTAATTTCACAAACCTTGCAAATTTAATCGAATCCAGCTGTGATATTGTGTGAAGTGTGCATTTGTAGCCTGCGTTTCTGCGAGAGACGGTCGGTCCGTGCGAAGTGAGCGAATGCGAACAGAAGATCAGCTAAACAGGAGACGCGATCGAACACCTTTAAATACTTCATTTTAAATTATGCTGTGCTATATCCACATCCAGTTGCCTACTGTGTCATATTCATATCATTTTCACTGTGTGCTGTATGTAAAATTAGCATTACCTTGTCAAAAGTCAAAATCAAAAAAATGTATTTATTTGAAAAAATATGATTACCAGTGCGCTTGAAATTACCACATTACTGGGTGCCGTTACAGTGTTTACTTCCTTTTTATTCACACATTCATATTTTTTTAAACAATTAATTTTATTTGTAATTGTAATTTTATTTGTGAAACATACTGTAATAGGATTGTAGATTCCAAAAGTTGCCATCTAAAGTATAAACAGGTTTATTTTAAAGATTTTTTTCTAATTTATTAAATGATTAAACTAAATATAAAGTATATATATATATATATATATATATATATATATATATATATATATATATATATATGCCTATATAAATATCGGCTTTATATCGGCCACCCTGCTCTCTAATATATTGGCATCGGCCATCAAAAAGACAAATATCGGTCGACCACTACAAATGTGTCAGTTGTTGCCTAAGTAACACGATAGTTTACAGACGGTATGAGATGTAAATAGCGGCCGTGTTATGGAGGATGATCAGATTTATTTTAATTTTATTATTAACTTGTGTTTACATCAATCAAATAGCATGCTTGGCCAGCTACAGAGAAACTGGTAGGCAGGCAACAGACAAGTGACCAATCGTAAGTGGCGATGTCACTACACGCACTCTAAAGTGTACACTAGGGTTGTGCCGATAGACGATATCATCGTCCATCGTGATGGCTGACAGACATCACTATGTTAAGCCAGCATCGCGATCCCCCCCCATGTTTCCATGGTGACGCGTCATGCTTGGCACGTGATTCACCACAGCCAAAATAGCGCTGTATGACAGATGTAACGTTAGCGCTTTTATTTCTAAATATTAACAAACCTGGTTACCATTTCGACTATCTTCTATTCCGATTCTCAAATACGTGTAAGTGAGTTTGTTTTGTCGTTTAAAAAACCTTTATAAATGATTTTGATCTGCAACGTGAGATGGGCACCGTCATGTTTGTTTGGGCCGCAGTTCAGAGATTCCTGTCTGTTGGGTTTATTAAAGCACGTGAATTCATCAGTTTCCCCCTGAAATACATGGCCGGTGACCTGGGAGAAGAATGGAGTTAACTTTATAGTTAACGTTACTTACACTATGTGTCTGATATGAATAAAATCCGTCGGGAAATATAAGTGAATGGGTTGTTATTGCTGCTTCCATAGACACCATTGTGTATTTTACAAACTATAAATGTATTGTTTTGCTATAAACTATATGTATTTAAATGTCTGAAACCTAAAATAAACATTATGTAGTTAAAAACACTGAATAGTTGTGATATATGACAAGCGCTGATCGCGTCCGTCTCTAGCCACGTTCACACCGCCAGCGACACGCAGCGACAAAGCGACATGATCCCATTCATTTCAATGGAGCGCTGGCGACATCCGGCGACACGAGCGACAGTGACCGTTGGCGACAGAATGTGGGCGTGTCAAGACAAGCGACAAAAGTTGAGAATTTTCAACTTTATGCAAATGAGAAGCGATTTTCGCGAGCGACAACCAATAGGAAAGAAGCCTTTCAGTGGAGCTCACGTCACCGTCTCGAGTGCAGGCAAGACAGAAGAGTTCGTGGACGATTTCACTGTTTTATATGATTTGACTGTAACCACATATATGGATATAATAAAATCATGCTTGGAAAAGAAACTGTCGACATCTCAGTGAGTTTAATTCATACATTTATAGTTCGAGTGGTGTAGTTTTATGATGCAAGTTTAGCACTGCTGCAGTTCACTTTACAGTTTCCCCTGCATTACGTTGTCTATTAGGGACAAGAAAATCGATTATTTGTCAAATTCGAATGATGTTTTAGTAATTTATGACAGTATGAGTGAGTTTAATTTGTTGATTGATCGATTGTTAATCTAGTAAATTATTTAATCTACTGAACACTGCTGTGGTAATATAAAAACACTCTCCCAGCATATAACAGCATATACTGTTTTTTTGAGCCAAATTCATAGTCAAATTAAAATTGTATAGTTGTATATATCACTTGTGATCGTATTTTGTATAGATACGGCCAGACGTGCAGTCTACCAATAACATTAGAGCGACAGCACTTCAAACGCCCACAAGCAACTTGACAGTACAGAGCCTAGCGACATACAGCGACAAAGTCGCTGGCGGTGTGAACGGGGCTTCTGACGCAGCGCCAGCCATAGCGCGAAAGCACATTTTGAATCTGGCAGTTCTGTCACGTCACTGTACATTCGCTCGTGGTCAGCTGCTGCAGAGCGTGCCGAAATCAAAATTGCTGATGAGATGTAGAGGAAAATATCTCCGCGTTGTGCCTACGCCCCTTAGCTGTTCTAAATCCACTGTAAAACAGGGCTTTGCTGGGCTTATTGCTTAATTGAAAAATTTGAATGTTAGCCCCGCCCCTCCTCCCGATATCATCGTCCATCGAGATGTTTCACTGTACACATCGTCTGATGCCAAATTGGTAGACATCCCACAACCCTAGTGTACACTACCCGCACGGCTATCGTAAGCCTATATAGAGTGGCCCCTACATGTCTTTGGGCACCATTTCACTCTAAAATAAACATTCTGTCATCATTTATTTTTTTCTGTCAAACATATTTTAAAGAACACTGGGGTCCAAACATTTTTAAAATCATCCTGTGTTCCACAGAATAAATAAATGCATCCATTTCCAGTTCCAAGAAAAAAAAAAGATTACTCAATTTTTTTTTAAAGCACATATGAAAATAATAATAATATATATAGATATACCATTACTTTTATATATAAAAATGACTCATACCTGTTACTATAATGAATCTTGAAGTCATCACCAACATACAGTGATAATAAACACCATAAATTAACACTAATATTCTCCTGTTGGTCATGCAAACGTTAAGCAGTTTGCAATAATACAATGTTAAAAATATCAAACCCAACAATCAAACTAAAAGCAAAAAACTATGTAACATACTATATAATTCAGGATTATTAGACACTCTTTTAAGATGACTCAGACCAGTGCAGTTTAGACAACTTTTGTGAATAAGCAGTCAGCTTTCCACAGATGTTGATTTCCTTAGGATCTCTCTCCAAGGCCGGCATCGTGCTAATGCATGTTGAGTGCCATAATTAACAACACACACTCCATTAATACCGCTTAATACATGTGGCACAGAAAGACTAGACGCCACATTAACTCCAACTTTTCACTTTCATTCTACTCCTCATTGGGATAGATGAGAAAACACAATCTACCCAAACCTGCTTCAAGAGATCATGTTCAGAAGGATTGAGGGTCGGTGGCAAATAAATAAAGCAGCGCAGAACGTTAGCTACTGTTATACCATACAAGGGGTTTTGAAAATTTCACAAGTTTGTATTTTTATTTTGTTTGGAATTTGTTTAGTTTTAGTTTAATTGTTCATAAAAATATTTTTATTTTAATTATTTGTTTGTATTTTGGAAAAAGAGTAAATGCCTGTTTTGCAGAGTTTTTTTTCTCGTTGTTTTTATTTATTTGAACCAGTGTTATTAACAAATTAAAATGGCTCTTGCTCATTTTTATTTTTTTTTACTTTAGGAGTAATCAGTCTTTTGCAAAATTTAAATTTTAGTTGAAAGTGTTATTCACTGCCAGTTTTTGTCATCTAATTTTCTGTTAACAAACATAACCTTGTATTATTCATGATCTTTGCAGGATTAACTTTTTTATTTCTCTCTGCAGTTGGTCTGGAATAAAGTAGCTTAAAATGAGATTTCACAGTTGCAAAGTAAATTGAAAGAATGAAGCATAATTGGCATTATTTAGTAGCTGTTCAGGAGCTACGCTCTTGGGATAAAATTCTAGTGTTGCGTCATTATTTCCTGGTGTGCATGCCTCTTCTTAAGCACCAACAGCCAAAACAAATGTGCTACGGACAAGCGCTAATGTACAAAGCAGATGCTAGCGAGAGCCTGGAGTGTCAACAATAGGCAGACCTTATCGTACTCCATGTGCAGCTTCTCCTGCTCACTCTCCAGCTTGTCTTTGAGGTTCTTCTGCTCCACGATGTTGTCCTGGATCTGAATCATCCTCATGTTCCGCTCTGAATACCAAAAGACAAACAAATCGATACTGAGATTGCTATCAGAGTACAGGAAAAAGTACATCAAAAGAAGATTGAGGGAGAAAGCATGAAAAAAGAGGAACGTTGGGAGAAAAAGAGAGAGAGAAAGTGCACTGATAGAGGATAGGCCTCCTGCTGGAACCTAATGGAGTGTGTGCCCAAGGTTACTCCACACATCTGCTCTTAACATCACTCATTTGGAGGGCAAGTGCCTAGCTACAAGGCTATGGAGCGGGATGTATGTGTTGCGTTCACTGTCTGATACCGCCTACGGTTCTGCAGACAGATTCAAGTGTGTTAGGGACAGTAAGCTGCATGCTACAAATGCATCAATGCTTGTTCTATCCATTAAAAAGAAAAAAGCAGATTGAGAAAGGCTGATTCTCAAAAAATAGATCTTAGGCCTGATGAGTTATTTCTACTTAAAGTCCCTCCTCTGGTGAAAATCAAGCTTTTAAATGTTTTTTAATACGTCTATGTGGTGTTTTTAATATGATTTAAGACAAACCATGTGCAAATTCATGTCAACACCATTGCTGAGTATTTTCTCCTTAAAACTGCAGTGAACCAAAGAGTCTCAAAAATGCGTTTTGAAATCCCTGGTGTTTCTGACGTCACAAACTACCTTGTAACCAAACAGTTCAACATGTGATCGTCAACGAGTGAATCGCTGAAATGGTGTGAGTGGAGGCGCATATACTAAATGAGGCAAGGGTGTAGAGTTACATTCAAGCAATTTTAAGGCATGAAGAAATGTTTTTCAGGGGGGGGGAATCAAAAAATTGTCATTTTGGTGACCAAACATGAGTTATAAAGGGATGAAATTATTAATTTATTAAGAATTAGCAAATGAGAAACCAAAACCACTAACCTAGGTAGTAGTTAACAAAGTCTGCCGTGAGGGCAGGCTGCTTATGTTTACGCCGGCCATCTACACTTGCACTGGTATCAGATGTGTCCACGGGGAAGATGTCTGTGCTGATACCCATGAGCTCAGCTTTACGCATCAGCTTACGAATGGCTGATGCACTAGAGGTGAGCGGTCGGGGAAGCTTCTCTCGGGGCACCCACGCCTGCGGTCGAGTGTTTCGAGACAGCTCTGCTTTCGCTCTGTACTGCTGGAGCCGAGTGGTTATTCGAGCCTAGAGGTCAGGAAATCATGGACATTCAAAAGGAAATGATGATTGATCATTCACCAGACTGTCTCATGTGTGGAAGAACGTGTCCAGATGGTAAGTCTGACCTGTGCGGTAAATCTGACCTGAGCTTCAGGTGTGAGTTGCTTCTCTCTTTCCTGCAAAGACACTTTGCAATAGGACTGCAGGGCCAGGTAGTTCTTCCTTTTCCATTTCCTGTCAAAGCGGTCTGCATGCTGCTTGCAGTATGCAAAGAAGGGATCTGCAATGTCCTGTGGGTGAAAATGGATCATGACTAGTGTAGATACAGACCCAAGAGAGCTTAAATTTTGAACAACAGCTTGATAAAACAAGAAAAAGAAAAGTCAGTGATGAATGACAACTTCTCATTAATAATTCTGAAAACAAAAACGCATGTAGCAGCCATGTTTGTGCGTTGATAAGATTATGAAACGTCTGATACGCTTGCGTGAACGTTAATCACTTCATCCAGGTGATTCAAGATTCTGATTGGATGATGTGTATACACAGCCACTGTAAAACAAGATGAAGCAAAATTTTGGAGCCGTTTACACACCGGGTCACTTCATGCATTTTTACTGACCGGATAGTTATCTGATGTGTTAAAACTGTTCCATTTACACTCGGCCACAAAAATGTGTCTCCGCAAAAGTAATATAAATCCGATCTTAAAGTCCACATCGACGAAAGCAACAGATATGCACTGTGTTTTATTTATCAGCTAATTTCAAGATCAAAGACCGCAAAAGGAGAGAGAGCAGCATCACCAATGTTACGATCATTTAGTTTCACTACTTTTAATGAAGATGACTGTTAAGCTTCAGGATCCGCTGCAGAATTTCAGTTTATTTTGCAGCAGTTTGCATGTCGGCTTGCTGAAGAGATACTCGGATATTCATATGCAACGGGCCATATGTGTGGTGAATGCGATTCATGTTCCGGTAGCCTATAACACGTTTAATTATTTTTTTTACAATTTTGGGAGGAATAAAATTTGCATATCTGGCTTCAACAAGTTTGAAAAACATGAAAAAAATCTTTCCAAACTTTTGAATGGTAGTGCACATTGCAAATAAATTAAATAATCATTAATGAGGTACTTGTTCATCTTATTTTCTTGTTACTTAACAATAAGTCTGGGAGGGACGATGGAACATTGTATTAACCTTAGCTTATTTACTCTAACCTGATGTAAAATAATATGGTATTATTAGTATTGTATTTTTGTTTAAAGTGCTCTATTGTGATTTTTCTAATATTCCCTTTCATCCAGTGTGTAACATAGCTGTTCATGAATGTAAAAGGTCTGCAAAGTTGTAATGTCGAAAAGTGCACGATACAAAAAAAATTTTGACTTCGAACCGCCTAAACGAGTCGTTTGCATTTCGAATCCTACTGCGTGACGGTTCTACGTCACTAGATAAGACATCTGCATAATGCTCGCTTATGTTGTACATTGTCCGCAACTTGACCAGCCCTCAAATCTCAATTTACTGATGATTGATTAAAACAAATGCAGATGTCAAAGTCAGAGTATTATAAAACAATCTGCTGATGTCTAGAGTGACATCTCGGCTGTGGTGCAAAACAGAGTTTAATCTACTTCTTAAAATGCACACGACTTGGAGGAAGCTGGGGGAAGGATTTATGTCTTTGAGAACACAATCCGAGTTATTCCATTCAGGTTATTTTAAGATTTCTCATCTCAAATACCCCATTATTGTTAACAGACAATTGATGCAGGTTTTATATTGAGTGCTTGTGTGCTCACACACCTGATCATTTTAACGTACAATTTGATTATGGAGGAAATTGTAGTATCTTCTGAATTACAGGCTGACGCATTCTTGCTGTTGTGATAATGATGCCCAGCACTCCACGTTTTTATAGACCATCAGTGTCTGTGCATTCTCTGATAGCCGTGATAAATAGCTGGTCACAAAAGGCCTGTAAAAATCCCCCTCTCTTTTAAAGGACAAGTACATTTTGCAGAGAATGTGGGAGCTGAAGCCGAGGGGCAAGACAATGACTGATGTAAGGCTGGCAGGATTTTTCCAGGAATGGAAGTGGACTGCCTTTCTCAGAAACAGCCTTTTTCAGAAAAGGAGAGAAACTTAGAACAATGTCAACCCGTTTCAGCAGTTTCAAATCTTTCAGCGGAGACGTTGGCAGCAAGTTTATCCTCCCTGGTTACATCTCCTAGTCACACGCATAGCATTTCAACCCCTCCCTCGAGGGCAGATGGAAGCACAGCCATTTCCTGTCAACCACGGAATCGTTTAGGCTTAAGGTGTCTCGCTGGATGCTATCAGCCCACTCACCTGTTGATATGAGGCCCTTTGCACAGCTGACTGGATTAAGTGGATTGCAGTGAGTAGGCACTTTTCGCCAGTGTTTATCTGCACTGAACGCCACCATCATGTGCTTCTCCAATATGGACTGAATATTTGAGCCACGAGGCTGATGGTCTGTGACCACAGCCTGGGCTGGGAATTTGTTCGACTGGCTGGCCTTGTGCTTTGAGCGCTCTTCCTATGCTTATGTGTATGCATTTGATAAACGCTTGCATTTGAAGTTCAAACATGCAATTTGTAATATGTGTGTTCACAGAGAATCAGAATCTAGAGAATAAGGGATAGTCCATCTAAAGTTTACACAATTCCGTTACTTTGTTCCGTCATAAAAGAGAAGGAATTTATTGCTTTTTTGTGTGATTATGAATTGGTAACTGGAGCTTTCAAGCTTGGAAAAGGATGCAAAAGCATCATAAAAGTATCAAAATAATTATAATAATAATATTCCATGATTTGTATGCTTCACATTTTTGAAACCATCCACTTTTGTGTGTGACAACCTGGCATTTAAGTTATTCACTGATAATATTCCTCTCCAGTAACCTCTATTAACCACTGCTAATCGAGTCAAACTTGAGAACCGAATCAGTCAGATTCATGAATTAATCTTTCATTTCACTGAAAAGATCATGCTCAAAAGAATGATTTGTTCATGAATCTTCTACATAATTAAGCAATCAAATGGCTTCAGAAGGGTTGGAAAATAGTGCCTGGACCATATATACGTCACATGGACTACTTTTATGATATTTTCATGGAGCTTTTTGTCCTTTTAGAGCTTTGTTACTCATCATCCACTTTCATTATAGTAAAAAGAGTGGCCAGGATATCTTTCTTGTGTTCCACAGAAATCAGTCAGCCCAACAAAATAAAATAAAGTTTTGAAATAAATGTGGGTGAAAAATAAAAATGAATTATTTGCTTTTGAAATGGATTTAAGGACATGCAGAATAGTTTGGGGGTTTTTTTGTGAGAAAAAAGAAAAGGAAAAGCCTAAAAAAGTTTGCTTACAAGCCTGATTACAAGAGGTTGACCGGCAGGAGAGTTAAAAAGCACGGACGGGAGAAACAACAATACATTACAAAGCTGTCATCACAAGACTGCGACAGTGGGAAAGTTGTAGAAAATAAACAAATTAAATGTAGATTAAAGAGGATGACCACATAACACACTAACCTCTTCTGCAGCAGCTTCAGACAGTAGCCCTTCCCGTTGAGCACACGTAACATGGAAGAACGAGCGACACATTCCAGCATCACAGCTGATGCAAACGCCTGTGCGAGCAAAGCGTGCGTCCTCACACAAACTGCACTCCTGCAAACCATTAACCCAAACAGGCCGTTGTGACACAGCATATTGCAGAAAACTATGACATACTTGAAAAACACGGCATTAAAAAAATTTCTAGCATTTGCTGACTTCAGATCTTATTATATTCATACTAATGACTTGGGATTATTTCTGTTTTTGCGAAGTCAAGAAAGGTAAACCGCTAGCTGACTGTGTAAGAGCTTTGATATGAAAAAATAAAATCTTTAAAACACCATTATAACAATCCCACATTAATTTACTGTATAGTTCTATATTTAAGATAAAGTGGTCAACGAGTCTCTAAAAGCCCATTTGACTTTCTCCAATTACTGGAGTTCAAAATTAAAATAATAATAGCCTTTCTCTTGGAGTAATTTCTTTTCACATGTACAGCACAAACCATTAAAGAAAGCCGTTCAAGTGCTTCTAAAGTAATTTGCTTCCAAGTAAAAGGAACCTCTTCTGACTTACTGACACATAAAATAATGTCAGATAGAGTAAATGTCAAAATGTCTACAGTCGACAGAAATTCTTGGGAGGGAAATGAAAGACGCCCTTTGCTCATAGACGAAAGTCAGCATTTCACATAATTGGTCCGAATTTTTTTTGTTGTTTTTTATAAATAAAGGATAAAATAGTGTGTTCATGATTCAGTATTAATAGAATTGATGTAATGTGCAAGCAATTATCAACTATTTTAATGAGTGTTATTAGCTTATATTTTACATCCATAAATAAATAGTAAATATAATATTTACCCCAAATAAACATTTACCATTCAAAAACTAGGAGTAAAGAAGATTAAAATTATATATCTAAAAAAAAGTTCGTTTATATGATGTGTGTGTGTGTGTGCGTGTGTGTGTGTGTGTGTGTGTGTGTGTGTGTGTGTGTGTGTGTGTGTCTTTTTCAACATTGATAATAATCAGAAATTATTCTTGAGCAGCAAATCTGCATATTAGAATGATTTCGGAAGGGCCATGTGACACTTTAGACTGGAGTAATGACTGAAAATTCAGACTTACCATCGGAGGAATAAATTAATTATTTTCTATTTAATATATTGTGTAAATATGTTGTGTGTTTTTTTCACAATATTTTTACAAATTAAATTTCCAGTTTTACTGTATTTTTGATCAAATAAATGCAGCTTTGGTGAGCATAAGAGACATTTTCATTGAGGAAAAAAAATCTTACCAACCCCAAACTTTTAGTGTAAAAGTATTGTAACAATTTATAATTTCACTGTATGATGAATTTTGCTGCAGCATAAGAAAGAAATTCTTTAAGTCAATGTTTGGGTCAGTATTGGTTGATTAGTGTTAATATCGGCTCACCAGTATTAATAACCTGTTTTTGAGCAAATGATCATTCATTTTCTGTATCTGTGTGTCATTAATAACTTCTGATACTTGCCTTTGCCCCATACTTTGAGTAGTTCATCTCTGTGAGTGTTACTGGCCTCAGCTTGTCAATATCTCCAAATGCGACACCTGGAACATAAAGGGCACACACCACGTGCACCCACCTTCAGCAGAACAAAATAAAGTTGAGTTTTCATCTGTAATATCTAAATTACACAATTACCATAGTATAAGGAACGGTTCTTATTCACTTCATGTGCTGAATAACAAATCAAGATAGTAATGATCCAGATGTCCACTATTAGAAGAACAAAGCAGCATCTAGTAAATGGACTACTATTCACTAGGCTATTCCTTGAATAACTGCTATACCCTTAAGCCCTTCAGAGGAGAAAATACTCAGCTGAAGGTTCAAATGTACTCTAACTTGACCATTTGGTGTGACAAAATTTCAAATGCAGACTTAAGGAAGGAGAATCCGAAGTCCAATATAAAGATATCCATCTCTGGGGTGAGCGAACGCTCCACAGTTTAATTTGCTGTGTTTTTCATGCTCTAGTGAAGTAGTAAATTTGGGTGCAGGCGGGCTGAGGAGCACTATCAGTGATAACGTGGCTTGAGTCTTCACGCTTCAGACGCCTCTCTCTTCCTCTCCCTCTCTCTCTTAGCCCTATCCCTCCCTCCCTCCCTCCTAGCCAAAACCACCACATTTTCTCTCCTTCACTCATCCTGCACAAACCTGTCCCTCTTCAAGTATTTCACTTATTTAGCATCTTTGCAGAATCTTTGCTCAGAGAGTGCCACAAAACTTTCAACGAATGTACAACAATTAAAGAAGTAAAAGGTGTGACGGGGATGGCAATGCCTTCAATTAATCTACTAATGATGATAAAATGTAATATCAGACCAAGCATCGGTTAAAACGCACCTCCCCGCATCCGTTTCTTTGAAGATGCCGTCCTGACTGGGACAGAGTTCACAGCTGGGTGTAACGCCATTCTTGCAAGCGTCACAGAACCACGGTTCTGTTGAGTTCTCTGAGGCAGAGCTCATGATAGAGTCACTTTCACCATCAACACCATAGCAACCTGAGGGAACAAGAAAAATCAATTGAATGTTGAGTAAATGTTGAGTATTTGATATTACTGACTGCTCCGTAAGTTCTTATATTATAACTCAATCTGATCACAACTGGATGGAGGTCTGTGCACCTAAGTGGAAAGAGATAGAGCAGGTTGTGAGAAAGGCAAGGGCTTCATCATCTCCAGGGCCTAATGGAGTTCCGTACAGAGTGTACAAGAGTGCTTCAGGAGTTCTAAGGATTCTGTGGAAATTGATAAAAGTGGCTTGGGAAAAGCAGGTTGTACCTAGATCATGGCGCCGAGCAGGGGGAGTCTTTATACCCAAAGAAAAAGATGCTACAAGCATCAGTCAGTTTGGCCCTATTTCACTATTAAACGTCGAAGGAAAAATTTTCTTCAGCATTATTGCTCAGAGATTGTCAACCTACCTATTAAAGAATGGCTTCATTGACACTTCAGTTCAAAAAGCGGGCATTGCAGGATTCTCAGGATGCTTAAAACATATCAGTGTTATCTGGCAACGAATACAATCAGCTAAAAAGGAGAGGAAGGAGCTCCACGTGACATTCCTGGATTTGGCTAATGCATATGGTTCAGTGCCACATGAGCTTCTTTGAGCATCATTAGATTTTTTCAGGGTACCGATGTCGATAACAAATTTAGTGAAAGCCTATTTTGGAGGTTTGCAATTTAGTTTCTCAACTCCAGAATTCAGCACTACATGGCAATGCTTAGAGGTTGGAATAATGGCAGGATGCACCATTTCTCCACTGGCTTTTACCATGGCAATGGAAGTAATCATTAGGGCATCAAAATGAGTAGTAGGAGGAGAGCGCTTGGCTTCTGGGATGCGACTACCACCAATCAGAGCATACATGGATGACATGACAACCATGACTACAACGGTAGCCTGCACTAATCGGTTATTGGGGAAGTTAACAGATAATATTGAATGGGCACAAATGCAATTTAAGCCCTCTAAATCAAGGAGCATCTCAATAGTTAAAGGCAAGGTAGTAGATAAAATATTCTTCATTAATGGTGAGGCAATATCAACAGTTTCTCAGAAGCCAGTGAAGAGTCTAGGGAGATGGTACGATGGGGATCTAAAGGACACAGTTCGAGTGGGAGAAGTTAGACGACAAGCAGTGGAAGGGTTGAAGAGCATAAACAGCTGTGCTCTACCAGGCAAACTAAAACTCTGGTGCTTTCAGTTTGGTCTACTGCCAAGGTTGCTGTGGCCACTGACTGTGTACGAGGTTTCTTTGACAACAGTGGATAAGCTGGAAGCGTTAATAAGTTCATACATCAGGAAATGGTTGGGAGTTCCACGCTGCCTCAGCAGAGTGGGACTTTATAGTATAGGAGTATTGCAGCTGCCAGTCTCTGCTTTAACCAAATAGTTTAAGTGTGCCAAGGTCAGACTGGAAATGACTTTAGCAGAGTCACGCGACAAATGTGTAAGGGAGGCAGCCCCTGTGGTAAAAACTGGTAGAAAGTGGTCAGCAAAGAAATCTGTAGTAGAGGCAAAGGCTGACCTTCAAATTGGGGATATCGTGGGACAGGTACAGCATGGAAGAGGGGGTTTTGGGCTCAGTTTAGCTCCTCCTAAATGGCACAAGGCAGGCCCAGCTCAAAGAAGCTGGTAGTCAACGAGGTGCGAAAGCAGGAGGAGAGGATGAGATGTATAAAGGCCATTTCCCAGGCCAAGCAGGGAGAGTGGATGAGATGGGAGAGTGTGGAACAACGAAAAATGGGCTGGCAAGACCTTTGGTCAATGGAAGAGAGTAGGATCAGTTTCCTTATTAGGTCAACATATGATGTTCTCCCATCACCGCAGAACCTAAACCTCTGGGTAGGAGAGGATCCCTCTTGTCCTTTGTGTTCATCACCTGCCACATTAAGGCACATTTTGACAGGATGTAAGGTGGCTCTTAGCCAAGGTCGGTTTACTTGGCGCCATGACTAAGTATTGCGATGTTTGGATTTAGCATTGGAAGGCAAGCGTAGTATGACCAATAAGTTGCCGCCTGTTCTAGCAAAACATTACACGCAGAAGACAATATTCCTCCGCCCAGGCGAGCAACCACCAAGAAAAGGTGTTGCCAATTCTCGCCCAGGACAACTGGAAGCTGCTAGGGACTGGAAGATGCTGGCTGATCTTGATCAACGGCTTATTTTTCCACCTGAGATTGCCACCACTAACCTATGACCAGATATTGTTTTGTGGTCTGGATCAGCACGCATTGTTCAACTGATAGAGTTAACAGTGCCATGGGAGGATGCGGTAGATGGGGCATATGAGAGGAAGAAATTGCGGTATGCTCATCTGGCCACTGAAGCAGAACAGCGAGGATGGAGAGTCCAGGTTTATCCAGTGGAAGTGGGTTGTCGAGGTTTTGTGGCACACTCTACAACCCGGTTCCTCAGAGACGTCGGATTCAGTGGTCAAGAGTTGCGTCGCACAGTAAAGAACTTATCTGAAGCAGCAGAAAGGAGCAGCAACTGGCTGTGGTTGAGACGGAAAGATTCTAGCTGGCTGAGTACAGGCCGCCATGCTACGGTATCGTAGAATTCTTGAAAACTTGAAGGGTGTTGGTTTATTTGTATAGGTTGTATAGTATTTACAGTCATTACGTTCCTGTGTATAATGCGTGAATGTCGGGGTGTTGGGCAGATATTGTGTTTTGCGGTAGGTGGTATGCCATACGGAACCCTTGCCACTGAAACTGTATATTAACGCACCAGTGGGGCTCGACAGCCTTAGTCAAACGGGTTGGCGCGTATGGTTGGGTTGCGGAGAGATTGTGAGATTGTGGTTAGGTCTCAGCAGCACTGTTTGTTTATTTGTAGAGGTTGTATAGTATTTACAGTCATTACGTTCCTCTGTATATTGCGTGAATGACGGGTGGTTGGGCAGATATTGTGATTTGTGGTAGGTGGTATGCCATACGGAACCGTTGCCACTGAAACTGCATATTAACGCACCAGTGGGGCTCGACAGCCTTAGTCAAACGGGTTGGCGCGTATGGTTGGGTTGCAGAGAGATTGTGAGATTGTGGTTAGGTCTCAGCAGCACTGTTGGTTTATTGGTAGAGGTTGTATAGTATTTACAGTCATTACGTTCCTCTGTATATTGCGTGAATGACGGGTGGTTGGGCAGATATTGTGTTTTGCGGTAGGTGGTATGTCATACGGAACCGTTGCCACTGAAACTGCATATTAACGCACCAGTGGGGTTCGACAGCCTTAGTCAAACGGGTTGGCGCGTATGGTTGGGTTGCGGAGAGATTGTGAGATTGTGGTTAGGTCTCAGCAGCAAGAGGGAAGTAGAGGTCAGTAAGCTGGGCTGAGTTGAGTGGGGGACGGAGGGGGGTGACTCTGGGACGCCAGAGTCACTGTCGAGCCCTCTTGAGGTGTCGTGGGCTAGTCGACGAAACACTGAGGACGGAAGGTGCCCACTTGAAGACCCTAGAGATGTTCCCTACTCCTCTCAATCCAGAGGGTTGTTATGGGGGGACCGCACTGTGGTTGCAGCCGTTGTGTGTGCTGACGCGCAAATACACTATTAACACCAGACAGAAGGAGATTCACGTCACCAGATGGAAAGAAGCGCAAATGGATGGAGAAGCATAGGTTACTGTAACGCTACGTCTTAGTTGGTGCTTATCTTGGCGAAAGCCGAGTACAAATCAGCATGAAGTTTTAACATCTACTCTCGTGTAATGGAAATCATAACTCAATCACAATCATACACAACATATAAAATTATCTGAGAAAATTATATATTTATAATATTTAAAAAAAAATGGTGTACACTACACACAGACACACACACACAAATGCATACCCATATATACACTGCCCAGCCCAAAAAAAATAATTAAGTCACAGTTTGGATTTAAATGGGCAAATGCAAATGTGATTATTATGCGTCTAGCATGTTATATATGTTTGACAACAATTCTTCTAACCTTAATTGACAGAGTGTGTAGCTTTTCATTTCTTAAACAACCATGTAGGAAGACACATCATGGCCATATTCCTGGATGACAATGTCAAGATTCATCAGGCTCAAATTGTGAAAGAATGGTTGGGGAGGGAGCATGAAGAATCATTTTCACATATGAATTGGCTCCTTTGAGTCCAGAGCTTAAATTCATTGAAAGTACTTGAAATGTGCTGGAGGAGACTTTACAGAGTGCTGGACTCAATACAAGATCTTGACCAAAAAAGATGCACCTCTTGATGGAAATAACATCACAACATTCATTTCCATCAAGAGGTGCATATATGTTTTTTAAGAAGATATTGTGGAGCCAGTGAATATGTTGCCAGGGCAATAAAAAATCTGAACTACAGCAGAAAATATCCTTAGTGCTGAGCTGCATGATGTTACAGTTGTGCCTGGCAGAGTGTCAAAAGAACAAAGACATCTAGAGCACAGAATGGTTTAGTTGCTATACTTTTTCCGACAATGATAAAAAGTAAGGCCATTTGATCAAATTGTAGCATCACAAGTCCACAAAGATGGAAGTTTTGGGCCAATGAAAGTATTTTAATGCTGTCACCTTAATTTCCTCGGGTTGCAAAGACAATTACTGTGCTGATCAGGTTTCCATGACGCCTATTACACTCCGCAAACGTGCTCCATGCCGCCAATAAGGACGGCAATCAGCTCCTTCTCAACACTACAGAGATAACGTTCTTGTTCCTAATACAGCAAACCGGCCCCCGGGCAGGGGAGAAATGGAGAGAGAGAGACAATCAAATAAAAGTTCAGATCCTTTACATACTCACCACAAAAGACCCAAACAGCAAAGTGTGCAGAGAATGCTTAAGCATGGTATCTCTCTGAGCCCTAACCAGCAGGCTAAAACTTCTAGGTTTGTGGTGATAAACATGATATTGTGTAGAACATGGGAATTGTAGACATTAAAGGGGATTTATTATGCCCCTTTTTAAAAGATGTAATATAAGTCTCAGTTGTTCTCAGAATGTGTCTGAAGTTTCAGCTCAAAATGCCCTCAGTTAATTTATTATGCCATGTTGTAAATGCCCATTTCTGAGTTGAAGGATAAAAATGCAGTTTTCGTGCATGTATCTTTAAATGCAAATGAGCTGCTGCACCCCACCCCGCCATCCAGAAGTGGGCGGGCCCGAACAGCTCGTGCCTCCGATACGCTGCTAAAAACTAAAACATCTGTTTGGGGTTGATTATCATCTCTATTGCAGTCATGCTTACGTGACATTGCAGTTCTTCCTCATGAAAGTTTATTAGCATGCATTTTGAAGCCATATCAGTCTAAACTTCTGATTTATCGTGTTCTGAGCGCACATACCCGAAAAATAGACAGTCTATCCCCGGGGTATTAAACTAAGCTATCTTTCACGTCTTAATGCGCTTAAACTGTCAATTACACACAGTATTATGTCAAACTAGGTTCACATTAACAGTCGGTTATGTCTCTGAACGTAAACAGCAAGTAAAGAAATCGCAAGTGTATATTAGATATTTGTTTTAAAGTGAAAGCAGCATAATATATACAGTACCTATTGCTATGCTGTTAATATGAATCAAACAACTAAAGAAAAAAAGAAAATCACTCACTGCTCTTGATTAAATTATCTTTAGTAGCTTTAATAAGAAAACATTTCTTACTTGAATGCTTCTGTTGGCGAGGAGTCAAACATGGCAGACTGTGTACAACTCACTTAGAGCGGGATCTATGCTAATGGGGCAGAGTCTGCCAGCAGTCGTGGGCGGGGCCTGTACAATGTGACATCACATTGCATAGAAACTGCAAACAGCTTATACTGAGACACTGCTTATGATTTATGGGGATTCAAAAAAGAGGAATGAGTGATTTTTTACCATTATAGGGTGGTTGTGTACACACTGCTGAAACACATTTATGTTCAAAAACCATGTTAAAGTGAATTTTGCATAATAGCTTTAAAATAAGAAAGCTGAAGGGATACGTCCAGGTGTGCAATTTTGTGCTGATTGTGTAAGGTAAGATATGTTGAGCATGACAATTTATGTTTGCCAGAATCATTCAGGTCACTTTATCCAAGAGGAAACACAAATTGCGTGACCATAGCTGTAACTGAAGCGCATGTGAAGAGCACACATAATCTCTCACCAGTAGAATCAAATAAGAGGCTTTTCATACCCTCATCATGCAGTCATTTTGAACCATGCGGTAATGGGTACCATTACGAAGCCCAGCCCAACGTTTATTTTCTTAAAGAAAGGTATTATAGGAATACTGCTGGCAACAGTTGGGTGCGTATTACTGACTAGGCTTTGAACCATAGGGCTGGAGCTTGCGATGATCAGTTTGCTGGTTTAACTGACTTACTGCTGAACCGTCAAGCAAATCTCTGATGTTCCTTTTGAACCTAGATACAAAGCTGGACCTGCTAAGCCACAGGGTGCTGGCTAATATGAGCTAAGCTGGAAAAAAATGATGACTATGGGAGAGCATCATAATCCCTTAGGAGAAGATTATCCTTGTCAGAAATGACGAGCTTGGCAGTTAAAGAGCGACCTGGGGAAGGGTGGTGACAATCAAGAGGAACACTTTTAAGATTCAATGGAGGAAGGTTCGGGATGAGTTCAGAAAGAGTTAACATGCTAGGCTGATTGTGTGTATGTGTACATCAGAGTATGACTGCAATCAGACAATGAGGCAAAGCGTGCTGGCATTATGCACAGTGTGTGTGTTCTCCAACAATCTATTCGCTAGGTGTTAAATTTCACTCTCAAATTGTTCAAACAATGATGGTGAATGCAGTAATTTATCTGCAGGCTATAAAATAACAGCGAGTTGCTTTATTTGCATCTCTAATCTGACTTCAAGCAAATGATTCCATGCAGTGATCATGATATACAGTATTTTCACAAAGGTCAAAGTAGCTCATGATCATGTAGATATATTGGAGATATATTAAATTATCAATGTGGTAATGTAAAACTAATGGCCAGATATGAAAAAATTCTAATAACTGTTTTCCAATGAAAAAAATTAAACCATTTGTCGCAATGACGAGTGAAAAATACTTTGTTTTAAGCAAAAAATACAATTACTATAAAGGCACCTACAACAAAACTAAAATGAACCAGTCTCCAAAGGGTTTAAAAAGTGTTTTATGCTCACGAAGGCTGCATTGATTGTGTAATATTGTGAAATATGATGATTTAAATTAAACCATAAATAGCATTTATGTAACAATGTAAACGTAAATGTCTTTGCGGTCACAGTTTTAATCAATGTAATCCATCCTTGCTGACTAAAAGTAGTATTTTCTTCAAGAAAAATGTGTATTATTTAAGAGGTGAAGTATAAAATGTTAAACAGAGTAGACAAACCAGTAGAAAACAATGAAATTGTGTCTGTGTTATACTTGTGGCTATAAACATTGCATTAAAGTTATTGCATTACTTTTTTTCATCTCTAAGTTAATTCCTAAGTCCTAATTGAACCCAGAAGATTCCTTTAAGATGAAGTCCTTTGACTCTTTGTCTTTGGCAAATGATTAATGAGACGTTCAGCGCAGCGATGTATTGCAATTATATTCAAGTTTCTTCCCTAAATGCTAATATTTTTCATCCAGGATGAAGAAGATTTATTCAATATATCAAATATTTGCCAAGTCAGCATTCAAAGCAGGACCACAGACAGGAACAACAGAACCAAGTCTGGGGGCACAGGAATGAATGAATAGGGCCAATTAGAACCAAAAAGACTTGGCAGATGAGAAAGGGGGTGGGGGGGGATGGGGGGGGGGGTATATGAGGTAAGAGCTACGAATGGCAGCTGTATTGATGTAAATCAGCAAGCTACTGAAAAAAGCCTTTTGAAAACCAGCGCTCTCTCTTTCACAAAACAATACAATCATTTTCATAACCAGCAATGCGTGGAATAAATAATTTCCTCATTAAGAGGTGAGTGAAAAGAAATAAAATGAAACATGCAAGTGAAAAAAAAATCAAGGTTCTATCAAACCAGATAACATTCAAATGTAATACTTGTTTAACTCTGTGAAGCTGGTTTTGTATTGGGGATGAAACCAATGTGATTCAGCTGTTATTCAGCAGGGCACCTTTTTAAGAAACAAAAGCTTGAATTTGCTTAATAAATCAGTTTTATTCAGCAGTGCTTGAAATGTTTTGTTTCAATAGTCAATGAAAGTCAAAAGCGTTTTCACTGCTCCAGCATGTAGCTATTAAACACATTACATACTTCTCCATTGTGCATTATAAAATATAACATTTTCAGGCTCCCATTCCATAAGCAGTTTTTTTTTTTTTTTAACCAAATCAGTCTACACCCCTGAAGCACTATGGGGTTAAGAACATTTCTATACAGCACAATGGAGATATGGTTTTCAGGTCCTATCAAATACATTACTTTACTAATGGATTCAAGTTACAACATTGCCTGGGCAACTCTAAGGCTCTATAAATCTGAGTATTTTTAGACATTAAGAAGTGAACTTCATTCAGTGTTTTGGATAATTGTCCTCCTGAATCACTCGATTAAACATTAACTTCAGGTGATGCACAGATGGTTGGATACCCTCAGATTTGACTTTAATTTGTGACACTGACACCGTGTCCTAACCAGACGCGATGCGATAAGATTCCAGCGACAAATAATTTGTCTGTCCACACTAGATGCGACGCTACTGCGAGATGCGTCAAAATCAAGCAAAACCCACAGCCAATCAGAACAGTGTGTGCAGAGTTTCACTGCAAGTGCACAGCACCAGAATAATCTTGACGCCACTCGCAAAAACAATGGATAAGTAGGCTACATAATCAAATTCACAAATATTACACCATTTAAACATTATTAAAAATACATAGGCTAATGAGTTAAACAATCTTTGTCAAAGAATACACTTGTTTGTTCACAGTTTGAACGTTCTTGTTTCCATTTGTTTAATTTCAAGATCTGAGGTGAATTATCCACTGTTGCTTTTACAGCTACAAAGCTGGGAGCACTAAATGATATTCAAAGTCACATTACATGCTTTTAACATTAAATAAAGCACATAAACAGTACCTGAGATTATCATTACCCAACTTTGTGTTTGTTGTTCCAGCGCGACGTCGCAGAAAAATATAATAGAATAGTCGCCGTTGCGGCTTGTTAGGACAAAAACTCTGGTTAACATGGAAAATATATATTTCATTCCAAGACCAGTTGAAACAATTTAGCGACACCAAAACAAAAAGTAAAGATACTTGACCAAGTAGCACTCGTCCTAAAGTGTACTGTTAGCAGTTCGGTACCTTGTAAACCTGCAGGCACACCACCTGAGGCCAGAGCCTATGCTGCAACCCAGCCTTGGGTCACATGCATCACAGGTTCATTGTCAGAATACAATCCTCCTTGAAGGCAAGCTGAAACTTAAGACAGGAAGCAAGGGAGCATTGCCTAAAGTCTGAGGAATGAAAGATCAGATAAAGCAAGGGAGAAACATGTTTTAACCTTGAGCAACATACTTAACCTGAATTAATTTAGCAATTATCCATCTGTACAAAGGAATAATGTGAGCTCTTCTGCCAGGTCCACCGGTGTGAAAATAGACGTGTGCAAAGTGGCTTCAATACATCCGGTTACAGAATCACATTACAAATACTTTCAAGCAAAACTGTTAAACTTCTGGTGAGAAACCTATTCCTAAAACTAAGGGAGTTTTATCCATCACGGCGTTCCTATAACATAGACCTATCACAAGAACTGTCATAACACAACATGATTTAAAGGGAAAAACAAAGAAATAGTTTTTTTTCCAAACGCAAAATACACAGCTAAAAGCACAAGACAGACTATTCTCCAACTATTTATTTTTGTCTGGTTTGCACTAGACCAAGTTTTAATAGTCTTTCCAATTTAAACACAGTGATGTGACAGAAGACGGTGCTATGAGAGGGTTTTCATTACTCTGACTTCTGGGTTTTGTGCTGTAAACAATGTTTTCCTAAATAAATGCATTCGATCTAAAACTAACAGTAGATTACACAAGAAACCGTTCCAATCTTTTTTTAAATAACGGAATTGTTTGTTCGTGACATTCGGTTCCATTAATGAACGACTCTGAATTATTTAATTTTAGTGAATCAAATGCATACAGTTCCAACTTACTGTGTTATGTTCTACTTAAAGCTCTGATGCTGTACTTAGACTGGTTGGTTATATGACAAAATGAAAAAAAGAAAGAACAGAAAAGAACATTAAGCATTTTTGTATTGCGATATATTGTGACACAATATATTGTTTCTCCCTACGTTGATATTGTTCACTGAAATTAAAACTGTTAAAAATTGTTTTCAGTAAATGAGAAATTATTTAATTATTTCAGTACTTTCAGTTGAAATTAAATAAAATATACAAGCATTAAATGAAAACTATTAAAATGTTTAACTGAAACAAGTGCAAGTACTAAAATTACTAAAACTGAAATAAAAACTGTTACATGAATAAAAACAAAAGCTAATTCTAAATATGAATAAATGCTAGAATAGTATATAAATAATACTAAAATATCCCGGTTTGGAACAAATAAATAAATTCCTTTAATATTGGTAATATTTACTCTGGCAATATTTCGGTTTGATTACAATTGTCCAAACCCTGCAAACCCAAATTTGTCGTCAGTCTGGTAACTGGTTTGATTCAATGTGATTATTTAAGATTCACAATCATTTTACAACTGAAATTAGGTGAAGAACTGTATTTTGCATGAACACATAATACACTCAGAACTATTGAAATCATGTAAATATAATAATCGACACCTTTAATAGTTACTATTAGACGTTATAATCCATCTATGCATTTGTTACATCCCCAATGATCACATGCACATTTGAGTGACTATTAACCAAGCATAAATTTGGATATGCAAGCAGGAGTAAGTGTTAATTGAAAAGTTACTGAAGAAGTGAGACAAATCAGAAGACAACATAAAAAACAAACAAAACAACCATATTCCTAAGGACAAAATTTTACCAAAAAACCCATTTAAGCAAGTAACTAATTTAAATGAATTGCACATGTTTGGGGAAATAATTAACTTAACGGTCCAGAACTCATTAGGGTCTTACTGAAATCAATACCAGCAGCATGGTAATTGGTGTTCCAATGAGTGCAAAGCCATTACTGAACAATGTGATGCTTTTTACTGTGGTATGGTTTTAATAAACTCACTCCACTGAATGACAGTGGCAACCATTACAACACAGCCAGTAAAAATCCTCTTTTTGTTTTAATGAACTACTAAAGGACATAAAACCAACAAACAAGTCGGAGGCGGGAAAACAAGGACTCATAATTAGCTTGAATAGCCTTTGCAGACCAGATCAAGTATGGCGGGGAGTGTCTCTTTTAACAATTCTCGAGTAATGACGAGCGTGCAAATTGAGCGTGTTAGAGTTAGATGCTAATCAAAAGCATTGTGCGGGGCTCAAACGGAAAATACGCTTCAACTACTGGCACCAAGAGGCTCCAGACTTCCTCTCTGCTCTGATCGTTCATGAGTCTCCAGCGAATTCTCTGATAGAGTCTTTCCCTTTAGAGTTTGAGCGAGGCCATATGCGAGGTCAGAGCCTCCACAGACTGCCGAGCTTCAGAGTCACGCTGTGAGACACTTGTGCGCATCTAAGGATGACAGCTTGTCTCTTATCTTCGGTGCTGCTCTTGTGGCCCCTTTGCTCCATTACTTTATCATTCCATTTTTCCTGGCTCCTTCCCAAGAACATTTCCGAACAGCGGAGTTATCCAAATACCGCAACGTTAAGCAAAACTGCCACTTGAACTGTCCCTCGGTAAATGGGCAGATTAGAATCTAAATCCTTTGTTTCGGGAGCAACCCATGCTCCCCACAGTCTGAGACGTGACATCCCATTTTTTACTGCGCGAGTCTGCCGAAAACAGACTCTTCTCAATGCTGTTCAAAAGCTCTACGGCTTTGGCAGAGGCAGCCTGACCCAAAATAGCTGACGTGAAGAAACGGCAGCCGATCGCTGGTTTGGGACAAACTACCAGAAGGCCTTACGTTTGTCTGTATGCGAAGTGCAATACAGAAACGACGCCTTATTCAGTGGCTCTTGTCTAAAGGTCACCTTTTCAAACTAGTGCACAAATATCAAGCGAGCATTTGTGACAGTCAGCAATGAGGGCCGCCCCAGCTCCTGGACCAATCATGCCCTCTCCCACTGGGAATAATGGTACCACAGAGCAGTTGGTACTAGCAGGTGGCAAGCGACTGGCCCAGGTCAAGTATTTTGTTCTGAAACAGCTGTCCAACCCTTTAAAAGCTGCTAGCTTTCTCCATCCTAATGTGATCTATTTGAAAATACCATTTAAGTGAATACCATTGGTTCAGTTCAAACTATTGTGAATGTTACGGAGTAAGACTAGTGACTAGGGAAAATTCACACAAAAATGAAAGTCTTTCTTTTATCTGCGGAACACAAAAGATGATTTTTTTTTTTTTTTGGTTTATGGAAGTCAATAGTCACATAAAATGTTTGGTTTCCAACATGGTTTACACAAAAAAATTCAAACAGGCCTGGAATGAGATTAAGGGTTTTTTTTTTCTCATGAATTTTCATAGACAGTGAATTTTCTCATGAATTGTCCCTTTTAGTCATTGTAAAGCATTTGAATGATAGTACTAACCAAACACTTACCAAATGCAGAATGTAAAATCGTATCTAGAAAATGGCAGGACTTACAATACTTCATACCTACTTCACTTTAATTGCTATTTCAAAGTATTAGCATTCTCAGACAGTCTTTGAACTAAAAAAGAAAAGAAAAATAATGTTGTTGAAGGCTGGTCAGTACAGCAATATAAACCAAGTGATGGTGAAAAAAAAAAACAATAGATATTCTGCTCTACCATTTTAATAGCAGAATTGCATTTAAAACACCAGTTTTGAGTGCAGACAGCTTCGTTAATTAGGAAATGAGGCATTTTTAACAAAAGTACAAGGTTGTTTAAAATTTGGTGCAAGAATTCAAATTGTGCGGTTGCAGGTCCGTACATGTCAGCTATTTTACAACAGCTTTGAATGTGGCTCAGTGTTATGCAATATGAGAAAAGCCATTTTTCTTCTTTTTTTTTACTGATGCCAAACTCATAATTAATGTAAATAAATTCGTCTTTCCCATTTCGGAATCGAAATAAATATATTTACTCTGTACTATTATAAACAAAAATATCCAATGGTTGTGTAATATATAAAAACGTATTTTTCCTGCAAAAATTGTGATATGTATTTATACCACAAAATTACTCAAAGTAGATGTAGCGTGATATGCGCTGTTAATATGAAATGACACCGTTTTGGTCATGCCACTTCAAAAAGTCCTGAAATATTCTTTCTTTGTAATATATATATATATATATATATATATATATATATATATATATATATATATATATACACACACACGTATATACCACTCCGGTGACAAACGAAAGAGAAAGAGAGTGAGGGGAGGAGAACTCAAACAGCTCATGAAGCAACAGAACCGCAGAACATGTTCTGCACTCCTCTATAGGGCTCACTGCATTTTATACTTTCTATTTCACTCCTGAAGGGGAACGAGAGACTGTGTATGAATCTGAGAGGAGTGCAGCTATAGGAGCTGACACCACAACACTGCTCTTGGCACGGTAAAAGACTTCTGGATGCTTCAAGGTTGCCCTCTGATTCAGTGGCACTAGGTTATGAAGTAGCATGTTTCAGTGAGTTGGAGTTGACACTAAAGGGGGAGGAGTGAATGTGAGCGCCTGAACCAGATCCCTTGTGTGTGTGTGTGTGTGTGTGTGTGTGTGTGTGTGTGTGTGTGTGTGTGTGTGTGTGTGTGTGTGTGTGTGTGTGTGTGTGTGTGTGTGTGTGTGTGTGTGTGTGTGTGTGTGTGTGTCTTCTAACCAGAATGGCAGAGCCAGTGACTGATTTAACCATTTTCTAACCCAGACACGCTATCAGTTTGAGAGTGCAGCTTATTTGACTTAGATAACACCACTGACAGCTAAAAACCAATACCAATACCCAAAATTGCTCAATACAAACAGTTGTACAGAAACACTATTGCTCATGCTCCCTAACTTTTGTGGATTTCTTTGAGGGAATATCGCAAAAATAAAACAAATGTAATGTAAAATGTAAAAAATAAATAAATGTCTGAGTCACATTTAACCACAGAATCACAAGAAAAAAAATATTATAATAATAATAATTTGAATGGAATATATATATATATATATATATATATATATATATATATATATTAGTGCTGTCAAACGATTAAAATATTTAATCGCGATTAATCGCATTAATGCCATAGTTAACTCGCGATTAATCGCACATTTTTATCTATTCTAAATGTCCCTTGATTTCTATTTGTCTCATTATTTTTTCTAATTTTAATGCTCTTATCAACATGGAAAAGTGGATCAGCAGTAAGTTTGTTCTTAGCTGTGGTATCCATGTGCTTCTGTCTGAAGTCATCCATTGTAGAGCTTAGATCGGGCCCAAAAAATCAAGCCCGACCCGAGCCCGTGCGCATTGTGTCCGAGCCCGGCCCGACACATAAACTGTAATTATGAGCCCGAGCCCGATTTAAACCCGTCCATTTTTTTAATACGTGGGTCGTTATAACTGACGTTCTCAACTACTTTCTATGTTACTTTCTCCCGCCCGCAACATTTTTGTCCCGCTCCCGCCCGCAAATAGACTCTTTTTTTGTAGGCTACCTCCAAATACTTTCGCCTACGTGTCGCCACCATACACATCAGCATAAATGCTCCTTATAAATTATTTGTTATTAAAGCATTAACACACAAACCACTGTTATAACATAAAAGCAAGCAGGCTACTGAGTGCATGGTTTGGCATTACTGAATGCGCGCAAAGTGCGCTCCCTTAATAATTCCTAAAAAGCTGACATCAGTTCATCACAATCTCACACATCTGTTATTATCAATGAAGCTGACTGCACAATGCATCTTTCATAATATATACACTTTGTTTGTTATAATTTGAGGATTTGCCAGTATACAGAATTCAGCACTGAACAAAAAGTCAGTTTTGAGCGGTGAGGGGAGTCTATTTTAAATGCTTCTGATTGGCCATTGCGTTCAAGAAATCAACACATATGTCTGTGATTGGATACATCCCTCAACGCTGCAAACATGTTATAAAAAGAAACTCTGGCCTGTAAATTGTTTCTATTTAGTTTTAGTTGTTCTTGTTGCTTTTCTGCAACATATGAATAAAAATGTATTAGTTTTTATGTTTTATTCATAGATATTTCTAGTTTGCGGGAGTCCCGCGAATCTTTTTATTCTCCCGTATCCGCACACAGAGTGAGTGCATTACCGCTCGAGCCCGCCCTCGCACTCGGCCATCAAATCTAGTCCAGCGCCGCACTCTATTGCGTTGAGAGTGCACGTCTCTAGATCGGCGTCTCGCGCTCGCGCCATCCACTCAAAACGTAACGTTAGCCTACTACTCTTTGGCCGGCGCGCAAGCCCAAACAAGTACGTGCGGCGTGCCTGTTGTTTTGTTTCCGGTCTAGCTATCCGGTGTGATGTTGTAGTTGTTCTAACGTTACTAGTTGTTGCAACAGCATTTGATAAAAATACAAAGTTTGCTTGGCCAAAAAGAGCGTTAATTTGCGATAAAAAAATTGACGCCGTTAAAATGTGTTTGCGTTAACGCCGTTAATAACGCGTTTAACGCACAGCACTAATATATATATATACACACATACACATACACACACATATATATATATATACACATATATATATACACATATATACACACATATCTATATACACACATATCTATATATATATATATATATATATATATATATATATATATATATATACATACAACGACACATTAAATTGATCAAAAGTTACATTAAAGACATTTATAGCATTACAAAAGGTTTAAAGGTTTCTATGAAAAAAAAATATTAGGCAGAACAACTGCTTTCAACATTGATAATAATAAATGTTTCTTGAGCAACAAGTCAACATATTATATATTTTTTGAATGATCATGTGACACTAAAACCCCAAACTTTTGAACACTAGTGAACGGTATTTAGCATAACAAAGCTTGAAATTGAATCAAACACGGATGATTTTCATAGCAGTTTTAGCCCTTTTTTTCCCACAATGTAAAAAATGGCAGAATGCTAGAAATCTCAATGGTAATCAAAACTGGCTTCATTCTCTTTGAACAAAATATAATATAAAAAAATAATATAATATATAATAAAGTAATCTTAATTTCCATTTGATTTTGAGGTGAAATATTCCCCAGGAATTCACCCATTTAAAATCCACTGGGAGATTCATCGAGATGGAACATAAGCTGTACTGTATGGGAGAAACCGAATCCATGCTTTACTGAGTGTATATATTCTTTGTTTGCCACCTCTTAAACCAATCATTGCTGTGTGTTAAGATGAAAGGACGAACAGGAACATGCTCTATAGATGTAATTAACTAATGTGTCCTCACCAGATGGAATCTGAGAAGCAAGCAGATAAGTAGGTAGTCATATAACTGATGCTTTTATCCAAAGTGACTTACTTATTTCAAGGACAATCTCTCCAGGCATTAATCGTGTTGCTCAAGGGCACAACAGTTACTGTTGTTCCTTAGGGGGCTAAAACCGCAACCTTTTGATTTACTCTGAAAATCCTGATCCTTTGGTACTACGCCTCACCATATAAAACTAAAAACACTTCAAATTCAGCATGAAATAAAAAATTACTGTCTCTATTTTCTAAATGTATCTAATGTATCTTAAATCTTAATGTGAACAATTCATATGGTTCATTGTTTTGTTTGTTTTTACCTCAAAATGTTGAATCAAAATGTTATAATTCAATCCTCTGGTGAAACGACAGGCTTCTCTCTGGTAACGTATGCTGGACTTCTCCAATGAGTTGATTCGCTTTCTTACAATAAACTGCAAGCTCACACTTTTTTTTTAACATGACAATACAGAAGAAAGGATGTTTTTTCATTGTGACTTTATATTCATTATATTGCCTTTATAATGCTTGCACTTTGTCGCATTTTCAACCATTTTATTAAACTAATGTATACTCACAAGTTCTTTAAATAGAGAATTTGTACACTGAGATCATATAACCAGCCAAATGTTGTAATTAGTTTATTTAAAAGCTGATTTATTGACGGTAATTTAATTTCTAATTATACCTAAAATACGTGGACAAAACTGAATCTCATAAAACTTCAATGTATTCAAGCAGAACAGACTTCTACTTTTTTTTCCTAGTGTAGAACTACCTGTGAGGCTTTTGCAAATCAACAGAACATCAGCCAAAAAACAAGAAGCAAATAAATAATTAAAGAAATAAATCAATGAGTAATTGAAAAGTAGTGGTGACACATTGATCCAGCCTGCCCGGCTGGTGTTAAGTGGGTCTGTCTGAATGAGACGGCCACCACTAAAAGACGGTTTAAAGCGTAATTGATTTTAGTTTCAAAGAGTCAGAGTCACAATGAGCTAATAATGTGGGATGATGAAGATCACTCGCCTTTCTGTGTTTATTCTCCTCAAGCTGAATTGACAATGCAATCTTGTGTACGGAGACACGACAAGCTTATGCCATGACAAGTTTCACAACAAACTTGAGAGGAATGGAAAATTGCCTGAACCTTTATTCGTATCTAACCGAAAAATAACTACCTAAAATGTCAGTGTTCTAATTCATCCTAATAATAAACCAGTGGTTTCGACTTTCTAATGTAAATGTAAGTAATAATTCTAATTATTATTAGTAACTCAGCTGGATGACATTTGCATGAATTGGATGGCATTTTATTGCATATTCTTCTCATGCGGATATACATCCTTTTACTCGGAATTTCTATATGTAAAACCTTTTGCATTTGCAAAAGTGATTGCACCTTTAGGATATTTTGTCCAAGTTAGATAAAGCTCTGAACTGCAAAATGGGGAACTGAATATTGAAATATATTCTAAAATTAATTTTTCTAAACTTTGTGCAAACATTTGAGATCAATATTTGAGTTCAGTTTGTGGTGTCAGAATGTGGGATTTCACCTTCATGCACGGTCACGCCACAGTTGTCACACTGGATGATCTCATCCGCATCTTCGCTGTTGTCTCCCAGACACACGCAGCAGATAAGGATGTGCTCCATCCGCTGGGAGCTCCAGGTCTGGGCTCGCTCCAACAGAGAGTCCTGAGGAAGCAACGGATAATTTAGCAATCCAACTCAAGTTAGGGATGTTACAACTAATAGGACAAGTCCACTACCAAAATCCAAATATCTTCCTCTGAAAACAGTTCTCGGATCAGTGTGAAAAAAAAAACCTGAGACAAAAAAGTAAAGCCACTCAAAAGCTTCTGCTCTAATTCCACCTCTGAGATTGGAAGATTAGTCAATCCTATAAACTGAAGTTCTCAGATAAGCCCATTCACAAGGATTGCTCTTTTGTATCAACAATCTGATGCTATGTGAGCCAATGACTGGATTATCTGAGAAATGCACAATAATACAATTGCATCTGAGAATTCAAGCAGGTTCCTTTTCATGCAACTAAACTTTTGGACAAATTTAAACAAGTGGATAGATCAACTATTTGGATCAGACTAAATGTGAAAAATAGGGCACGCATTTACCCAGTTTTCAGTAAATGATGGAGACAGATGGCTAGTTTATTTATTAATCAAATCTGAACAGTACTCCGTAAAGCTATTTGCATTAAAGGGACATTCGGCAACTATTTCAACCTAATAAAACCGTTTAGAAATCATTTGGATGGTTTAATAACCTGTTCTGGTGAGAATGGTGACTTTCCCCACTCCCCACAGCGTTCCCAGGCGGAAAACCAACCTTGCAACATGGGGACTAACGTCCCGGTAAGTTGGAAACAATAAGTCTCGTGAGAAGCGAGAACCACAAACTGCTTTACGGCAATTCGACATAAACACACACGCCGCCCTCGATGTGTATGATGTATTACCCACCTCGGTAGACATAGCTCCGCACGATAAAGTTGGCCGGCTCGGATAATAACAAATGCACATGAGCAGCGGTAGAAAGGGGGAGGAGGGGCCGCAAGTGAGTTTTTTTTACGACATTGTTGTGAAATATACGCCTCAGAGCTAGGGTTGGGCGGTATTACGGTAATATCGTATACCGCAGGGTCTTAAAATAGCAACGGTATCAGTTTCAATACCGTCATTACCGGCACTTATATATAATATATAAATATAATTTATTCAATGCCTAAAAATGCTTATGTAGTTGTCATCAAGTGACAGTGTGGAGGAGAAAGAGAGAGAGAGAGAGAAGGCAGAGGCGGTTAATACTGACGAGGCAATTTGTAAATGTTGCAATAAAAAAGGTGACCGTGAGAGATGGAAACACCTCTAACCTAATGTCGCATCTCCGAAACAACCACCCACTCACTGCTGCGAGGATGCATTTTGCCCCGAGTTCATTAAATAAGTGCATTATTTGTTAAAATATTATAATGTTTTTTTTTTTGGTTTTTTTACGTTGATAATGAAAACTGAACAGCACGAGTAAGATGGGATGCATCGGGAGTCAGACATTGACCACTTAATTAAGTTTCATTTTGTAAAAGGCCTTTCTTTAAAGTGAATTTCGTTTTGTATAAATTGCATCTTAATTTTAATATTTTTTTTATCAACCAATTGCCTGGATTTAATAAATAAGAATATAGCAGCAAATATAGCAGACAACATAATCATGACATGATCGTGCGCTGGCGCGCTGCGGTCACTTGCATTGAAATCTCATCATAAATTAACCGAAACTCAGTGTATGTCTCACAGACATGACAGATAGGCCTATATCTAAATAAAGCTTGAAATTTCATTAAACGAAACAATTCAAAACGAAAAGAAATAGGCCGCTCGCTGATTATTTAATCCATGATGTGCATTTTTCTCTATGCGCGTTCATACGGAGATGGCGATCATCAAATTCACTAAACGAAACAATTCAAAAGGAAAAGAAATATAGGCAGAATACTCTCTGATTAATCCATGATGTGCATTTCTCTCTATAGGCGCATTCACTACGGAGATATCAATCGTCAATTTCTTTAACAAACAAAATTTCTTTGAAACAATTCAAAACGAAAAGAAAAAGGCTAGCCTCTACCTTCTGATTATGTAATCCATGATTTGCATTTCTCTCTATATATGCGCGTTCACTAGGAGATGTCGATCGTCAACTTAATCTTTGCAGCACTGACAGAAAAGTTGTATGAATAAAAATCAATGGACACGTGTCACCGGATTTACAAATGCACTTCTTGCTTGTTGCTTGTTAATTTAATTGAAATTAATTAATAAAATGAATACTTTAATTGCCATAATTAAAATAATTAAATATTATTAAGTGTCCCATTTTTGCTTATTTATAAATATTTATATCTACCACCCCCTCAGCACCTGGGTTAAAAAATTATTTGGCGCCACCATATTATAACGGCCCACGTATTAAAAATAGTCGAGTCTAAATAGGGCTCCGGCTCATAATTACATTTAATGCCGTCAGCCGGGATCAGACACAACGTGCACGGGTTGGCCTTGATTTTTATTTTGTTTTTCGATCTGGTATTCAGTTTCTGAACGGTGTAGGCACAAGCCAACAGTTTGGTGACGCTGTCTGAGCCTTATGTCATCATTTTTAATTAGTCACGGTAATACAAAATTTGGATACCGCCCAAGCCTACTCAGAGCTGTAGGGGGAGCTCGCTGAGAAAACATGCGACAACAAAAGTGAAAATCAGCGAAGAAATAGCTAGAGTTGCTGAATGCCCCTTTAAAGAGTTAGTTCACCCCCCTCCCCCCCAAAAAAAAATTTAAATAAAAATAAAACAAATAAAACAATTCAATTACACACCCTCATGTCGTTCCAAATCCCTAAGACTCCCCGACACAAGGATGAATAAATTAGGAAAGAATTAACATTTTTGGGTGACCTATAACTTTAATTGTAGGGTGGAATATAACTGAATCTAAACAAAGTATCATCTGCAGCATGAGGTAAATATATCTGAACAAACATGAATGAGAATACCCCCGGAAGATTGCATCAAAAGCAACTTTGATAAATACATAAGATAAAGTCCATAAAGTGTGGGGAACATAATATTGAGCATTCTGAAGAATGTAGAATTCATGTTTTTTTAGTATGAACAAAGTAAATAAGGCGTTGCTCTATCTGATAATGACAAGTTACTTAATGTAAAGAATAACATATTTTGAAAGAAGCCTTTAATGCTCACCAAGGATCCATTTTATTATCTTAAACAGTAATATTGTGAAACATTATTACAATTAGGGCTGCACAATTAATCGAATTTCTAATTGCGATTACGATTACGGATGCCACGATTACGTAATCGTTCAAAGCCACGATTACAAAAGAAAATCAACTCTGTGTGTGTGTGTGTGTGTGTTTAGAGCATAATTATGTTATGAGAGGCGAATCACGACTACTTCAGAAAACCCAGCACAATATGACATACCAGGCAGTGACGTAAATGTAAGCTGAAATAAAAAGACTTTCACCTCAGAAAAACATACTTTACTGTCCTGTCCCGTTATAGCTTACTGTGCTCGTAGCCCGCACTCTTCAATTGCACGTGCAAATGCGGCGGCACGCTGTGTATCGCTTCACTGTATAAAGTGCAAAAGAAACTACGAACTACGTCGTTACACTTTGTGTTATTTTTTATATTTTTAAATGACTGTGGTGGCTAATATCAACATTGTATTAACAAAAACTAATTTGGGACTGCTATTTAATTGCTTTAGCATAGTCCTAATGTTTATCTATTAGTAGTCTTTGCTATTAGTCATTCTTACAATTTATGTGTATGTTAAGTAAAGGGGGACAGTACTTGTGTGTGTGTTAACAACAGTTAACAACTTTTGTGTAAACATGTATTATAATATGCCTATATATATTCAATGTAAATTGTGATAATCGTAATTAATAATCGCAATTACAATTTCAAGGAAATAATTGGCAATTATGATTTTTGTCATAATCGTGCAGCTCTAATTACAATTTAAAATATATATTTTTTAAATATAGCTAATTGACTATTGTGATGCAAAGCTGAATTTTCAGCATCATTACTCCAGTCTTCAGTGTCACATGATCCTTCAGAAATCATTCTAATATGCTGATTTGCTGCTCAAGAAACATTTCTTATAATTACCAATGTTGAAAACAGCTGTGCTGCTTAATATTTTTATAAAGCTGTGATACCGTGATGCAGGTTTTTTTACGGATTTTTTGATGAACAGAAAGTTGAAATGGAAATCTCCCATAACATTATAAAAGTCTAAATAATTAAAGTATAATTATTATTTAATCTTATTGACCCTAAACTTTGAACAGTAGTCCAATATCAGAGACTTTACCTCATTGCCCTTTCCATGAGATGTGCTGTGGCTGTCATTGGTCTCCTCCTCATCAAATGCCCCAGTGTTCTTGCCTGCTTTTCTCTTTGGTTTCTTCCCTTCTTCCTCACTATCACTGCTACTAGTCTCGTTTTCATCATCCTCATTGTCCTCTTCATCACTACCACCATCATCCTCCTCTTCATCACTCCCTTCTTTCTCCTTCCCAGATGATGCCTTGCCTTTCTTTTTTCCTTGCGTGGGCCTCCAGTCATTGTCATCCTCGCTGTCATAATCATCCATTTCGTTTAGCTCTTCCATCGTAGTGAAGTCCAGCATGGGCCGGTTTCGTCTGAGGTTCCATTTTTTCGGCTCTCCTGAGGCTTCCTCGGCGGTACCACTACCATTTGGTTCTGTATCTGAGGATTTTTCTCCTTTTCTGCGATTCTTGGAGGTTCCCTCTGTTTCTTCGCTGCTGGTCTTCTCAGAGAAAGACTGTTCCTTGGCTTTTTCCTCTTCTTCAGTGTCTTCATTCAAATCTTTGGTCTCTTCGTCATCTATGCCCTCTTCATCAGCTGAGCCAACAGCGTCAGAGTCGCTCTCAGATCCCGCAGCGCTGTCATTTGAACCCTCCTCATCACTCCCGTTGCCGGTGCCCTCTGAACCTGGGACACAACAGAAATTAACTTAGTGTTTTGTGCAGAACAAAACATACCTCAAAAATATTCTGCTGACAGCAAGCGTCTGTTTCATGTACAATGGATCAACAATTTATAAATATTTAAAATGACAAAAAATATATAACTCAATATACAACTAAAATAGTTTTTTAACAGATTCTTAACTTTTTAGGATTAAATACATGGATCACAAAATATATTTATATACAGCTAATAATGGTTACAATTTTGTGTGGTTTGATTTTGTGGTTGTGGTATGTGTGTATATATATGTTATGGTATTTGTTATTGTACTGTTATTGTATTTGTTTTCCATTACCTTGCTGCATGTTGAATCATAAATACCAAAATAATTGTTATTTAATTTGAGTGAACATTCAACAAACATACAAACTCATCCTTTCGTGTAAAATTAACACCATGCATTTAACCCGTCATGAACTATAAATGTGAAGTTGGTAATTAATGCATTGTATATTTTTTATACAGCATATGGCAATGATATATTGCCCAAACAGATTAATGGGATTAATCTGACCAGAAATTGAATGCAGCAAAACTTCAAGACCCAAAGGGGTCAAAGTGTTAGAATTTCATTATCAGGTTGCAGATATTTCTGCACTTTTGTTGACAGCAGCTTGATGGGATAGCTTTGCGTTAACCTCCAGTCTGTCATGGTGATATGGAGCCATTGCTTATGTGACTCCAGTGTTAGTAATGCATTACAGGAGGTCTAATCTACAGGCAGGGGGAAAAAACAGTGACACGCATGGTGATGAAGGTCTCATCTCCACCTCAGCAGCTGTTTTCATGACAGGTGAGAAAACCCAAGCAGGGGCCCAGGTCTAAAATGGTCATGCGCAGTATAAATAAATGCATGCAACTATCAGTTATGATTTGACTATTTTAACTGTATGAGATTTGCCATCATTACTTGTCATTATTTTACAGATCTAACTGATCAACAATCCCACTTTACATTTGTATTATACCTACCACATACATCAATGTGACAAGAGGTTGTTTTGAGACTATTTACCTGATGCATCTCCAACTTCAAAATCACTGTCATCTGAGCTGTCATAGTCCAGAGCATCCAGCAGAGAGTCAGCCAATGGCTTCACCTGCCGCCGCTTCGACCCCCGATCCACTAGTTAAAATAAGATTTACATGTATTTAATAAACTAACTGAAACAAATGTTTAAGAACCTAGCTTACTAAAACTGAAATAAAAAACTAAATATAATTATTTAAAAAATAGTAATGCAATCTAAAGTTAAAAAACTGAAGAAATAAAACTAAAATTAATTTAAAATATTAATAAATAGTGTAATAGTAACTAATACTAAAGAAACAATTAAATAAATGTACAATTACAACTACTAATTGTAAAGAAAGACTTGCCAAATGAGCTGAAAGCGTGTCATTTTTGCACCAAATCTGTAGGCCTATATGTATGTGATGGTGGTGATGGCGCAATGGATAAGACACATGACTTTGGTGTGAGAGACATGGGTTCGAATCCACTGTGAGACACCATTGTGTCCCTGAACAAGACACTTAACCCCTAGTTGCTCCAGAGGCGTGCGACCTCTGACATGTATAGCAATTGTAAGTCGCTTTGGATAAAAGCGTCAGCTAAATGAATAAATGTATGTTTGGATGGATACAAATGCATTATTTTATACAAATTTCCAAACAAAATATTCAATACAAATGTTTAGAAATTAAATCGGTCATACAGCTAGCCTACACAGACAGACAGACCGACAGACAGACAGACAGGCAGGCAGGCAGACAGACAGACAGATAGATAGATAGATAGATAGATAGATAGATAGATAGATAGATAGATAGATAGATAGATAGATAGATAGATAGATCATAAAGAAATTAGTTTACGTAACGATAATATCTTCCTACCGTGTAAACATTATCTAACTACACCCTTATGTTCTCTGACTTTAAATGTATGTCCACGTTGTTTAAACAAACTACTAATACTAATAAACTATAAATAACGACAGACAGTGTCTGTGTCTCAAACTCCCGTGAACTACAGTTCAGTTCACTCATACATTATTATGTTGGCTAAACATGAAGCACAGGTCTATGACGCCTTGAGATGCTGTCACGGCAAATCACAGAGAAACAAGTCTGTTTAGTTTGCTAAGCTGGGTAAAGAAGCTGTTTCCTGAAGAGACGAAAACGCACTGTGCTTTATAATCTAAAATAAGGTGAAAAAAGCGTAGAACTGTTGATATTTCATAAGTGATACTATGTGTTTGTAAAGCTGAATGACAGAGAGAGCAACTTCACATCAGTTAACGTTAGCCAACAAGCTAAAGCAGCAGTAGCTTCATGCTATCTATTAACGCTTTATTCTCTTATTTCACACCACATTTTGTAAATTCTGATGGTGATTATGTTGTGCTATTTTTTCTCTTTCAAAATGTATAATATAACAGCGAGGATTACTCACTTTATGGGATTTTCGCGTTTGGATAGCTTGGACAAAGGTACAACGAACGCCTCTTCAGCTCATGTTATGCGTAGTACGTCTACAATAATGTGTATCACGTGTACACATTGTGCTGACGTTCAGCTCACAAAGTAGGAGTTGGAAACCATAGCAACCCGCCGCATCAGTGAGTTCTCCAGAGAAAGACTTGCCATCGCCTTTGCATGTTCACCAAATGCTCCACAATCACGTTGATTAAATAAAATGTCATTTAAATAAGTAATTTAAAAAAATATTGTTTATTTTATTATTTGGAACAAATGTAGAAAAATGTGTTCCAACCACAGATCTATATAGAATGATTATATGTTTATACTTAATTATTTTAGTGTGTTTGGAACCAATGATCTATATAATGACTATATATAATTATATAGATCAGTGGTTCTAACACACTAAAATAACAAATTATATAACTGAATATATGAAACATTCATTATGTGGCCCTGCCCCTTTTCACGGCCTGTCTTCTGGTTTGTATTTCCACAGCATGAATTTAAGATCTTATAGCCTACGGATTTATTAATGAACCGCTCATTTTGAAAACATATCGGTCTGCTGACATTTATTATGACATCCGCTTCAAACAATACAATGTCCATGATAACTTTTGTTAACTCTAAAATAAGAAAATCCATGCACTTCATCAGCTATGTAAATATATAGAGCTGACACACAAAAAACACAAGTTCAAACACACAATTCTAAAGACATTGAATGAGTATGATGATACCGTAAGTGATTCTGAAGTAGCCTATGGAACAAGTCTGAGAGCCATGAAAGATAAAAATAAAAAAAATACAGTGAAATGTGAAGTGCACAGTTTTATTTAGGTTAAATTCAAGACTCAGTTAGGTCTATGTTTCATGATTATTGTTAGTACTGAAAGTTTTAGACCTGTCTAACAAATGCCAGTCAGTACGCCATAATGGTGGTTATAGCCTATCAAATACTAAGACGGACTTTGATGGGATTATTCATTCAGTCCATTCTTCATCAGTGGATGAGAAACAAGTTGATCTAAGTCTTTATTCTCAAATTACTCTCAAATTGTTGCCCCTTAAAAAGTTTCTAGAAGAAAAATGTATTTAACTAAATTTAACTAAACATCAGTGGAATCACTAAAATTGCACATTTCTAAGGTTAAACAAATATTAAAACAATCACACATCTGCAGAATAATGTTATGAGACTGAAAATGACTGTTTTTGGCTTGTTTTGAGAGCGAGGCTTGTTTCTGTCGTCCTCTGTTGACTTTGCCAGTTTAGCAAACAGGAGACGATTAAAATAAATGAGCCTAGATTGATCCTGATACTCAGCGAGGGGAAGACTGATGGGGAAAGGCACGCGCACGGGATGATTACGACTGTCCTTGCCCGATGACAAATGGCACTGTATTGTGCTGCAAAGCCACCGTTTTTTATCCCTTGGCATCAAAACATTTTTCGAATATCATCATGAGCATCATCGTCATCATCAGTGTCACCATTCTATTGCCAGCGTTTTCCATTGTAGATGCCTATGATATTGCCGATAATTGAAATGAATGTGTCATGTTAGCCAAGGTGACTATGATTCCACAGCAGCACATTTCTGTCAGTAAATTCTGTCAGGATTTTTAACGGGAATGAAAGCGAGGCTGAGATTGATAGACAAGACATTGGTTTTACTGTTAATGAATGTGTTTTTGGATTGTTCTGCTGACAAAATACTGCAAACATATCTTTCCAAGAAATTTACGTTGACAAAAAACTCCCAGCAATATAAGCTGTGGAAAATTATAAGTGATCAGGAGTTTTATACAGCGGATGCTATTGAAAGTAGTAAGTCTATCCATCGCACCTCGCTTTCATACCTGGCACTGCTCTGAATAAGGTCTATTCTGTCTTCTGTTTTTTTGTTTTTTGTTTTTTGTTGTTTTACCTGAAATTTAAAATGCCTTTTGTGGGCTGTATTTTATAAGCGTTATTCTGCATCTATATCAATGGTGGAGTTCACACGTTGTTGTATGTTGCAGAATGAATGTATTATTGGTTGCATTTACAGTATCTTAAAAAATAAAAAAATAAAGTAATACTTTTATTAAGGATGCACTAAACTGGTCAAAAGTGAAAGTAAAGACATTTTTAATGTTAGAAAAGTTTCTATTTCAAACAAATGCTGTTATTTTGAACTTACTATTCATCCAAGAACCTTGAACAAAACACCACAGTTTCCACAAAATATTATGCAACACATATTTTCAACGTTGATAATAATAATAATTGTTTCTTGAGCAGCACATAAGCATATTAGAATGATTTCTAAAGGATCATGTGACACTGAAGACTGGAGGAATGGCTGTTTTACTGTCACAGGAATAAATGACATATTAAAATATTTTAAAATAGAAAACAGTTGTTTTAAATTCAAATAATATCTCACAATACTGAACATACAAACTTGAGAAAGTGTAAAGAGTAGATTGACTTCTAAATATCAGATTATTCCATCACATTACACTTCCATCACTGTGTTAAGTTTCTATCAGCACTGTTCAGTATCTAATATATAGTGACGGAATCAGTGATGGACCGAGAGGCCTTAAATGAAGAAACCCACAGAGGAGCCACATGGAGATCTTGAGAAACTGTTCTGCTGCAGATATCTGTCAGCTTGATGAGGCAAAAGACAGAAGCAATTACATTAAGAACAAGAATAACACAAGGTTTAGGAAATAAAAACATTACTATAAAGACGTGCTGTGCCACGCCAGCTTTAAAACCTCATTTGAAGAGAAGTAATTGCAAAGGCTATTATTTATGAACCCTAAAGAAGTATGTTACTGAATGCTTGCATTGATCGACTACCTCCGCCAGTTTAATGTTTTGCATTTAAATTGAAATATTTATCCATTCATATGGTGTAGATCATACTACCACGTTGGGCCCCGTTTATCTTGGCTGAGGTGCCCATTGCTTTTCGTCGCGGGCTCTTTCACTGGAGCGTGTGGCTGAAATTGAGTGAATTTGATTACAAACACATTGCCCCTGTGTGGAGATGTTATCTCGGTGTTATCTTAATGTTACCCTCCGCGTGCGGGGCTGTGCTAATTTAATCGTCATTTTAGATATGATTATTTACTCCTTAGGAAAGAGACAATCTATACCGATGCACAATCCTTTATTCAATTGGAAACCGAAATGCTTGAAATTAATTGGCAGAGAAGTTAAGAAATATTCTTATGAAAGCTGCCGAAATGATTAGCATGGGGCTCATCCAAGCAAAACACAGCCATTAAAGGAATGGATCACCCGAAAATGAAAATTCTGTCATCACCCTTTGTTTTTCACACAGAGCTACCGTGTGTTCAGAAGACTTGAAAGCATGAGTAATAAGGAACTTGGAGGCAATATGAATTTGACTGAAAAAAAAAAAAAAAACAGAAACGCGTTCTATTTGTATAATAGTCTGCACAGAAGTGAGTAAAATGGTATAGCATTGCTTCAACCATTACGCAGGGCAATCGTTGAACCTAATGACTCCCACGCGATGATGCTAATTTTCAGGCCTCCTTTAACACCTTCTACTAATTTGCAGTCAGAGTATGTGTTTCTTTTTTGCAATTTCTTTTTAGCAGTTACTTCAAAGTTAAACTCTTTTTTATGTGGGTTCAGTTGTTGTCCAGAAAGAACAGAGTGAAACATTCCTTGAGACATGGCATAATGTTTGACTTGCAGGCCATGCTATATTTGAAGAGGTTAATAGAATAGGTCTCGCTGCTCATGCACAGATGAAAGGATGACCACACGTCCATGTAACATATTTTGTCCCGAGCCTCAGGGTACTTCTCTTTAACATGCATTCTCAAAAGTCTGCCTAACACTTCCACATGAGGAGATATTCAGCTTTAATCAACTGCCTCTCCTGCCTATTTCACTCTGGTATTCTTTGAATTAGATACACTGTGTTTCTTCTTTGAAGTTACATTTGAATTTCATTTTTGTATCCACATTGATCATTTCCGTTTTTTTATTTCTTTTTCTTTAATATAAAAACTCAAAGCCCTCATGTTCTGCATGGAAGTTTTGATTGAATTTGAGAATTGGTATGCAATGTCGGGTGTCTCTTGACGAAATAAAGAAAACAGCTCTTACCTTTTCTTGACTATGTCTAGACCCTGATCCCATTTTATCTTGACCAGCTGTATCCCGGGATAATGTTGAGCCTGGTTGTCCCCACTCCCTGGCTGGATCGTAAAAAAAAAGTAACAACATAAACCAAAAAGGCTTTACTTTTCCACCTTGTTCCATTATATTCCATCAGAATAATTCCCTCATTATCTCTTAGACAGGGGTTCCCAAATAGTTCCCAAATAAAGTGAACCTATAGCTCACACTGAGGTCCCAAATGCTTTTTAAACTCGTAACAAAAAAACTAAAAAATAGATGGTTGGAAAACGTATACTTTAATGTTTTTGTGTTCCCTCACAAAAGTTTTACATTACCCGGAGAAACTTTTAAAACGTTCAAAATGTTTGCGTTTCCCCAAGAAACACAGAGCTGCTCTTCACTCTGAAACATGTAGTACAACGATTTGTTAAAGTATATAACATTTTCAGTTTTATTTAGATTAATTGTGTAGATGAGTTGTTTTAATGTTACATTCGATTTCATTCATTATTAACTTTTCATCAACTCCCGTTGAGAAAACCCTGCTTTAAGTCAGAAGGCCATTAAAATCATCCCACATGCCCTTCAATGTCCCATGTACTCTTCAACCTTCCTACTTTGTATGCTTTGATGTTTCAATCATTTTCACCCAACGCGGCCACTTGGATGATCAACAGAAAGACTGGAAAGCATATGTCAGACAACTTTCAATTTCCCTTAAAAATGCGTGACTATTTATAAAAGTTCTGGCCACTCTCTCCTTGGTGCAGTAGACAGAGCTTCCATTTCCCTGATGGATTGGCTGTCATATTCCGACAGTGCAGTGCTTCTTTTAGTTTATAGACGTCTCTGTGCTCCTGACGCCACAGTGTGCACTGTCGTTTTTCTCCCTTATCGTCCTGCTGCTTTGCTCGGCTCCTAGACATAAACACAAACAAGCAACTAGGGAGGAATATCGTTACATATTTTTTCCAGCTCTGAAACTTTCTCCTTAATGCAAGTCACTAACTAAGCAGCACAAATGGAATTACTCTTCCCTAATTATGTCTCCTTTAATTCAGCTTTGTTTTGTTGGATAGTTCAGAAGAAATTAAAACAGACAGAAATGCTTTATTTAACCTCACAACCGACATAACAAATGAAAAACCCGAAGACAGATACGCCAATTATTACGTTTTGACGTCACTACCGCGAAATAATGGTTTGCATGTAATCTCGGACAACAGGTGATTTCAATAAGCTGATTTTTGTGAGTTATCAGCGTACTGGTGTGCATGTTAACATGCTCAATGTCTCAAAATGAGCCGTTTACGAATGTGCTCCAATGTGACGTCTCATTGGAACAGGCCCCGCCCATGACTCAGAATCTGCCCTATTAGCTTAGCTCCTCCCCTGAGTGAGTAAGTTTATGGCAGATTATCCAAGGCAGGAGCTGTACAGGCTCCGTCCTCTTCTGGAAAGGGGGTAGTGAGCATCAGCTCATTTGCATTTAAAGATACATGCACGAAAACTAGAAGTTTTTGCTTCAACTCAAAAATTGGCAACTTCCCAGACACATTCTGGGGACACCTGAGACTTACATTACATCTTGTAAAAAGGTGCATAAAAGCTCCCCTTTAATGTGGTTCATTGTTTTGTAGGTTAGCAAGTCGACTTGCTTTCATGTGTTATATGTTTTTATGCACATGCGTATCCAGTCAAGCATTGATAAATTGAATGATTGTGCATGTTTGGTTCCTATAAGTATGTGTTAGTCTGTTTATCTGTTTATTTAAGTTTATCTATGTTGGTGCAGTAAATTACTCCACTCATGTGTCCGTGTGTAAGCGCACGTATGTGACCTAGTGGACATTGTCTTCCTGGTAAATCTGGATCCTCCTGCAGGCCTGTATGTGAGCGTGGGCTTATCAGCGTCGACCAGAGTCTCCCACGTTCCCAGCCACCTCCGTTGCCTGAGAGGAAAATAAATTGCACCAATGCAGTTAATAAGAATGAGAAATATTGAGTGAGACTCACACAACCATTACAAAGAGTGTGAGAGAGAGAGAGAGGGAGAGAGATAGAGAGAGAGAGAGAGAGAGAGAGAGAGAGAGAGAGAGAGAGAGAGAGAGAGAGAGAGAGAGAGAGAGAGAGAGAGAGGAGGAGATGTTTTGAAATGTCTGAGATAAACTTAAGTGTCACAAACAATGTTTTTGCTCCATGAAACGAAACATCTCTCCATGCCTTCATTTTCTTCTATGGTTGGTCATAATGAACAACTAGATGCGGTTTCTCTGGCACCAACAAACCACTAAACTACACGCGCACACACACTAACCTACCTCCCACTCCACCTACCAAAACAAACACTTATTTCCATCACATTACGCCGGAAGTGTCACGGGTGCATATTGAATTCCCTTCACCGGTGTGACTGTGTCTATGACAGGTAATTACATATTGAATGCTCTTTTTGTTCATTTATTTCCTGGAGAGGGAAATCCATCTCTTGCATGGTGAGACTGTGTCAAGAAATTTCATTTTTTATTTTCAGGTTCAAACGTTACATCTGCTACCAGAGCCAAGTGGAACTAGAACCATCATTCACTGATTTATAGTGAAATTGCATGAAATTACCATAGTTATTTTATTTACGGTTTCAATGCTCTACATTATGCACTGTGCAAAATGTGCTAAGATAAGCCATAAACAGCCATAGCACAAATGGTGAAACTCAGATTAGTCCCCTTTATTTGTGTGTTTCGAGTTGTGATGTATGTGTCTGTATTTAAACTATAGATATTTGGTTATAAATTTGGTTATAAATATGTATATTTCCCAAAGGCAATGATTTTACCACATTGTTCAATTCAAAGACTAATTCTGTCTCTTGGAGGAAAATTAAGATTTCTGTCATGAATCTAAAGTGTCAGACTGCAATTTTTTGTCTCTACCTGTCATTACAAACTATGATTGTATTACCTGAAGGAACTAGCTAAAGCTAGATAGCATTATAAGTGTAAAAGTTTTAGTTTAGGTTTCTGGCTTTGATTCTGCACAAATGAACTGCAGTATCAAAGCAGTTTATCATTAGACTCATCCACATTTACATGACAACGATGTACTAAAATTGGAAAAGGTTTTCCTTTGTGTTTTTTAAATACGGACAACAATGTTGTTAGAATGACTAAAAAACGCTGTTACGCATGCCAGGCCAGTAGTTGGCGATGTCACTTTTTAAAGAAACATTATGCACACTTTGAAACCCGTTTTTAAAAGTTCGTGTTTTTAGGCTTCCAAAATGCTGTTGTTGTTGTCGGCCAAAACACATAAAAAGTTTTCTGTTTTTTACTTGAAAACGGTCATTGTAAATGCCCCCAAAGTGCAAGTTTTTGAAATATATTTAAATATATAATATAATTAACATAATTAACATAATTAAATATATAATGAAAATGTATTGCTAACATTTAAATACAATATTTATAATATATTTATACAAATACAAATAAATAATACATATACAATATATTTAAATCATTTATAAATCATTATTTAATTAATATAAATGATGTACACACAATTACAATTAAAATAGATCAGAATACGTATTTGTGGTGCACCTGCATGCATCTAAATGTGTGAGTGTGCATTGTATTTCTGTCAGAGGATTCAGCAGAACGATGCATTGCTTCAGTGTGTTGGATTAGGGTTGGTTATGCTTCCTTTTGGCTGGTGTGTGCCGGCCCAGCAGTCACATGCTGCATTCCCCGTACAGGAGACACTGCAGACTGCCTGAACTGCTGGCTGCGGTGCTGTCTGCTGCCTGGAGAGCTAAAGTGTGTGTGCTTTCAATTCCATGCATTTGCTTAACATCTCTTTTTACACACACACCTGCCAATGATGTTGTTGACATGCACTAGTTACAGCACTGAAAAATAACCGTTGCCATTTGAGAATGTATTTGCAATGATTGTATTGCTATTAAAGTCTGAAACCACTTCATACAGTACATATTATTTTGCTTCTAATATATACTGTAGTATATTAATAACTTAATAAAACTACAGTAGATAGATTTAACTTGACATATGTTAAATACCAGATTTTCAGTGCTCATATTAAAGTCTACTGTACAAACAATGTTGTTAAGCATTCATCATTTCTTATACTGCTGTAATATAATTATCATAAACAGAAAGTGTCGAGATACAGTTTCCCTCAAAACCCGATTCATTTGCACATACCAGTCCATTACGTACCTGTTTCGCTCCAATACATTGCATACGTCCCACACATGATACTTCACAGGGAAATATACACGAACGATCACTCACGTCATTTGCATCCATCACAGGCCCCCAGATCACTGTTTGGCTCAAAGTGTGCTGTGAAATATAGTATTCATTTCCTCCTGATTATGTCAAGCTGATGGCAGTGATTACCCTCCCTTACACACACACACACACACGCACACACACAAACACACGCACGCTCATTGCACAGAACATCATAAACAATTTACACATCATTAGCTTTGTTTTGATCATATTTGTTTGACAAAGTGTCTAGCTTGCGTGGCAGGCAGGCCTGTTATTTGCCATATCAAGAGGAAGAGCACCGGGAAAACAGCCTGTTGGGGTATGAGGCATTAGTTTGTGTGATTAATTAGCATGCATCTGTCTGCTAAAAATTCATACAGGCTTTGCATTTTCTGAGAGTGACGTTTACATTTTTAGGAGTGGATGCAAGCTGTATGTTTGTGTTAGTGTCTGTCATGTCAAATGTCTAATACAGAAAGTATAAAACCATGTTCATTATCTCTCTCTCTCTCTCTCTCTCTCTCTCTCTCTCTCTCTCTCTCTCTCTCTCTCTCTCTCTGTGTGTGTGTGTGTGTGTGTGTGTGTGTGTGTGTGTGTGTGTGTGTGTGTGTGTGTGTGTGTGTGTGTGTGTGTGTGTGTGTGTGTGTGTGTGAGTGTGAGTGTGTGTGTGTGTGTGTGTGTGTGTGTGTGTGTGTGTGTGTGTGTGTGTGTGTGTGTGTGTTAAGGGGCTGTTTTATGTTCAAAGCCAGAGAAAATGTTGCCGGGTTCCGTCAAATTTAAGGGTTACAAACTGCCTGCAGAGGGCACTGTACATTAGAGCAAAGAAATAGTGACTGCTGCCATCAAACCACAAAATCATAAGAGTTCAGCCAATGCTCTGATATGTATCTGTAGCTCTTTTAAACAAAGCTAACACTAAAATGTGAATATCAGACAACACATTACAGGTGGATGTTAAATATTCTCCTTTCTAAACTTAATATGCTGAGACTATAAGTAATCTAATACGTTTTTTAGTTTAGTTGGTTAGTATGCTCCAGCTAGACCCTTGGTAGACTAACAACACCATCTGGAGCCCAAAAACATGAAACTGCCATTGAGATGAATGGAACAGATTTTTCAAGTATTACTGACCTCCTACGTGAATACTAGGCACCATCAAAAGCATCCTATTACACATACTTTTGCACTATTTAATGCCATTTTATTGTACAAGTCATGCGAGTAGTGTATTTACACTGAAAAAAGGCCCTGCTACGGCCCTGTCCCAAATTGAGCTCTTCATGTGCACTTGTGGTCTTGTGGCCTTACAAAGGCTTGTCTCATATGCCATTTTATCGAAATGGAAAGCCACAAATGCTTTGGTGCTGTAAAAAAGGTTAAGTGTTCTATTTGAGACAACACTACCCTTTACAATATTTTTTTATTCATTCACCATATGGCAAAGTTCAAAATGTATACTCTATCAAAGCATTCTTACGTTCAAAAATATGTACATGGTGTGCATTGGAAAATGCTTTTTAGACAGAAGAGGCTTTTAAAAACAGTTTTTAACTTGAAAAAGCATCTTGAAATTGTGTCGCTCATGGTACAAGGCACAGAAAAACAGTGAGATGCAATGCATATTATGTGCAAAAATATGGAGGTAAAATGTAAAATATAATGTACTATTTTGTAAAAAAAGTATGAAATTATTCTCAACTAAAAGTAAAACTTTTAAAATAATGTTCATTAATTGAAATAAAGATGAAAAAAGAATATATAATATATATTAGTGATGTCAAATCACATAAAATTTTGTTTATATAATATATATATATATATATATATATATATATATATATAATATTATATCTGTGTGTGTATGTGTCTGCACACAAACATGTACGAATATACAGTGTGTATGTTATGTTATAACTGTATATATATATATATATAATTTGGTGCATTATATAAGCTTGACAATAGCAACATTGTCTCAACCACTGTTTTTCTGACCAATAGATAGTAGAGTGTTTGGGGAAACCAGTGTGAAAACAGTTATCGTTTTCTCAGTTCTTTTCAGTGATGCCTGCAAAACAAAAATGACACTTTTGAAGACATTCTGGCATGGTTGACACTTTTTGAAAGCACATTTATATCTTCCATTTTAAAAAGAATGTTATGCCAGTATATTGTGCATTGTGTGAAAAAATCAATTGCAAAAAAAAAAAAAAAAAAAAAATGGAGGATATGATGACATTCTGGCATGTATTGAAACCACATTTATATCTTCAATCGTAAAAAGCATGTTATTATGTCAACTGAAAATGCTAGTTAGGCTATACCTTGAAAAAGCAAAACAGAAGTTGCAGGGAAGCTTGGTAAATACAGATCTTGGTGGTAAACCTTTTCTGAAGCCTGTACTTAAGCTCTTCTTCTGGCATCCACCACCCCAATCAGGTATCTGGCAGAGAGCTTAAAGCTGCACATTGTCAGAGTGAAGGCGGTTTGGGACTCTTTGTGCTGTGTTTGTGTTGACAGCGGGTCTCCAAGTGACTGTTCCCAGAGTGTGAATCCCCAGGCTGGCACTGACACAAAGCTAGTTCTGGATGAAGGGCTGAGGTTGCATTCTTTCCCTTGCTTTCCAGCTAAACAACCCCAAATACAGATTCACCATTACTAAAAATTAGACTAGGGTTGAACAGTTGTTATCTGTGTGTCCTCATGTCACACATCACTTGTCTATTCAATTTTAATGTATGTATTTTCATTAAGGAAGATGGCTTTTTTCACATCTGGAACAGTTATGATCGAATATGTATTTGCGGCTGACAACATTTGGTGATGCTTGTGGTGCAGAATTTACATTATTTACCTTATAAACAGAATGATTAACTTGTGGCATAATGCTTAGTACAAAATAAATATAACACACATTCTTTTCCCTCTTTAAAAAAAGCAAAAATCTGCATTCCAGTGAATCATTTACAATAGAAGTCAAGTCATCTTTATTTATATAGCACTTTATACACGACAAATCGTTTCAAGCAGCTTCACAGTAATAAACAGGAAAATTACAGAATCAATGATATCAATAATACCACTATTACGCTCTCGAAATAATGGGAAAGTTGCTGACCGCTAAAATGAACTTCTCCATCTTGTCTCGACACTTTCGACTACAGGACGTATAGTGGCGGATCACGTGAGCTCCACAGACTTCACTCCAATTAGTCGTCGCTTACGAAAGTCGATCTTCATTTGCATAAAGTTAAACATATCTCAACTTTGTCACTTGACTGGACACACGGTCACTGCCACAATCACCAGCTCTGGTGAACTTTGTCGCTGCGTGTCGCTGGCGGTGTGAACGCAGCTCCAATTTTCAACTTTGTTGCCATGACAATAGACCATCAAACCCTGAAATGACTATACAATTGATTAAAACAGCTTTACAGCTCACACACAGTTCAACAGAAGAGTTAATGTAGCCAAAGTGCTTTTATAAAATTATAAGCTTTACATTTCTCCTTTTAAATCATCCAAAAATTGGCCCCATTTACTTCCAATTGTAAGGGCTTTTACTGTAACCCTTTTTTAAAGCAATCTCAAAATTCTGGCAAGTTGATATACATATCAAAATCAACTGCAGGCGGTAGATCCTTTTCCATAACTCTGGAATAGTCTTCCTAGCCTTGTTTGGGAAGCAGACACACTGTCAGTTTAAATCTAGACTAAAACACTTCTCTTTAATCTGGCATACACAAAACACATTATAAATTTATTGTATTCAAATCAGTTAAATGATTATTAGGCTGCATAAATTAAGTAAACTGGAACCAGGAACACCTCCTATAACACCCGATGTACTTGTTGCATCGTAAAATGAACGGCATCTACTCTAATATTGGTCTGTATGTCTCAACCTTATCCGGAGGTTACCGTAGTCAGCCGGACCCGGTCCATATCCAGATCAGATGGTGGGTCTGCACCTAAACACGACCAAAACACGGCCCTGAATGTCAGCAGAGACCGTGTCTACTAGACAATCCCCCGTGAAGGCCTCGTCGACATGACAGTCATCGGCAAGAACCAGCTCGGCCCTCGGCACAGACCTATGGCCAGCTAAAACTCCATACCGGTGTGATGAATGCGATCTTTAAGCAAAAGGAGATGGATCAATATTTTAATGATACCGGTCCCAATCCGAATTCTGACTTGTGATGCAGCCTGAATCATAATCACACTGTGTTTGTTCATTGGCCAGAAGAGAACTGACCTCCTGACTGAGCCTGGTTTCTTCCATCAACTAATTTAATAATTCATGATCTTTACAAAGGAACTGAATCAACACTGAACTGACTTCAAAATGCATAACTTTCCTGTTGTCACTGTACTGTATAAAGCGCTATATAAATTAAAGGGATAGTTCACCCAAAAATGAAAATTCTATTAGTAATTACTCACCCTCATGTTGTTCCAACCCCGTAAGACCTTCGTTCATCTTCGGAACACAAATTAAAGATATTTTTTATGAAATCTGAGAGCTGGATCACTCCTCCATAGGCTTCTAAGGGATTGAAACTTCTTACCCGAAAAGTTATTAAAAACATTGTTAAAATAGTCCAAGTGACTACAGTGGCTCAATATTAAAGGAGTAGTTCACTTTTTAAAAAACTTTTGCTGATAATTTACTCACCCCCCATGTCATCCAAGATGTCTATGTCTTTCTTTCTTCAGTCGAAAAGAAATTACGGTTTTTGATGAAAATATTCTAGGATTTTTCTCCATTTAATGGACTTCACTGGGTACCAAACAGTCCAAGGTCCAAATGACAGTTTTAGTGCAGCTTCAAATGGCTTTAAACGACACCAGACGATGCATAAGGCTCTTATCTTGCGAAACGATCGGCCATTTCAAAAATAAATAAAAAAGTTTAAGTTTTATAAGCACAAATGCTCGCCTTGCTCTGTTCTGTGATGCACGTTCGTGACTCTCCTGTTCGAACTCGTTCATCAAAATGAACAAATCAAATGACTCGAAAAAAGATTTGTTAATTTCGAAAGGGTCTTTTTTCGAGGCATTTCGTTCGTTGAATGAACGAAATGACTCGAAAAAAGATTTGTTCATTTTGATGAACGAATTCGAACAGGAGAGTCACGAACGTGCATCATCGTTTCGCAAGATAAGACCCTTATGCATCGTCTGATGTCGTTTAAAGCCATTTGAAGCTGCACTAAAACTGTCATTTGGACCTTGGACCGTTTGGTACCCAATGAAGTACATTATGTGGAGAAAAATCCTAGAATGCTTTCATCAAAAACCTTAATTTCTTTTCGACTGAAGAAAGAAAGACATGGACATCTTGGGTGACATGGGGGGTGAGTAAATTATCAGCAAAAGTTTTTTAAAAAGTGAACTACTCCTTTAAGGTTATCAAACGACGAAAATACTTTTTGTGCGCAAAAAAAAACCACACAAAAATAACGACTTTATTTCAACTATTCATTTCCTTCTCTGTGGGCCTCGAGTCAGTTCACTAGTGTAATAGCGTAAGCTTCTGTTGTTATACGCCACAAGCATCACCCACATGACCAACGTCGGCCAATAGTGAGCCTACTTGTGACGTACAACACAGACGCACTACGCTATCACACTATGTGAACTGACTCGAGGCCCACAGACAAGGACATGAATAGTTAGAACAAAGTCATTATTTTAGTTTTTTTTTGTGCACAAAAAGTATTCTCGTCGTTAGATAAACTTAAGATTGAGCCACTGTAGTCACTGTACTATTTTAACGATGTCTTTAATAACTTTTCGGGGAACAAGTTTCAATCCCTTAGAAGCCTATGGAGGAGTGATCCAGCTCTCAGATTTAATCAAAAATATCTTAATTCGTGTTCCGAAGATGAACGAAGGTCTTACGAGGTTGGAACAACATGAGGGTGAGTAAATACTGACAGAATTTTCTTCTTTCACTTCAACTTCTTTTTTGTGGTAATCAACATTGTTACACAAATGTTGTCCAATTAATCTTAACTTGTATTAAATCTGGAATATTCCTTTAATTTTAATCCATTTTGCCATTATCACTCTATGTATAAACCTAAAGGTATTAATAGGGTTAGACAATCAACAACCAAACGCAACAACCCATCGCACACATGCAGGAAGCTTTACACAAAGAATAAACGGCTGCCATGCTAGGCTGCTTTAGCCGTCTAGCCGATTATCAGAGATGATTTAGCATCCCCTGTTCCTCTGCTGGCGAGGTGTGATCCCGGAATTAAATTCAAGGCATGGCAGCTATCATGGCGCTATCAGCGAACACCCCAGATCACAGGGGTGAGTCTTGGAGGCCTGGGGGGCGGGTATCTGCAGCTCAGGAACCAGGTTTTAGCCATCGCCAAATACACGCCACCCGCAAGTAAATTAGCAGGGCAGGAAGGGAAATGACCTCGAGTGTTCAAGATGTCCGACTGACGTTGAAGGAAACATCAGGGAGGAAAAGGCTCGGAGGCCATAAAAGCACTTTGCTCCGATTTATCTCCCTCCCTCCAAACTTCCCTTTCAAATGCCTGCAGGTAGAGAAGCGATTTCTACCTTGTATTTGAATAATTCCCCCTTCTAAAAAAAAAAAAGTCCCAGGAATATTAAACTAAAATCAGCAGAGATCAGAGAAAAGGGATTATGGCTGAGTAGTAATCAGAGCGTCTCTCTGCTGTGAGTTTTTTCCTCTCTGTGCGTGAACTGAATCTGAATTGACACTGTATGGAAGATTTACATGGGACTCATGCGGCCATTGTGTGATAGCGACGAGGCAGAAAAGAGTCTAGTTTGAACATATTTAAAGGAAGCACAAATACTCTATGAATTAATGATCATAATTACAATTAAAGGTGGGCTGCCATTTCAACACATTCATTTGATACAGTTAATTATATTAAGAATAATATGTCAAATTTAATTTAAGCAGGCAGCGCATAATGAGTATGCAGCCATACATGCAGGACAAGTTCATTGCATTCAAAAGATGATGTGCAATGGAAAAAGCCTTGTTTTTTGTAAATTAAACTGCTTTTAACTTGACAAAGCATCTTTAAAATGTGGTGCTCATGGCATAAGGCCCAGAAATACAGTGAGATGCAACTTATGTGCAACGGTATAAACAAGATTAAATGTAAAATAAAATGAATTGTATAAAAACATTCATCAAATTATTTTAATTATGAATTTAATATTTTAGAATATGGTATAAAGATCCCCATCAGTCTTATTGTTAACTAAAACTATTAGAAAATGTTTCAAATTAGTTTAAGTACTAAAATTGCTCAAACTAAAACTGAAATAAATATAAATGAAAGGTAAATAGAAATAGTAAAAAAAAAATTATAAAAACTTTAAATGAACACCGGAAATATAAAATAAATGCTTTTAATACATAATATAAGAGTAAATAAATAATACTAAAGTAACTCTATTTCATAACTTTTAACAAATTATTTATAAAAACTTAAAATATATTGACTTCTAAAGTCAATATTGATTTACTCATCTACCACAATAATAATAGTCTTATCTTTAAAGGCTTTTGAATTGACATGTTCTTAGTAAATGCTGATTTGTGCAATATGATTACAATTAATGTGATTGATAATTATAATGTACAAGTCACTTGACATCATTTTAATCAGTTGAATGCCTTGAATGTATTTTCATAATTATGCCTTCAAGGGACATGAAAAAAACATTTAAAAACATTCTGTGAAGCATTTTAATATTAAATATACCAAATATGATTCATTAATATCCGTACATAACGAAAATAATACTACTACCACATATTTCAGGTTTCATAAGCTTGTCGTCGTACGCTAGTACACGCACTGCACCCAAGTGTGCGCTCCCTTTAAACATCTTAATACTGTAAGTCTCAAACATATACTTGCTGAGCAGTGAAAGGTTCGCCATGCTGCTCAAAATTATTCAGAACTGGATTCATCTCGAAAAGCCAGATTGATCTATCAGAGCTGCACTGTTGACGTGCTCTACACCGTGGCCTGTGCTTAAGATGCTAAACGCCTGCTCTCGGGGTGAGCGTTTGTGCTGAAATAAGCAGCGCACCCTCCATCAGTTTGAAGGAGTCTTTCTCCACCGTGCGCCCAAGTCATCCATAACAGGACAGCCATAAACATGCGCCGACCCAGGCAAGCAAAAGTTGAGGAAACATCGCGTGTCTCTTTGAGCGATGGATAATGCATTCATTCAATCACAGGCTTGTCAGAGGAGCATCCCTCCCTAGATAAGAGTATGTTTGATTTCTTAAAGCCCGGGCACTGATTGGATGGGGGAATTGTTGTGTGTTGTGGTGGGGGGGATGCAAATGAGTATTTTACAATCTTCTCCATTGCTTCCTATTAATTTGTTTTGATTTTTCTTGTATTCCTCGGGGCATGTAGCTCATTAGCAGTGATTAATCGGCGAGTGCCGCTGCTTTGGTGCCTCCATTTGCTGAGCCTCCATTTTGAGCCGGACCTTGTTCCAGAGTGTAACTCCACCAGCAATATGTTCAAAGTTAATTCAGGCTTATATGGAAATTCTAAAGGAATTATCAGTCCTCAATGGGCTGACAGCATTGTGAAACGTTCATTTTAAAAGGAACATGTGACATTATTGTTACTCCTTAAAACCAGTAGTATGTGTATGTGTAAGTTATTAAATTTTTTTTTTACACATAGAAGCTTGTTTCCGCACACAGAGAAAAAAAAACTATTTAAAAGATAATTGCAACTTTTTATGACTTTTTCTCTCACATGAGTTAGAATTGCGTTATAAAACTTGCAATCGTGGGAAATGAAGTCAGAATTGCGAGATTTAAACTCGCACTTGTGAGAAAAAAAGTCAAGATTGCGAGTTTATAACAGTTTAAAACTCACAATTTTGAGTTTATATCTCTGTATAACTCGCAATAATGAGTTTATATCATGCAATTCTGACTTTATAACTCGCAATTGTGAGGTTATATAACGCAACTCTGAGGAAAAAGTCAGAAATGCGAGATGTAAACTCGCAATTGGGAGAAAATAATTCAGAATTGTGAGATAAAAAAAGTTTATTCAGTTGTGGAAACAAGCTTCCAACTTCCATTGCCACACTTTTTCTGCACCACCTAAATGTTTCTCTCTCACACACACATTATCATAGTGGGGACTTTTCATTGATTAATTTGTATCTTGAGCTAATGATACTTTCTATGATTTTCTACATGACATTTCTACATTTTCATTAAAACGATGGTTTACCTAAAAATGAAAAGTCTGTCATCATTTACTAAATATATATTTAACCTGGTGATTATTGAGAAGTCTCTTATGCTCACCAAGACTGCATTTAATTGATCAAAAAAATACATTAAACAGTAACATTGTGAAATATAAAATTAAATAAAAATAATACAATTAAAGTGGAAGAAAAGAAAAGACGTTCTTTGCTGATGCTTAAAGGGATAGTTCATCCAAAACTGAAAATTCTGTCAGTATTTACTCACCCTCATGTTGTTCCAACCCCGTAAGACCTTCATTCATCTTCGGAACACAAATTAAGATATTTTTGATTAAATCTGAGAGCTGGATCACTCCTCCAAAGGCTTCTAAGGGATTGAAACTTGTTCCCCGAAAAGTTATTAAAGACATCATTAAAATAGTCCAAGTCACTACAGTGGCAATCCTAAGTTTATCAAACGACGTGAACACTTTTTGTGCGCAAAAAAAACTAAAATAATGACTTTATTTCAACTATTCATTTCCTTCTCTGTGGGCCTCGAGTCAGTTCACTAGTGTAATAGCGTAAGCTTCTGTGTTGTATGTCACACGCATCACCCACATGACCAGCGTCAGCCAATAGTGAGCCTACGTGTGACGTAGCTCGACGCAATCACAGGCCCATAGAGAAGGAAATGAATAGTTGAAATGTTTTGCGCACAAAAAGTATTCTCGTCGCTTGATAAACTTAAGATTGAGCCACTGTAGTCACTTGGAATATTTTAACGATGTCTTTAATAACTTTTCGGGGCTAGCAAATTTCAATCCCTTAGAAGCTTATGGAGGAGTGATCCAGCTCTCAGATTTAATCAAAAATACCTTAATTTGTGTTCCAAAGATGAACGAAGGTCTTACAGGGTTGGAACAACATGAGGGTGAGTAAATACTGACAGAATTTTCATTTTTGGGGGAACTAACCCTTTAACAGAGGCACTACAGGGATGTCACATCACATTTAAGAGCATCAAAACAGCATTTGTTGTTTGAATTTCTTGATAAAATGGACAGAATTTTATCTGGGACTTTGTTTCTTATCAGAAGTGCAAAGCGCAAAGCTTTTTGCGATTATTGAATGGGAGGCACGCTACAAATTATGTTTGGTGTTGGAAAAAACAAGGACCTGGCAACCTTGGCTTGAACTACGGATGATTCCAACACAATCTCACGTCAATTCCTAATTACTTTAAGTTTTGTTGAATTGGTGGCTAATTTGTATGAATTCGTATGATCTCTTTTTTCATCACATTCTTGCCCTCTGTTTGCCAAGCCCTGCCAGGAAAGGATGCCATAGTAACAAAGTAGGTTGGAACTTATCACAACACTGCAATATCTACAAAGTGCTCTCTGCTTATGATGGATTCAGCCTTTCAAATCTGAAACATCAGCTCTGTCCTCTTCAAAATGCGCCACCGCACACGGCACAGAGAGAGAGAGAGAGAAAAAACACTGAAAGGAAACAGCACGAGGAGAAGGGAGGAATGTAAGAGATTTTATTTGCTCTTAGGAGCAAACATGCACACCGCTTTATAATGGGAGTTAAATCAAGGAGGTTAATTGAAAAATGAGATAAACAAAGCCCCTGAAACGGCACGGAGGAGATTGTGCCTGGCAGCTCAGAAGGGCCACCACCATTTCAGCACTGATGCTTCTCCTGACTGCACTAGCCTGATAAAACCACACAGTTAATTGTCTTGCTGTTTCATCAAACTTAATTTTGTTCCAATTATGGGGGGGGGGGGGGGGGGGGGGGGAAGTCAAGAAACTGCCTGGTACTCCTTAGTATACATGTAGGCCTACTTATAGGAAATATGCAGTAGAGAGCTTTCATAGATTTGTAGTTGGTGATGAATGCCATCTGCTTCTCTCTGAATGATAATTCATGTCTTACTGTCCCTTGAAATGTGCCAGAACATTTTTGTACGTCAAAATCGATGTTATTTGAGGACTGACATCGTGTCAAAGTTGGAGTACAGGCAAATATTTGATCAGCACCCGTGTATACAAATCTAACTGTATTGTACATATTCATAAAGACGCAATTTTTCTAAACCCTAATGTTCAATTTTTTTACAGCCTTTATGTTTGGGGTCCCAGAGACTCCAATGCTGTATGTATAAAAACATATTTCAAAATTAACCTGTCATTTTCTCTTCAAATACTTTGAATATGTTCTTCGACTAAATCAAAACACACAAGGCAGATATTATTATTATTAATTTAAATCAAATAATTGATTAGTTGTAGAAGTAGTAGTAGAAGTACTAAATTCTATTATCATTATAGAAAATACAATAAAAATAAATAAATAAAATTGGGTGCATTTCTACAGTGTATACAACAGTCAGACAATCATTTCATATGAACATTCTTTAGATTTAATTAAGGTGTTTTTTTTTTGTTTTTTTTTTTCACAATCATTTCTCATAAGGTTTCAACCTGACACTTCAATGTAAAGTATATTGAAAAATCATCATAGGGTCTCCCAAACAAAGAATTAAAGGGATAGTTTATCCCAAAATTAAAATTCGGTTATTATTTACAGCTTGTGAACATGCAAGCCTGATGCCTGAAGTGAATGAAATTTGACAGCTATTAAAGACTGTCAGCTTGTTTCTCACATAAATCTATAGTTTGACTTCAGAAGACTTGGAACAAGATATATGACTTTTACAATATTTTTATGATACATTTTGTCTATTTTTGCAGCTATACATCAAGTAAATTTTTTTTGTCATCAGGAATGACATTAGGGTGAGTAAATGATGACGGTATGAATTCATTTTGGTTGCCATCACACTTTCTGTCTATTGGCATCATGCCATGACTGTGCAGAAAGTGTACGCTCAGCTCATTTTCTGGACAATAATGTGTACTTGAAAAGAAATGGGCAGTGTCCTAGATGGCCTTTTTGAATCCTTGAAAGATTCTTTCTCAAAACAAAGCACGTATACCGTCACTAAACGCACTTCCCTTTTTGAGGTAGGCTGTGAGATAGTGGGTATACCAGGGATAGTGAGCTTGGTATTTTAGTGTTAACTAATTAACATCCATCATTCAAGCTGTCTGGATGAATGCGCTATGGGGGAGGAGAGAGAGGGAGCTAAATGCCATGACTCGTGCATGAATTTCAATTAGTCCAATCAGCCGTGATTTTCATACCGCTGTCAATAATAAGAAGAATTGTGGGCTTATCTATGTTTGCCATGCTGTTTGTGATTTTCTTTCTGATACCCAAAGGAGTGAACTGTGCTCTATCATTCCAGACTAAACTGAAGAGTCAGCAGGAATGTGCTGTGTATTCTGGGCGAGTTCTTACACACCCTTTTAAAGTGGCTTATGGTGTTGGAATTATAATTTGAAATTCACTGTTGCCATTCAACTTTTAGGAAAACTGTTGGGAAAGCGATTTATTGTATAAAATTACTACAAAGTACTCCTAAGTACAGTTAAACTCCTGAAAGTAAGAGTTTGGAAACCAAAGGCTACATTTCTCTCCAAATCTCCCCAGAATTGAAAAGACGTCATCGTCCTGTCTTTCTAAAAGTGCTTGAACATCAGAGGAATTTACAGTGTGCAATAAAAAGAGGCTTTAGAATTCTGAAGCTCTTCCACTTAAAATAAAAATAACATCTTAATTTGAGATTTTGCAGCACTACTTTGAAGCCTCCTGCCTCACGGACACTGAAGAATGATTAGCATATGTTAGCATACGGGCTTGAAGCGACTAAGCTAGACATACATACATAAAGAAGCAGCTATTATAAACCAAAAAGCATAGACTGATACACGTCCAGTTGCTCACTTCACTTTGTTGTCAGTGATTAACTGTCTAAAGTTGAGACCATGTAAACATATGTTACATATAGGTAACGGAAACTAAATTCAGAGCAGCAAGCCACATTAACAAAAAAACTAAACAAAAACAAATGCAAGGATAGAAATTATTGTGAATGCAAATGTACATTTTATACATACACCATACTGTTCAAATGTTTGGGGTCAGTAATATTTTTCATGCTTTTGAAAGTTTTTAAGTTAAGCTTGGATGGATGGATGGACGGACAGAAGAGAAAACTGACCATAAACATTAACTATTGATATGGAGCAACATGAATTAGTCAAGCTAGTCAATATGTTCACAGTAACTTATCTGAATAATAACACAACTGGACTAACGGAACATACATCTAAAAGAAACTGTATCGCCACCCTGAGTACTGGAGACTGTAGACAGCTTATGTTCAATGATACTGGAAGAAGAAGAAAAGCAGTATATTGACTTCAAAAGTGACTTTTTGTAATGTCTATTTAGTGATTCACTCTGCCAAAATATTGTCATGTCTTTAATTATTTTAATTTGGGGACTTTTCTTAGCAGATATTTATAAATGCAATTATTTTGATTTAATTTGATTAATTAATCAGCATATTTTATAATTAATTTGATTAAAATTTGTTTAGACTGGCAGACCTAATTTATTCATTACAGTAGTGTTCTTAGGAAAAATAATGATGATGATGATGATGATGATGATGCCTGCTTCACAAAAAAAAAATCAATGGCCATTTCGGGCAAATAATGACCGTGTGACCACTGAGAGTGCGAGAAAAAAAAGGGAGAGAGAGAGGGAGAGAGACAGAGAGAGAGAGAGAGAGAGAGAGAGAGAGAGAGAGAGAGAGAGAGAGAGAGAGAGAGAGAGAGAGAGAGAGAGAGAGAGAGAGAGAGAGAGAGAGAGAGAGACTGACATGCTTTTGATTAAACAGAATTTACACTGAAGGATACATTCAGTTGTGTAATTGTGTATAGTGTACATTGTCATTCATGTATAAGGGCTTAGTATTGGCCTTGTTTATTTATTTTGTCAAACATCGCTCCAAGAACTCTGTTCTTCTCTGTTACTCTTTATGGCCTGCTCTCAGAGGAGGGGAGAGTGAACGTGGAAGAGAGAGAGGGAGAGAGGGAGAGAGAGAGAGAGAGAGAGAGAGAGAGAGAGAGAGAGAGAGAGAGAGAGAGAGAGAGAGAGGCAAAGGGATTGTGAAAAGGATGAGAGAATTACAGGGGGAGGCGAGTGAAAAAAGAGGGGGAAGAGAGAGAGAGACGGCGAGTGAGAGAGAGAGAGAGAGAGAGAGAGAGAGAGAGAGAGAGAGAGAGAGAGAGAGAGAGAGAGAGAGAGAGAGAGAGAGAGAGAGAGAATCAAACACTCTCTGAATTGGGCCCAAATATCCAAGGTTAATTTTGTGAGAAAGCTGCAGTGCCCAGATAAGACCATCCCTGCAAATGAGTTCTGCCTGCCTGGATTACAGCTAAATTTATGCAGCTTTCCTTATCCTTTCACAAGCTCCTCTGAAGTGGCATAATTAACTTGCACACATAAAATGTGCACATTTACTGCTTGGTGGTAACCATTCCTCATTTCAACACTTTGATTTTTCCGACCCTGTTCAAAAAAAAATATATTTTTTTTTTTTTGCGTTGCTTTAACATAAGTTGAAAGATTTAACAGACAGCTGAAACAACACTGATCCTTTAACTCCCTTTGTGTTCCGTCATAATATGAAATTATTTTCAAAAACATGTTTACTGTACCGATTAACACTCTAACCCCGGAGGTTACGGTGGCACAAAAGCCACAGTAAATTTACATTTCACTTATGCGACAAGAAACAACAGGCAAAAATCCGCTGCCAAAAAACACTTTATGGCCAGTTTGACTTGGGCAGAAGCGCAGTGTTTGTCCAAGCGCAGTGTAACATTGTGGCAATCTTCAAAGTAAATGTGACTGAGATGCAAATACAGTAAGCTTCTCCTGAGGTTCTGCTTTAGCATTATGTTTGATATCCCTCTCAAGAGACCCTGGGCTCTATACTCTACTGTTTATCATTTCATAAGTCTCACGGAAGGAGGCCTCTTTCACCCTCTCTTCTTCTCCTCCACTCGGTTATCAGACCTTCCCTCGGCAGCCCACTCTCATATTCACAGGGAATTACCTTGGAGTTCTTCATTCTCGACTGGATTCTGTCTTTTTTCATTGCGTTATGCCTTTACAATCTCTCAATCGTAACTTTGTTTCCACCGCCTTGAGTTGTATTAATAATTTACACATGCTTATCAATATTAATAGACATCTGTTCTTCCAAGTAACACAGATTAACCTGGCCTGACCTGCTTTGTGTTATTTAACAAGTGTTTGAGGAAAGAAACATGTACTCAAACAGAATGTGAGAAGGAGTAGATCGCAGTTCAGGTCTAGAACAGACCGATTATTGTCGAATAAGGTCTGGTTTACTGTGTAGCTTATTCTAGGCAAGAGCCACCCACTTAGATATGAAAAAAAGTCTGATTGACATGTAAATTGACCAATCACAATTCGTTTGGTTTTCACATGCCATTTATGGGTTTATCCAAGGCACATTATAAGATAATTTGAAAAACCTAATAAATGTATACAGTTATTTTTTTTTTTTTTTTTGGTTATTATCATTTATTTACAAAAGTTTAATGTCTAATGGTGTTAGCTTTGATTGTTAGGAATACAGCTGAGAGGTTCTGAATGTGAGATCATGCGTTATTCCCTCAATTTCTTTGAGGGCAAAACGCATGGCGCAGCAGAGCCGCAAATCTGCCACTGTGATCCACAGCTCTCTGCAACCAGATAAAATGCAGAGCGCTGTTTATCTTGATGAAAAAGCGGCATGAATCTTAATTTAATGAGCAAAAACTAATTAGGTGATTTAGAGAGAATGCTAATTCTATTCAAAGTGAGGACTAAGATAAATTGGTTCCACCTTATGAAGTCTCAGTTGATATTTTAGATGCTTTTAAGAAAAAAAACCGAAAAAAAAACGTGCTTTGAAACAATCAAATCTGCAGTTTCGAAAAGCCACTGGGATGTACTCCTTTGTTTCTAAAGCGGATTCCATTATCCTAAAATGTTCCTTTCTTTCTCTCCTTCTTTCTTTAACCCCCTGAATATAATTGTGGCCAATACACACTGCTGGTTCTTTTAGCAATGACAATAATAATACACTGTACATATCTCCCCGGCCACTTTGTTAGGTAGGCTACACCTGTTCAACTGCTTCTTAACGCAAATATCTAATCAGACAATCTCATGGCAGCAACTCAATGCATTTAGCATGTAGACATATCAACACAATTTGCTGAATTTAAAACTGAGCATCAGAATGTGGAAGAAAGGTGATTTAAGTGACTTTGAACATGACATGGTTGTTGGCAAGGGGCCAAACGGGCTGGCTGAGTATTTCAGAAACTGCTGATCTACTGGGATTTTCACACACAAACAACTAAAGTGTTTACAGAGAATGATCTGGAAAAAAAGAAAGAAAATATCGGCAGTTATGTGGGCGAAGTTGATGCCAGAGGTCAGAGGAGAATGACCAGACTAGTTCCAGCTGATAGAAAGGCAACAGTAACTCAAATAACCACTCGTTACATATTTTTACTGATTTATGCCGTCCTATGGCGACTATTTTTGGCCAGGGCTCTGCTGAATCTATGCAACTAAGAATTAAGGCAGTTATATATAAAATACAGTATAATATTTAAATATTCTTGTTTTTAGGCAAAAAGAAACATTAGTTTTTCCTTGAGTTTGAATAATAAATAGAAGTCTTTTTATAATTTTCCTAATCTGCTTTAAATCCCCCTGAACATACAGTGGCCAATGAAATACAATCCTCTTAGCTTCTTAAATAAAAACAAACAAACAGCATCTTGTCTTTATGTTTGAAACGTGTGGGATGAAACTAATGCTCTGGGGTAGGCCAGTTCTTCCAATGCGTCTGAGCAGTTCCCCACCATTATTTGTTCCTTAGGTTTATCAGCGGGAGAGCTCAGTGTTAAGTAGAACACATTTGATGTCATAAATTATTCTTGATATCACGCAGAGCTCTCGTCCCTATTTAACATCTTTGCCACTGAACTCAGGAGGAAGTCACAGTTGTTTGAAACCTTGATACACCTCCGACTCCAACTCGCACAAAAGATGCTAAGGAGGACAAATCTCTCACACGGAGAGGCGATGTGAGTTATTCTCATGAATTATGGGAATTCCATGCTGTGCTCTAAGAGTGGAAAGACCCTCTGCGGGGACACGGAGCCACTGAATGTTCTTGTTTCAGGGATGGGATTGTCGTATAGTGGAGGAGGAATTAATTTCTGTCATCTACAGTAACTTGTCTTAGGCTTAAAATCTCATTTTGATGAGATAGAAAATGCAGATGTATTCAGATAAACCTCATCCGCCTGACTCCAGGACACAATGAAGTCATGCAAGCCACACGGAAACTCGTTCATCTTGCCCCTTGCAAAATCAATCAGAGCTCTCTTTTTCTTCGAACCCTCTGTAATGAATAGCAGACATAAATTGACCACTGATCAAGGAAACTATGGTCATTTGGAGTACTAGTTATCTGTTATACAGTATTTTACCATAAATCCTTTTCATAACGGATTTAAAGCTCATACCTCAGCGATATGGTATAACAACATCCTAAATAACTTACTTTTCACTCCAAACAAGCCAGTTTCTGCCTGTTTGATGGCAGTTCAGCTGTATAATCCTCACATACAAGTGCATCTGAGCCAACTTTTGCAGAGAATACCACATGATCTCAACAATGTTTGTCCAAAAACAGTGGGCGAAAAAAAGAGATATCTAAAGATTTAGATTACGGTGAACGCTTAAAAAAAGCAAAAACTAAACAAAACCAATCAAGCATCACAAGCAAAGCTCATGTCAATCTTTCCCGCAGCTATGATTATTTTTGTAATCTGACATTATTTATGATCTAGATCTAACAGTGATTTATTTTATTCATTTGGATTATATTCTTCTGGTCATGGCTCAGCCCAAACAATTGCTGATTTAATTCAAGATGTCTAGGTCAGTTCTCAAAAGACCTTTATTTCCCTTTCCACTGAGCCTGAAACTCATGAGATGCTACCTTTGACCTTTCCCAATGTCAGAAATTACAGTACTACTGTTCTCCATTATTTCGCCACTAACATCGTGACGGAAAAGTACTGTAAGCTTCTGTCTGAGTTCTGCTCGCAATATGGGAGTCAGGACAATCCTAAGCTGCTTTAAATGAGACAGCGCCTGGGTTTCTGCTGTATGGATTGGAGCATTTGAGTGAGCGAACAATGCACTGGATTGTCTCTTTATGTCTCACTCTACCAATCTCTGGTGGCTCAGTCTAAAACCACTGCCCTGATTGCAAAAAACAACTGAAGTGTTTGATTTGCTTGTGTGATTACGACACTTTATTAATTTGACTTCAATGCACAATCAATAGGAGACAAAGGGATTCACAATGCTCTATCTGCATTTACTGAGGAATAGAACAATATTTCGAGTTGGGAAATGTGTGCTTGTTATGTGTTTACAGAAATAATTTTACAATTGAAAACAAATTCTTATTCTAAATAACGCAGGGAACAGCTGTGATGAAGCACACAGTACTGGAGTCGTCACTCGACATTAAAAATCAGAATGCACTATAGTGATTAATGACACTCACAACTGAATGCAACATTTCATTCTGATGGTTTATTGATGAAACAATAAAACTCTACATATTCTAGTATCCCAAGACAGTGTACTGCATGGGGTGTTGGTCATTGTGTGGTGTAATTCGAATTCTTGAGGGAACCATTTTATTCCCTGTATACAGTAGTTCACATTTTTAAGCCACAATGCACTCTGACTTAACATAATGTCCATCTTTTATCTAAGCATAGAAGCTCTGGCAAGCATGGATCGGATTTCTTCAGGACAATACACTTATTTTTAAATAATAATAATAACAATTTAGCACCATTTGGGGTCAGTAATCTGTTATGTTCACCAGGGCTGCATTTATTTAAAATTAAGAAATAAATAAATAAAGGGCAAAACAGTTGTGAAATATTATTACAATTTAAAATAACTGTTTTCTATTTCAATATATTTTAAAATGTAATTTATTCCTGTGATGGCAAAGCTGAATTTACTACTCCAGTCTTCAGGGACATTTCTTATTATTGTCAATGTTAAAAGAGTTGTGTTGCTTAGGATTTTTGTGGAAACAGAAAAATCTTTTTTTTAGGATTCTTTGATGAATAGAAAGTTCAAAAGAACAGCATTCATTTGAAATAATAAAATCTATAGCATTTTAAATGTCTTTACCGTCCCTTTTGATACATTTTATGCGTCCTTGCTGAATAAAATAATTAATGTCTTTAAAAATGTACTTACTCTGCCCATATAAGTTGATTCTTATATAATAATTCTCCAATTATTTTTAAAGTGCCCCTATTATGCTTTCTTGAATACTTCCTTTCATGTAGTGTGTAATATAGATGTTTTAAATATAAATAAAATAGTTTTAAATATCAAAGTGCAAGATCAGTGGAATGATTGTCTCCTAAAATAAATAATCGATTCTGAACTGCTGAAATGAGCCGTCAGTAATTCCAGTCTCACTTTCTGTTACATACCTAGGTAACAATGTATCAATTTTGTATAATGCTATGGTCTTCATTGGCTGCCCAAGAACAGCGTCTATTTGACCCGCCCTCAAACACTGTATTAGTAACTGAGGCCTGGGGATCAAGTTGTCGACATGTCTGTTTTCAGCGCTGCGATAGCAAATCCACTTTGCTGCACTTCCAAAGAATGAGGATTGTTACTGTTTGTTGCTGTGTATCGTGCTGAGGAAGCCTGCGGATCTAAAATTCAGATATGGTAATGGTAATTTTGTTTCAGACTCACATTGTAATCGGTAGACCAATACCAACAGTTTGAGCCATCTGACCAATCAGAGCTGAGTAGAGCCTCAGAAAGGTGGGGTCTAGAGAGACTGAATCTTCAATCGAGCCATTTTCAGACTCTTTGAAAAATTAGGTGATGCTACAATGTATATTGTTAGAAAATGAAAGTGTATTTTGACCTTTGATGTTTTTAAATCTATTGTAGGAGACCTCCAAAACAAAAAATTAGGAACCTTTAATAGCATAAAATGGGCACTTTAATCATTATGAACCAATTAAACATAAAAAAGAACAAATATTTGTTGTATCATACCTTTAAATTCAGATTAACATCTTCTGCATATGAGAGCCACAGCTCGATGTCGTGAACCAACTGCAAGGACTTTGGTATGTACACTGACATTTCAAAGTGAAAAAAACATAATTATGGTAATTAGGGAGCCTGTTTGTACCAGCACTTAAAAGTATTTGCTAACAGTTTTTTGTTTTAAAAAAAATACAGTAACAGTATAATCACGTCAATATTATTTCACATGCTTCTAGGCGTGATAGGGCATGTAAAACTCACACCACAGGGAGACAGGACCTTGTTTTTCCAACATTCAAATTGGCCTTGAATCAAGAAGCACTTAGCAAGGCCTAATCAGCCCAGTGTGTCTGCAACCTCAAGAAATTAACCAGGGCTAATTAGCATCTGAAAGCGTTAATTTGTTTTGCAACAATTCCAGTGCTCTTTAAATACCAAATGCAAGTAGAAGACGAAAAAAAAAAACGTGAGCGTGCTTCATTTTAGATTATCTCATCGACTGCTGGCCTTTTTGTTGTCTTGATTCAGATTCCTCTTGGTCTTATCCATCACCTCCCCCAGCAGCACTTCTCTCCTATGTGCCACAAAATACAGCAACAGCTTGTAGGTAATTGATCAGACAAGCCAACTGTAAAATATTCATTTTCTACTTCAACAGCCAAATAAATCTCTGGGGAGGTTTTCAGAGGACTGTGCTCAGATATTGCTTATGCGTTGCCAGGTTAGCGCGGCACTCATTGTGAAGTCAGTTCGGAGGGAGTTCTGCTTTAGGATAGGAGCCGGTCGATGGCCAGCCAAGCAGGACATCGGCCTCGGTAATGCCTCAGCTGCACATACTCAGACCTAAGACAGGATTCAGATGCGGCCAGTTGGTCTCCAGTGTCCACACAACATCAGGCTGAAAACAGAGAGGGAGTAATGTATACACTGTAGGAAACAAATACTGTGGTTTCAACTTTAAAAAAAGTGTTCATGCTGCCTTAAAATGTTAAGTTTAGTCAACTCAAATATATAAGTTGTCACTTAGTACAGCTCCACATTTCAAGTTGACTAAATTTTTTAAGTTGAAACAACAATTTTATATCTATACAGTAGATAAAAACCAGTAAGGATAGACACTATTTACTGTTCATTCACACATGGAAAGCAAATACTGGACAGATAAAAACTTTCTAAAGAGAGTTGGAATTAGGGCGGTGTAAATGTAAATGCGTCTACTGATAGATTTTCTGTTCACTATTTGTATCGCTGAAATTAAATTCATGCAAAACGACAAAAAAAAGAGGGAAATGAAAATCTACAAAATCTACTAAAAAACTATTCAACATTTATGCCATTGTTGCCAAGGAAAAACAGTTTATTGAACGTTGATTAGGTCTGCAAAAATTTCACGATTCAATTTGATTTCGATTCACAAGCTTGCGATTCGATTCAACTCAGATTTATATTACATTCGATTAGATATTGATTCAACTGGATATACAGTATATCAGGTACAGTAATTTTTTCTCAAGGAAAATAATCTCTTAATTAATTCTGCTAACTATATGGAAGCCTGTCAATTTAATTTAATTTTGCATGTTAAAATTAACACCTGATTTGTATAGAAACATTAGCATTGCACATAAGGAAGTTTTTATAACAATGTTACTTTTTAATTACATAACTATGTCTGTGGCTGTCATAAAATCTTGTGTTCATGATGGATTTATTCAAATGTACATAACATATTGAAGAGCAGTGTGGCGAGGAGGACGAGGCAGAGTGGCGTGATTACTAATGAGCGACACCTGCGCGACGCATCGGTCTCGTATCTCTCACGGAGGAGCAGAAGCATAAAAGGAGGAGCGACGACAGTGAAGGACGAGAGAAGCCAGGCCAGGACTATTTTATTTGATGTTGTGTTTTGTTTATGTTTTATTATATGTGACAGCAGTTACTTTCATTTTGAATTGGTTTATTTTAGTATTAAAATCTGTCTCCCGCCTCTTTCTTCCCTTAACAACGAACATTGCTACAAACAGCTTAATAAAAAATTCAAAGCTGCAATTTATATATATATATATATACATATATATATATATATATACACATATATATTTTTTATTTTGATGAATAGAAAGTGAAACAAACAGCAATTATTTGAAATAGAACATTTTGTTACATTTACTATCACTTTCAATGCATCCTTGTTAAATAAAAAAAAAAATAAACAAATCTTGCTAACCCTAGACTTTTGAATGGTAAATCAACAATGAAACAAACAATTAATGGAACAGCATAATGTGTATAATTGTACAAATATACTGAACCATTGTTTTGATCAACAAATATTATAATTCATAATCGAATATATACCATTTGTATAATTTATTACAATTAAAATGTGAAAAGTAAATATCTACATCCATTAACTGACCATAAGGTTGGTGTGGGTTTTATTTTTTACCCAACAGCACTAATGACATTTTAATTTGGAGAACAGAATTCACAAAAATAATTCTGATTTGAGATGGTTTTGAGCTGTTAGAAAAAAAAAAACCTTTTTGTGTTACTGAGCTCATATAGCCCTTGTGAGAACTAAACTATATAAAGTCTTTCCTGCTGCAAAAATTCATGTTCGATGTGAATAGGCCTTAAAGACTGCTCTTTTACACTGTTTTTACCACAGTATACTGTGCTGAGCAGCTCTGAGGCATTTGGACCTTCAGTGTCTCCTTCACCTCCTCATGAAAATACTTTATGGATGACCCCACTACTAAAAGTGTCAAACTCATTCCTTGTCATACACTTACAGCAGCAATAAAGGATATTGTTCACATCATGTATGACAGAAGACAGAGAAGAGTGTTGAGAACAATGTTCTTATCTATCAATTACACAGCATTTCTCGCAAGCATTTCAACAGACATAAATCAGACAAGTAGCACATATGTGTATACGAGACATGTTGGCTCTCCCACTGTCTTACAGGAAAGTGTTTGTCTACTCTTAAAGATGAGAAGGAAGCTTTCTGAAGAGAGTTTGTAGAAATCAAAGCAAAACGTGAAATGATTCATATTTAATAGGAGAACTCTTTTACAGCCCGGTTAATTAAATGTCTTATCTATATTATGCAGATGCTTCATAAATGTAAAATATTACATATCACCACTACCTGCTCTGGAAAACCTCATTGAAGCATTCAGAAGTATAATTAAGTATAAGGAAAAATAAACCAGTGTTTAATTTCTTTTTAAATAATAATAAGTGCAAAAACTCGTTAAAAACTATTCCCGTTTACATAAAATATTGGTAGCACTTTGTTTTACAGTCATGTTTCGCATGATGCACTTATTGTAGTAATGACACTAACTAGGTACTAACCCTGAACCCACCCCTAAACCTTAACTTAACACATGTAGTTACCTTAAGAACACTGTAAGTATTGAAAGTGCATGCACTGTAAAAAAAAAAAACACTGCAAAAAGTGTTGCCAAAATATTCTCTCTCTCTCTCTCTCTCTCTCTCTCTCTCTCTCTCTCTCTCTCTCTCTCTCTCTCTCTCTCTCTCTCTCTCTCTCTCTCTCTCTCTCTCTCTCTCTCTCTCTCTCTATCTCTCTCTCTTTCTCTCTCTCTCTCTCTCTCTCTCTCTCTCTCTCTCTCTCTCTCAATGACTTGATCAATTGTGCTTTATAAATATCTATGTAAGCTCATGGAATGGGTTGATTAAACTTGGGATAATCTCTGGGCTCATCCGTTCAATATCATAATACTTAGGATGTAATCCCCTTGTGCACTGGTCTCTTCCTAGAGTACTGGATTTGATCCTCTACTTTGTTCATTTATATATTTATTTTGGAATATGTCCCCAACATTAATTTTTACCCTAATAATGGACAGATGATGACTAAATAAACCAAATAAATTAATTTACAATTTTTACAATTTACTAGCAACTCTAGAATAAAAACCCCAAATGACTGGTCGACCAAATGTAAAAACACTGTAAAGCATATTCAGCTCTAATTTGCTCATTTTCTCATCTGTGAATTCCATGAAAAATTTAACTCAAAATATTGCATTAAACAGTCGTTGCTGCAGCAACTACTTGCGGGTACTAAGGCATATTTTGCTTCAATAACTATTCTCACAAAAGTGGCACACATATATGGTAATTTGTGGATTTAGTATCACTGATGGTCAGTGTGGTTTAATGCCACAAAGATTTGTACCTTGGGATGGGAAGCCTGATAAGATCGCACACCCTTTGGTAGGTGCTCCAAAACAGTTTAACGGAAATGCGTCTATGAGGAAGACATTTTCTGCCGCAGATAATCCCACAACTATGGCTTTGAGATTGAGTGTGAAAGAGTGATGAAAGAGTGTGTTCATTTGTAGTGACCTTTGTCTGAAGGAGGATCTGTACATGGGCTGAAATGAGTGTGATTGACTATTCCACTGCAAAGTGTGTCCTTTAGATGTGTTAACACTGTAACTGTGTCTGGAAAACTCAGATGAGGCAAGCAAATAGGTAAATATATATCAAGCAATACACAAATGCATTTCTTTTTAGAGTTTTTTCTTTCTTTTTTTGAGTGGTCGATGGGTATTTTAGGTGGGTTTGGAATAAAAAATTTGTCTTAAGGAACCACAAAAAAATGTCTAGAAAAAGACTCAAAAGGTCTAAAAATTAATATTGCATATCTATACAACACACACACACACACACACACACACACACACACACACACACACACACACACACACACACACACACACACACACACACACACACACACACACACACACACACACACACACACACACACACTTAAAATAACCCACAGTCTACTGCCTATTTAAATTGGATGGATGTATGGATGTATGTATGGATTGGATGGATGGATGGCCTATGTCTCAAAAAAGTCAAAAAAAGTCCAAAAATGAAGAAGAAATGTATTCTTATGTATGTATTATTTAGTTAGCATGATCTATCACTTTAGGCCGGGCTATTTAATTGGAGGCCCAGAAGCAACCTCCGAGTGTCCCAGGCCCTGGTCCCGCCAAAAACGCACTTACATACGTAAATTCATACAGTAGTACAGACCACGTAGCCTAGCAACACGCAAACAATGCAGAGCGTGCCGGTAATAGCCTAGATTACTATCAATATGTCTTTCTCAACACTGAAATGTAAAATTTCACAATGAAAACCACGTTGAGAAACACCATACTTTCCACACCAATTTTCCCGAGGGATCTCAAGAGAGATTGATTGCATCTTACAACCGGAGCAGTACTAGGCTACCATGGTGCGGTCATTCACAGCCCAAGAGAGAGCTACCGCAGCATCCCTTCGTGTTTCCTGGATATTGGCAAAAAAGAAAAGGCCATTCACAGACTCTGAAACCGTGAAGGACTGTATGCTGGCCGTCGTGGATGAGGTGATAAATGACGATAAAATTAAAACGAGCGTGGCATCTGCTATAAAAAACATACCCCTGTCAGATACTTCCAACATTCGTAGGGTTGAAATTCTTACTGCAGATGTGTATACAACGCTGTTAGGAGACCTGATGAAAGCTGATACTATGTCTACAGTAGTATATGAGTCCACAGACAAAACTTATACTGCTCAGTTGTGCATATATGTCTGTTTTCTTTACAGCAAATGCTTCCGAGAGGAGCTGCTCGGCCTACTGCCGTTAGAAGGACACACAACTTTTGATGGGAAAATTTCCGCTTTTTTTAAAGACAATGGTCTGGATATGAAGCATGTGTGCATGCTTGTGACAGATGGGGCTCCATCCATCAGTAGTTTGGCAGCACGTTGGTTCGCTCTTGCACCTCAGTTGATCTCCTTACACTGCATTGTGCATCAGGCGGTGTTGTGCGCAAAACTAAGCGTGGCGCTCAAAACGACAATGGACAGTGTGATGGCTACATGCCCATACAAAAATGTAATATATGGCCATATATGTAGTTATATTTTAAATAGCATGACATATATCTATACATATATTTGACTTATCTGAGAACACAATATATCCCTCCAACATATATGAACATTTATGTGTCCAAACATGTGAAGGAAATATTTGAGTTCATCCATATATGATACCTTATATCTGCATTATATTACCGTATAGTAATGGTTTCTCCCATATATGGACAACATTAAGTATAAATATGTGACATACATGAAAATATATGGCACTTACATGAAAACGGCAATTTTTGCTATATTTTTGCTATATATTCTCATATAGGCAGCAGACATACATGGGCACTGACATTATATATGTAATTTACATATATTGACATACGCCTATATTACATTTCTGTATGGAAAATTAATTTTATTCACTCCACATCAGGCCTCCAACACCAGTTATTCCGCATGCTGCTGTCAGAAATGTCTTCTGAGCACCACAGCCTTCTTTTGCTTAATGACGTGAGGTGGATGTCCAAAGGCAAAGCACTGGAGCGTTTCTGTGGTCTCAGAGAGTAGATCATAACTTTCCTCCTCCGCAGCAGCAAGCAAAAAAGGCAGAAACGCACCTGAGTCGCATACTGGACGGCAACTTCATAGCCGATGCCTGCTTTCTGAGCGACATATTCAAACACCTGAATGATCTCAATTTGGGACTACAAGGCAGAGACAAAACTGTCATCGACCTTGTGGAACAGATGTGCACATTCTAAGTTAAACCGGACCTTTTCGCAACTGATTTGAGCACAGGCCGAATGCTGCATTTTACGACACTCCACAAACACATCTCATCCCCCGCACAAATCGAGGATGTGATGACAGATTTCATTGCGAGGTTGAAAAAGAACTTTGCCGGTCGATTTGATGGACTTGTTCTGCCCAGGGTGGCCATTTTTGTCAGAGACCCGTTCACTGGTGCAATAGAAGGGGACTTCCGCCAGAGCAAAGAAAGTGGTCCCTTCCATTGACGAGGGGAAATTCACACTCGAACTTGTTTACACGCAGTCATCTGTAACCATGGCACAGGAGCTTTGCACTAACGGGACTGCAATGTTTTGGACTGATGTCAACGTACGTCAGTTCCCTAACATTAAGAAAGTAGCGATCGTCATGCTCAGTATGTTTGGATCAACATACACATGTGAGTCAAGTTTTTCACACATGAACTCCATAAAAAGCAACTCTCGTTGCTCCCTGAATGACCGTACTCTCCACTAATGCCTTCGAATTGCATTGACAACTTACGAGCCTAAAGTCACTGCTCTCGTTTAAAGCAAAAAATTTCACTTCTCCCACTAAGTCAGTAGGGTAACTGTAGCCTACATCAATATAATGTGGGATGTGTAACAAAGGCATGCCTAATCACACATGAGGTGATTTAAAATATGTTCCCTCAGTGTGCAGTAGTACACCTTGTGTTCATGTGTACGTTATAGTTGTGAATACTGTGCACTTTTTATTTTAAGCACTTTGAGATGTTCCTGGGTCAAATGTGAGCGAGATGTTTATTTTGTTTCAAAAGGAAACTTAATATTACAATTAATGAAACAATTAATAATGCAACTGTTAATGATCCAGCAGTTATCTCAAAGGCATTTAGTTTGCATTTCTCCCAAACACCTCAGGTACAGTCATCGCTCTTTCACCCAGAACCGACTTTTAGTTCCCAGCCCTACGACAGTTCTTTCACATTCCGACAGGCTAGCTCAGCTGATGTCCAGCTGGCCATTAGCAAGCTATCCTCTAGGAGTGGACCGGGCCCTGACGGCATTTAGGGTAAGTTTATCAAAATTTCTTCATATGTCCTATCCTCTCCATTGGCTGAGCTCTTTAATCTGTCATTTCTAACCCATGAAGTGCCTCAGGCATGGAAGTGTACCAAAGTCATTCCATTGCATAAAGGAGGGGACACCCAAAACATGAACAATTATAGACCTATCTCAATAATTAATAGCATTGTGAAATTTTTTTAGAAAATTATCTTCGATCAATTATCTAACTACCTTTCTGATAAAAATTTACTTTCTCAATGCCAGTCAGGTTTCAGGAAACACTACACAACTACCACTGCTCTTTTGAAATTTACAAATGATATTTTCACTAGTTTTGATAAAAATGTGAGTACTGGTGCCATCTTCTTAGATCTTACAAAAGCGTTTGATTACGTTGATCATTATCTGCTCCTGGATAAATTATATTCAATTGGCCTTTCCCGCTCATCTCTTCTGTGATTTAATTCATATTTCCATCACCGCCGCCAATGTGTGTCCTTCAGGGGCAGTTAGTCGAATTTTACAGGTGTAGATAAAGGCATACCCCAGGGTTCTTCTCTTGGGCCTTTGTTATTTTCCATTTTTATTAATGACTTGCCACTCTGCTGTTCAGGATGTGACATTCATCTTTACGCTTATGATACAATTATATTGTGGCGGGGGAGGCGTGGTTCAGCGAGGTCTGCGACGAGAGAGAGAGTGGAGAGACGAGCGGCGGTAAGTAGGTCAAGTGCAAAATGACTGACACCTGTGTCTCGTTGCAGTAATTGGCGTGGGGAGACCGTATAAAGCAGACTGGAACCAGCGATCGAGGAGAGAGGAGGGCTGAGGTCTCGTGGGAAATGGGAAGAGGTCTTTATGACGAACCTGATCGAGTATCCTGAAAACTGTGAATGAGATTTCTGTTCGACGTGCGCATGTGGCGCCAGAGCTTTGAGTTATTAAATAAAATACCCACGAGTCTCAGCCAGCTGACCCCGGTCTCCTTCCTTCACACTCACATAACAAGGGACTTTATTACACTGGTGCCGAAACCCGGTAAGGAAGGAGGACGCCGCCGCCAGGATGCAAACTCCGTCAGCAACATCGGGGACGCCATTTGCGGACATCATTACATCGCTCTCGGGACTGCATCAAGAAAACCACCAAGCCCTGCTGGACTTGCGGGCGGATCAGGAAGGTCGGTTCCAAGCCCTGATGCAAGCCCAGCAGGCGGACCGCGAGCTGTTCCGGAGCTTGCTGGACCGGGAGGTTCGGATGGAGCGGGCTTCCCCCAGCTCCAACCCAGCCGCTCACATGTCTCTGACGAAGATGGGAACCTCCGATGATCCCGAGGCCTTCTTGGACCTGTTCGAGAAAACGGCCGAGGCATGTGAGTGGCCAGTAACCAGCTGGCCGGTTCGGCTCATTCCGCTGCTGTCGGGGGAAGCCCAGAAGGCCGCTCAATAACTGCCCGTCCAGAACCTCCTGGTATACGTCGATTTGAAAAGAGCCATTCTCCAAAGGGTCGGCCTCAACCCCGAGCAACATCGTCAACGCTTCCGTTCGCTGGAACTGACGGAAGCAGGCCGACCCTTTGTCTTGGCGCAGCAGCTCCGGGACTCGTGCCGCAAATGGCTCCTGGCCGGAGGAAGCGACGCCGAGGCCATCATCGACCAGGTGGTGCTGGAACAGTTAATCTCCAGGTTGCCGAAGAGGACTGCCCAGTGGGTCCAGTGCCACCGGCCGGCGTCGCTGGATCTGGCCATCCAACTGGCGGAGGATCAACTGGCGGCGTGCTCCGGGGTCGGCGAACCCCTGCCATCTGTCTCTCTCTCTCCCCCTGTCTCTCTCTCTCTCCATTCCCCTAAACCCGTTCCATTCCCCAGGACCCGCTCCAATGGACCTCCAAGGCCACCTTCCCGCTGGAAGGCTGGAGCCGAGGGCCCAGCCGGGTCGTGAGGATTCGTCAGGGGAGGGGGGCCGGGACACCCTGAAGGGCTCGAGGCGGTTCCTGCGCTCTCCCCACGCCAATTCCTTGACCCGCTTCCTGCCACTAGAGCGGCGGGGAAGCCTGGGCCGGCCTGTTGGCGTTGCGGGGATCCGGGCCATTTCGTGGACCGCTGCCCGGTCATGGAGGTTGGGACACTGGTCCGGATCCCGGACGTTCCACAGGCCGCCCCCGATCAAGCCGGGTTATACCAAATACCTGTGAGTATTAAGGGGGGTACCTATCAGGCCTTGGTGGATTCAGGTTGTAACCAGACCTCCATCCATCAAAGCCTGATACAGTCCGGGGCATTGGATACGGGCCGCATGGTTAAGGTGAGGTGTGTGCACGGGGATATAGTGGAGTACCCCTTAAAGGCCATCACTATTAAATTCAAGGGACAAAATCATTGTGTGGAGGTCGCAGTTAGCCCGCACCTCCGGCATCCGTTAATTTTGGGAACGAATTGGCCAGCTTTTAAACAATTATTGGGATGTTTAACAACGGATGCCTCTGGGGAAAAGAAAAGGCGGGGAAGGGGGGCGAGCGCTCAGGTTGGGGAGGCTGTTCCTGGACCCAGCGGAACTGTTTCAGAGGAACCGAGCGGCTTGGCGAGGTTAAACCTCTCCATTCGCGATGACTTTCCCCTGGAACAGTCCCACGATGAGACGCTCAAACATGCGTTTGAACAGGTCCGTTCCATCGATGGGCAGATCCTCCAACCTGACCGCGCTCTCTCCTATCCTTATTTTGCCGTTATTAAAGACAGGTTGTATCGGGTGACCCAAGACACTCAGACAAAAGAAGATATAACCCAATTGTTAGTACCACGGGGCCGTCGGGAAATGCTTTTCCAGACGGCACATTGTAATCCGATGGCGGGGCATCTTGGGATGACAGCAACATTAAGTCGTTTAATGACCCGATTCTTCTGGCCGGGCATTCACGAGAACGTACGCAGGTGGTGCGCGTCGTGTCGGGAATGTCAGTTGGTAAATCCACCGGCCGCCCCAAAAGCGCCATTGCGCCCTCTACCTCTTGTGCAGGTCCCCTTCGAGAGAATTGGTATGGACCTCATCGGGCCATTAGAACGATCGGCACGGGGACATCGCTTTGCGTTAGTTATAGTAGACTACGCAACGCGATATCCCGAAGCAGTGGCGCTGCGCACTATATCAGCTAAGAGTGTGGCAGACGCCCTGTTTCGTTTAATCTCCCGCGTGGGAATCCCGAAAGAGATTCTCACGGATCAAGGCACCGCGTTTATGTCACGCACGTTAAGCGAATTATATGAATTATTGGGCATTAAATCGGTGCGTACCAGCGTCTATCACCCACAAACGGACGGACTGGTCGAACGATTTAATCGCACGTTGAAAACAATGATTCGTAAATTCGTACAAGAAGACGCGAAAAATTGGGACAGGTGGCTAGAACCCCTCTTATTCGCCGTGCGAGAGGTCCCGCAAGCCTCCACGGGGTTTTCCCCCTTCGAGCTTCTTTTTGGACGTCAGCCCCGTGGGGTGTTAGACGTCCTAAAGGAAACTTGGGAGGACGGACGCTCAGATAGCAAAAATGAAATTCAGTATGTCATGGACCTGAGAGCAAAACTCCATACACTGGGGCGGCTCTCTATGGAGAATTTGCTTCAGGCTCAGGACAGACAAAGCCGGCTGTATAACAGGGGAACTAAGCTTCGAGAGTTCGCACCGGGAGATAAAGTGCTCATTTTACTACCAACCTCCAGCTCTAAATTGTTAGCGAAGTGGCAAGGACCCTTTGAGGTCACACAGCGGATAGGGGATCTCAATTATGAGGTTGTACGGACAGACAGGGGTGATTCACGGCAAATTTACCACCTCAACCTCCTTAAAAAATGGAGTGAGGAGGAGTCAGTGTTGCTTGCGATGGCAGTGAGTGGAGAGGAGGATCTCGGGCCAGAAGCGATCATAAAAGGGAAATCTCTCGCCCTGGCCCCGGGGGGAGATCACCTCTCGCCCTCGCAGCTCGCTGACATCACAAGGTTACAAAAAGAATTTGCAGATGTGTTTTCACCCCTGCCTGGTCGTACTAATCTGATCCAGCACCATATTGAGACAGAGCCGGGAGTGGTGGTTCGCGGCCGGCCATATAGATTGCCTGAACACAAGAAAAAAGTGGTTCAGACGGAATTAGAGGCAATGCTGGAGATGGGAGTAATTGAGGAGTCCCACAGTGACTGGGCAAGCCCGATAGTTTTAGTTCCTAAAACGGACGGCTCGGTACGGTTTTGTGTGGACTATCGCAGGGTGAATGCAGTGTCGAAATTCGACGCTTATCCAATGCCGCGGATTGACGAGCTGCTTGATCGGTTAGGCACGGCTCGTTTTTATTCGACGCTGGACTTAACGAAAGGATATTGGCAGATCCCCTTGTCTCCCATGTCTAAAGAAAAAACAGCCTTCACCACGCCGTTCGGGTTACACCAATTTGTGACACTTCCTTTCGGGTTGTTCGGGGCCCCGGCCACGTTTCAGCGGCTCATGGACAGAATTCTGCGACCCCATGCTCCATATGCCGCTGCGTACTTGGATGATATCATCATCTACAGTAATGACTGGCAGCGGCATGTGGAGCATTTGAGGGCCGTCCTCGGGGCGCTGAGACGGGCGGGGTTAACGGCCAACCCGAAGAAGTGTGCAGTTGGGCGGGTGGAGGTAAGGTATCTGGGCTTCCACTTGGGTCATGGGCAGGTGCGTCCCCAAATTGACAAGACAGCAGCAATTGCAACCTGTCCTAGACCTAAGACCAAAAAGGAGGTGAGGCAGTTCCTGGGGCTGGCGGGATATTACAGAAGGTTTATTCCTGACTATTCGGACCTCACCAGCCCGCTGACTGACCTCACTAAAAAGGAGGTACCAGTTACGGTCCAGTGGACGGAGCAGTGCCAACAGGCTTTTACCCAGGTTAAGGCTGCTCTGTGTGGTGGCCCGCTCCTGCACTCTCCTAATTTCTCTCTCCCTTTTCTGTTGCAGACTGACGCGTCGGACAGGGGGCTGGGCGCTGTCCTGTCCCAGGAGGTGGAGGGGGAGGACCGCCCGGTGCTGTACATTAGTCGTAAGCTTTCGAAGAGAGAGACTAAGTACAGCACCATAGAGAAGGAGTGTTTGGCCATCAGATGGGCGGTCCTCACCCTGCGCTATTACCTCCTGGGGCGGGAGTTCACCCTCTGTTCGGACCACGCGCCCCTGCAGTGGCTCCACCGCATGAAGGACACCAACGCGCGGATCACCCGTTGGTATCTAGCTTTACAGCCTTTTAAGTTCAAGGTGATCCACAGGCCGGGGGTGCAGATGGCTGTGGCTGATTTCCTCTCTAGGAATGGGGGGGGGGCTGCAGGCCGGATGGCTCCCCGGCCTGAGTCGGGCGGTGGGGGTATGTGGCGGGGGAGGCGTGGTTCAGCGAGGTCTGCGACGAGAGAGAGAGTGGAGAGACGAGCGGCGGTAAGTAGGTCAAGTGCAAAATGACTGACACCTGTGTCTCGTTGCAGTAATTGGCGTGGGGAGACCGTATAAAGCAGACTGGAACCAGCGATCGAGGAGAGAGGAGGGCTGAGGTCTCGTGGGAAATGGGAAGAGGTCTTTATGACGAACCTGATCGAGTATCCTGAAAACTGTGAATGAGATTTCTGTTCGACGTGCGCATGTGGCGCCAGAGCTTTGAGTTATTAAATAAAATACCCACGAGTCTCAGCCAGCTGACCCCGGTCTCCTTCCTTCACACTCACATAACAAGGGACTTTATTACATATATATTGCTCCAAATTGAATATTCCTGACATAAATTATTCCTTACAACATGACTTTGATTCTGTACAGCAGTGGCTGTTATTTAATAGACTGCTGCTGAATAAGTCAAAATCTTACTGTATGCTTTTCCAGAAGAAAGATAGAAATAATCTTAATCTGCATTTTCTGGATTCTTCTCCTTTAGAGTCAATTGAAAAATGTAAATATCTCGGTGTTTGGCTAGAAAATGATCTTTCATTCAAAGCTCATATACACGCTCTTAACAACAAACTTAGCTTTCGTCTTAAAACATTATATCAATAGATAGACTATTTTAATTTTCAGGTTAGGAGATGAATAGTCTCCCAGTTGCTGCTACCTCTACTGGACTATGCAGATATTATATATGCTAACACTTCTGACACTTGTCTACACTCTCTCGATGTGGTATACAACAGCCTGTGCCGATTCGCCCTTCGCTGCCCCTATAGGACATATCATTGTGTGATGTATGACCAGCTGTCCTGGCTTGCACCCTCACCCAGAAGACAATATCATTGGTTTCAGCTTATATTTAAATGCATTTACTTTCAATATCCATATTATTTATCGCAATATTTAGTGCCTTACAGTTCACAATATAATCTTCGTCACAACGAACAGATCTTCTTTACTGTCCCTAGAGTTAAGAGAGAAATTGGGAAATATGCTTTCTGTGTTAAAGCCCCTCGTGATTGGAACAGCCTTACTGCATCTATCCGCTCGCTTACGTCTTTTCCTCTGTTCCGAACTACTTTGTTAACACATCTTCAGAATACTTGTCTATGTTTCTAGCATTTCAGATTTAGCATTGATATGTGTCATGTTATGTTTGTGTGTGTGAATGTGTATATATGTAGTAATATACATATCTAGTGATCTAGATCTAGTGTCAACTTTGTCAGTTATATTTGGGATTATTGTGTTTTATGCAATATGTTACACCAGTTGTTCTCTTACATCCCACACTAACACCACTCTTAAAATGCTTGACTTTCAGAGCACCATCATGCTTAGTCTAAGATTAAAAAAGGTTTTACTGTTTAGTGGTATACATACCACAGTTAGGGAACCACTGTGATTTACTTTAACTCTATCTGTGAAGAGTGGGGATAGTGAGAGCTTGTGTGTGTGTGTGTGTGTGTGTGTTTGTGTGTGGTGTGAGGGGGTGCATGGTGTGAATGAGTGTGAGTGCGTGCGTTGAGGTTTTTCTTGTATCTTGTATTTTGTATCTACTCTGTGTTTTTGCTTTTCTATATTGTTTGGACATGATCCTGAGGACCCCCATGAAAACGAGATGTTTCATCTCATGGGGCTGATCCTCTAATAAATGTTCATAAATAAATAAATAAATAAATACTATTATTACTAATAGCGTACTATGCACTCTTTTTGTTTTATGCACTTTGTGATCAGATAGGTCAGATATGTAGCCTTGGTAGGCCTAGGCAAGAAGTCAGTTTTTTTTCTTTTGTAAGTGGAAAAAGTAGGGGCTACCTCAGAATCTGTTCAATTAGCTCTTTTATTGTTTTTTTATGCACCTTTTGCTGTGCAATCTGACCAACGTTAAAAGAGAAACAATGAATAAACCTTACATGTTTTTCAATAAATTAGTTTGTGTTGGTTTAAAAATGTGTCATTACGAGCTGCTTCGCCGCTGAAATGACTGGCCCAGCTAAACTTCTTGGTTTGAAAATCTGGCCCAACTGAATTTGTAATTGAATAGCCCTGACTTGTTTTGCCTCCGGCATGCCTCTGTCATGTTTTCACCAATAACGATAAAGATAACTATAACAATATTAGCATCCACACCAGTGGATGATATGGTTCTGTTTATTATAAGCATGTGCTGCAGTTTTGTCGTCTGCCGCTTTAAATGCGCAATCTCTCAACGACATTGTTATTTTGTGCAGTTAACATTTTAGTTGTGGTGTGGACTCTACTATTCTTTTATAATTAGAATGATTTTTACAATCATTATAGTTATCATCCTCAGTTTGACCAGGCCTTTACTCACGGCGTCAACCGTCAGTAGGCTAATTAAATGGCGAACAAACTGCAGAAAAATACTTGCTAAAAGTTTTCCAACTGCACTTTACAGGCTTCACGAAGCTTTGAATTCCTAGGGTGACAGTCATATTGCCTCAAACACAGGAAATCCCATTCTCCATGGCCACTGGTGGGCTTCTGGGCTTTCTGAGAGTTGACACCCCCTGTATGTTTAAGTGAACAGTCCTCCCACTCACCCTCAACTTAACTGAAGCTGCCCTAAGCAGGACCCGACAGAGACATGCTGAAGGCCCAGTTCCGCGGTTATGTGATTTACGCTGGTGGAAAGAGAGAGGCGGTTGATCAAAGGCAAGCAGACTTTAGGGCTGTAGCTATGTGTGGTAATGATATAAAACTGAAGAGAGGCCATTTTATAAAAGTGACGGAGACTATGATGGCCTCAGAAAAGGGATTTCGCACCGGGTAGTTCTAGGAACTCAGTTCTAGGAACTAGCCATCAGGGCTGACTGACTGTGGACAGTCTGTTAAAAAGTCCTTGATCCATCTGCAAATGTGGTGGCTGACACCCAGACTGTGGAGTTTGGACACCATTCTGCCGGGAATGACAGTATTGAATCCACAAATAGCATTCTCGCATATGAGCCAGGTTGCTCCAGGTGTGGAGAGCTTTGTTGATGGCATCTCCAGTTGACCTGTATTGGCTCTATATGCAAACTGGTGCTGGTCCAAACTGAGAGGAAGAGAACACTTAATTTGCTTTAACACCAACCTTTCAAATCACTTTATAACAGTGGAGGTAAGAGCCACAGATCTGAAGTCATTGAGGCTGCTGACAGATGGTTTTTTAGGGATGGGTACAATGGTGACAGATTTAAAGCATTTGGGGACAGTGCAGGTGGACAAAGAGAGATTGAAGATGAAAGTAAAAACCTCATGTCGCCCAACACCGACAACGGCCCTAGTTTGCAGTCAAAAAAATGAAATAATGCTGTTATTCTGTGGAAATCCCAGAGCCAAACCATACACATAAATGGTAATCCTGTGGATAAACTACTTTGTTTGGTTAACAAACACACATACAAACTAGAATACACCAACTCGCTTGTCTATAGGTGCTGTATTCCCAAACTAAACCATTATAGACCCAATGAAGCTGCAGTTCACATTTAAATTTTTGAAATCAACTGCATTTGTAAGCAATATCGGTAACACTTTACAATAATAGTATTATATACACACAGAAAAAAAGGTGTCAAATTGTATGTTTAGGGGAACAACAGCTTGTCACTGGGGCAGTACCCTTAAAGGATATATTAGTACCTTTTTTTTACTCCTAAAAGGTGCATATTATAGGTAGGCCTACTATAGTAATATAGTCAATTATATGATTTAACAATAAATAATACAGCATTTAATAATCATAGTTAATGTTAATTATTACATACATTAAAATTAAGCTGTTTTCATGTTCTTGAAAGTCTCATGCTCACATAGGTTGCCTTTATCAGAAATGCAGCTAAAAAGTCACATTGTGAAATATTATAACAATTCAAAATAATTGTGTTCTATGGTAATATTTTTTAAAAATGTACTTAATGTGAAGGGAAGGCTGAATTTTCAGCAGCCATTAATCCAGTGTCACATGATCCTTCAGAAATTATTCTGATTTGCTGATTTGCTGCTCAAGAAACATATCTTATTATTATATATGTTGAAAACAGTTGTACTGAATAATATTTTTGTGGACACCATTACACAGTTTTTAAAAGGGTAACTAAACACTATAACAACTTTCATGCTCTGAACAGGGGTTGAGTTACCATTTAAGGAGTCTTTGATGAATAGAAAGTTCAAAAGAGCAGCATTTATTTGAAATATAATTTTTTTTTGTGACAGTGTAGTGTCTGTACTGTAACTTGCCTGAATCAAAGTAATAATTTCTTTAAAAATATTAAGGACCCCGCACTTTTGAACTGACATGAATTAATAATGAACAATAATATATTTTTACTTTATGAATGCTTTAAAAAATGCTCATTGTGGTTGATTATACACAACTTATGTAAACAAATTTATCCTCAGTAAAGTGTTACTAATGATAACATCAACTGTATTACTGTAACACCCACTGCAATGCATTTTTCCTCTTGGGCTTTTAAATACGCAGTTTTTTTTTTCCCAAATGAGAAAGTTAGAGATGGATGGAGGTAGAAAGAGAGACAGAAAAAGGGAGGGAGTGGTAGAAAAAAGTGCAGGAGATAAAGTAGAAGAAACGTAATTAACCTCCTTTGCAGGGAGAATTCTATTACAGAAAACCTATCCTGCCATGCAAAGTGGCACTAGGAAATGTGACAGGGTGTGGAGGAAAAAGTCAGGGGCTGTCTGCATCTTAAAACAACTTCCAATTTGCATCCCCTATCTTTCCTCATCCTCACTGAAGCCGGAAATTGATCAATGCACTCTTAGACAGGGGAGGGAAGAACACAGCAAACATTAAACCAACTATTTTATGTTTACGTGGCAAGTGCCGTACAGAAAAAACCTGCGGATTGAGGAGATTTTAAAGGTGGCAATGGGAAAGTAGCGCCTTTTCCCTTTACTTTTTTTTTTAATGGAAGAAACTGTAAAGCACCGTATAGTGACATTCAGCCACAAAACGCATCAAGCGTAGAAAAAAATATCCTTGTGATGAAAATGTCACAGAGTCCTTCCCCCAGTAATCAGTTTGCGAGCATTTCTCACTCATTACATGACAGGATGAAAAATTGTGCTCTATTGTTTTGCGGTTAAAAGGGAGACTAGGTGGCGTGAAAAGGCCAGCAGATGCTTCTTTTGAGGCGCTTCCATGAAGAGGCTGCGCTGTGTGAGAGCCCTGGGAGAAAGAAGCCTGAAATGGCAGGGGTTAATAAAGTCCATTAATAAAGTCCATTTTTGTTGGTAGAAATAACACAAGTGTTCGAGGGAAAATTACAGAGGGGGCGCCAATATCCTCCAAAACTAATTATACTCCAAATACTTCCTCTCACCCCCCATCAGACCCCCCCCCCCCCCCCCCCCCAACTCCCGCCCTCAAATTGCCTAGGGGTTTGAGTGACACCTCCGCTGGGGCGAGTGTGCCATCCGGGTGCCATGCAGGGACGAGCGCTGGCAGCCGGTGAAGAGGGACAAAACCGGCCTTTGTGGCTCAGTGCTGGCACCATCTACTACAGGTGTCCTTTTCACCGACCGAGTTTGTAAACCATTTGGGAAGATCCACCATTTTGAGTCAATCCAACGCAAGTAAAAAGCTGGTGTACAAATGCCAGAATAGAGTCAACACTAAACCAGAGATCAGCCACGCTCTTAGAAGAAAAGGTTCAAAATAAAACCTTGAAATGAAATGGAAGCTGAGATAGTCTTTTCTTGGTTACACTTTATTTCAATGGTCCACTTTAGACACTCTACTAACTTTACAACTACATTTCAACAAACTCTCATTAGAGTATTAGTAGAATATAGTAAACTGTTAGGTTAGGGTTAGATGTTAGGGTTCGGGTTAGCAGAATATTTACTTATAGTTAGTAAAATAACTGTTGAGGGAAATCAAATCAAAGTGTTTGCAGATATTAAGCAGACAGTCTACTCATACTCTAATGACATGTAGTTGGCATGTAGCAAAGTTACTTCTAGTTCGTAGAATGTCTAAAGTGGACCATCGAAATAAAGTGTTACCTTTTTCTTACCTACCGTGACTATATCAGATTGAAACAGCTTCTGGAATGAGAAAAAAAGTGTAGGGTGGGACTTGATTTTGTCCTTGGAATTTGGGTGTTTCCAATTAAATGGAGGCCGATCTGAATGGTAGTTTGCAGTCAGTTGTGGAGGATATTTAAAGGGTAAGTTTGGTATTTTACACTTAAAGCCCTGTTTTAAGATCATTTCTTATGAAATAGAACGGTTAAGATTGAAACGGTTAAGATCGTAGTTTTTGTCCTGACTTAAGTCAATGGAGTTATTCAAAAACTACTATAAAACCTGTTGGAAAGCATCTTTTGCAGCGATTTTTATGTGAGCATATCAGTGAACACCCCAGACCACTCGGTGAGTTTCACGTCTTTGTAAACTAAAGTTTAATGCATTTTATGAATGATTGTTCCAGTGCCCCTAGGAAACCATTGTTTGGGTGGGGGGGTGCAGATGTCAATTCGATGAGAGGGGAGGTTAACGCTTTTGATTCAAGCTTAAGAGTGCAAATGAACTTTAAGAAAATAATGATGTGCTTGGATAAATCATTTCTAAAAAAAAAATGCAACATTCTGTAAACAAAAATGTCAAACTTAATTTCATGGTGACTTCTGTCATGCGCTTGATGTATAGAATCTGTGGATCTATAGGGTGGTGGTGGCACAATGGATAAGACACATGCCTTTGGTGTGAGAGACCCGGTTTCCACTGTGAGACACCATTGTGTCCCTGAGCAAGACACTTAACCCTAGTTGCTCCAGAGGCGTGCGACCTCTGACATATATAGCAATTGTAAGTCGCTTTGGATAAAAGCGTCAGCTAAATGAATAAATGTGAAAATCTTTACTTTAAAAACTTTGTCCACAACATAAAACATAAAAGTATGAAACATATTATATTATATAGTAATATATTATATGTTTAGCTTTGACAGAAGTCACACTTTGCATAATAACAATGATAATAATACACATGAAAATGATTAGCAAAATATATAACATATATATTATAACAAAATAAAAGTTTAGTTGGATGTTAGTTTTAGATCTTTTCCATAAAGGTGGCACTGCAACTTTTTTATGTTCAAGTCAAATAAGAACTGGGCAATAATTTGCTTAATGCAGTGTTTTGTTATGTGCCGCAATGTCTTGTATTATCATTAACACTAGCCTGCAGATTAATACAAATTGCCTCACAGACTGTACCTGATTAGTGTGTGTGAAATATCTGAAATCCTTGTTCGTGTGGGGACATTTTTTGGTTCCCATGAGGAAAACAGCTTATAAATCATACTAAGTGATGTTTTTTGAAAATGTAAAAATGCAGAAAGTTTTCTGTGATGGGTAGGTTTAGGGGTAGGGTTAGTATAAGGGAATAGAATATACAGTTTGTACAGTATAAAAATCATTATGTCTATGGAAAGTCCCCATAAAACATGGAAACACTACATGTGTGTGTGTGTGTGTGTGTGTGTGTGTGTGTGTGTGTGTGTGTGTGTGTGTGTGTGTGTGTGTGTGTGTGTGTCTCTGTATGTAAATTACCAATGGAAAGAGACTTGGCCGGGTAGCATCTGCATGCTTTGCTTTCCTCCATTTCTAAGCTTATGAGAGTAGATGTGAATGTAAACCACATTAGACTGTTCCCCAGGCAGGAAATATACTAGATGTCAGTCCGCATTCCATTTGAGCTCTCAGTGATTGGTTCCTACATTTCATTATGCTAAACGTGGTGTTTTACAGAAGACGGAGCATTTTACAGGGAGGAAAAGCCAAGAAAAGCATCATGGGAGCAGCCGAGCGTTCCAGCACTGAGCAGAGACTGCCCGCTGGCAGCTGCTTCCCATGTGCGAGTTTTTAAAGCACCTGACAGGTTCTACGTTATGACATACACCCCAGTAACAAATATAACGTGTCAAGGTAGTTAAAGCAGTGCTGCTGTGGTTTTCTTTCAAAACTAATGTATTGCTCTGTACAATTTTTTTGAATGTTTGTGTGTGTGATGACGTGGTAAGAACGGGTCTCAAACTGCCTCAGCTGCACACTGATCTTTAGGAAAGGAAGGAAACATCAGCAATTAGAGGTCTGGCTATTTCCATCCGCAGCTTGTACTTCTGTAGCGAGCTCAATGCCTGTTATTATGGACATATGTACATATGCTTGCAGATACACACACTAAAGCTGGTAAAGAGGCTGCCATTTCCAGCGCCTGGTTTTTGTTTGTGCAAAGAGGGACTGGGAATTGCAAATGTGACCAGTTTTCCTCAACCATTGCTGACATTTCCTATCTATGCATTTGGAAGGTCATAATTTGAAAGAAATCGGTCAATATGCTAAATGTGCACCTTTATGTCTTGTGCTGAGCGATAAGCTCGAAAATCTCTAGATTTTCCTTCCACTTGGGTGTCCAGACAAAATCCCGTTCAAAAGACCTCGCAATTATAATACCGTGGAAGAAGCTAGGTTTTCATGCTTGAATGGTCAAAAAACATATTATTTTTCAAATCTATTACATTGTTGCTGCACCTCTCTTTGCAGTCTGTCAGTAACGCTCCGTTTAGTTCCTGCCTCTATGAAGCCCCTCCTTCCGGAAAGCATAATGTGCTCTGATTGGTCGACTCTACCAGTGTGTTACGATTGGTCAACGACTTCGAGTGCGTTTCAAATATGTAACGCCCCTAATGCAACTCAACCAGGCAACGTATACCTTGGCCGGGAATTATTCAAATGGGGGATATTGTGATGTGTATGTTCTTCTCGGAAGAAAACTCAAGACTACAATGAAGGGGATTCATGGAGTTCAGAAACAGTGTGCACTGATACAGAGAATAACTCACTTTGGAGTGACTTTGTGCTTTGTAACTTTATAACAGCAACATTACACACTAAAGAAAGCTGAAAATGTAAAAAAGCATATAGGTTCTCTTTAATAGTTTTCATATATGTGAGAGCAAATGACAGACAGAAGCAGAAATAGTAAATATTTATAATAAAATGTAAAAGAGGAAAAACAAAAATGGGATCAAGTAGAATAAAACAAATAAATATACTTGTGCTCATATCGTTTCAAACAAGTGTTCTGTTGTTTTCTCTGTGGGACACAAAAGGAGCAAATTTTAAAGCTCTCTGTATAACAGTGATTTATCATCTGATTTAGATGATCCATGTTCAGGACACAATTATCAGTGCCATAGAAGATGTAGGAGGTTCATACCATTTAAATACATAGTTCCAGAAAAAGAGAACTGATTACTTTCCAAATCATTTATCTTATACCATACAAAGAGACAGAATAATTAATAGGTGTTTAACTCATGAATGACTCATTTATCCCAAAGCCGGGCATCGGCAATTTTCTAAGTTATTGCCATTTATATTGTTGCTGATTGCACAAGACCCAGGTCAGCAAATTTCCACCACTCTTCATGGTAATTATGTGTTTTGCGAGCCTGGTCACTGCTACTACTTTGTTCCACGCTGACAAGTCGGACCTTTGATTAACCTGGACCATGACCAAAGTTATTTATTTAATAATTTTGCTTGCATTTTAAAACACTATGAAAGTTAGTAAGGACAAGTTTCTCCTATCAAAATAAAACAGAACTAATTACAAATTCAAAACACTATCCAGACTGTAAACAGCAAACATTCCTATGCTCAGTAACCTGTATTAAGCCTATATAACCCTGTATTAAATTATATATACGTATATGTTCATCACTTTTCGCAATGTTTCAAAGCAGCTTTACAGAAATGTATGATGTTTTTTTAATGCCTATAATTTTCCACATTTAGCAGATTAGAGCTGGGCGATAGTATAGTTCACAGTTTGGCAAAAGTAAAAACAATCACACTGTTTTTCCTGTTGGGTTAGTGGAATTGATAGTTTACATTATATAGTACACAAGGTACACTCTTAAAAAGAAAATATTTTTTATTTGCAAAGATGGTTCCATGAAGAACCTTTAACATGCATTGAACCTTTCCATTGCACAAAATGATCTTTATAGTGGAAAAGATTCTTTAATTTTTTTAAATGTTTTAAAAAATACAATCCAATTCTAAAATAAACATTATAATAGTACCTCATTGATAACACTGCTTCATACCTAAGAACTATTCACTGAACGTTTATTTGGGGAACCATCTGCAAAGTATTGAACAAAAAAAATGTACAAAACTGTATTTGACAATTTTTACTAAAAAAAATATTAAATGTAATAGTTGTCTTAGCAGATGCACACCAATTGTCAGTAAAACTGACAATTTTTAAATTCAACCCAAAACAAAAAAACGTCTCGGTTACGTATGTAACCCTAGTTCCCTGATAGGGAACGAGACGCTGCGTCAAACGCTGCGGGAACGCCCCTGCGTTGTGCGTCATGAAGCACGTATGGAATCAGCCCAATGGAGAGATGAAACGTCATAGGCGGGTGACGTCATCGACCAGGAAACTATAAAGCACCCCAAAAACACAAGCGCATTAGCTTCTGATAGGCTTGAAGGAAGCGCTAACGGGAGTGCCGGGAGTATGGCGGAGCGACGCAGCGTCTCGTTCCCTATCAGGGAACTAGGGTTACATACGTAACCGAGACGTTCCCTTTCAAGGGAACTTCGAGCTGCGTCAAACGCTGCGGGAACGCGAATACCCACGTCGCCATAGGACCAAATGACCGTCATGTGAGACTAGCGCACAGAGGACGAGAGCACCTGTGCCCCAGGGGTAGAGCTTAAGTCTAGGTCATAGAACTTAATAAAAGTATGCGGTGAAGACCATCCAGCCGCATCACAAACATCACTCAGGGAAACCCCCGACAAAAGAGCTTTAGAAGCAGCCATACTCCTGGTAGAGTGAGCTCGGACAACCAAAGGTGAAGGCTGGCCAGCCGACTCATAAGCAAGTGAGATAGCCTCAACCACCCACTTGCTCATTCTCTGTTTAGACGCCGGACACCCTTTCCTGGGTGGCCCGAAACATACAAAAAGTTGTTCTGATTTCCTCCACAGGGCAGCTCTGTGGACATAAGCGTCTAATGCCCTAACAGGGCAGAGTGAATTAAGTTTCTCCTGGTCCGATGACATAAATGGAGGAGGACAGAAAGCCTGCAGAACCGTAGGTCTAACAATATTAGTAGGAACCTTAGGAACGTAACCTGGTCTAGGATGCAGAAAAGCTTTAACCATGCCAGGTGCAAATTCCAGGCACGAGGGTGAAACCGACAGAGCCTGCAAATCTCCGATTCTTTTTAGTGAAGAGATAGCAAGCAAAAAGATAGTCTTAAAAGTGAGAAACTTCTCGGGAACTTCTTCGATAGGTTCAAAAGGAGCTAGGGAAAGACCTTCTAATACAATGGCCAGATCCCAAGTCGGCACCCTCGTACGAACTGCTGGCCTCAGCCTCAAAGTGCCACGGAGGAAACGAGTTATAAGCGGGTGTCTCCCAAGAGAAACTCCACTGAAAGGGACGTGGTAAGCAGCTAGTGCCGCCACATACACCTTTAGTGTGGAGGGGGATAACCCTGTGGAGAAGCGCTCCTGCAGGAATTCCAGCACTGCACCCACTGGGCAGTTAACTGGGTCCTGCAGGTGTTCTCCACACCAAGAAGTGAAAAGTTTCCACTTCAAGGCATAAAGCTTCCTCGTGGATGGAGCTCTGGAGTTAAGAATGGTCTCAACAACCTCGGTTGAGAGACCGGAGTCTATGAGCTGGGCCCCCTCAGAGGCCAAGCCCACAGTTTCCACAATTCTGGGCGGGGGTGAAGTATCGTGCCCCCCGCCTGGGAGAGTAGATCCCTCCTGACCGGGAGCTCCAAAGGAGAACCGTCCAGGAGAGAAATCAGGTCCGCAAACCATACTCGGGCCGGCCAGAACGGGGCTACTAGTAGTAGACTGACCCCGTCCCGGCGGACCCTCTCCAGAACTCCTGGTAACAGAGCAATCGGGGGAAAGGCGTACAGACGTGACCTCGGCCACGGCTGCACCATAGCATCCAACCCCAGGGGGGCTGGAAGAGTGATGGAGAACCACCGATGACAATGAGTGGTCTCCTTGGAAGCGAATAGGTCCACCTCGGCGCGACCGAAACTCAACCAAAGGAGCTCCACCACCTCGGGGTGGAGTCTCCATTCCCCTGGCCTCGGCCCCTGCCTCGACAGGGAGTCTGCTACCACATTCAAATACCCAGGGAGATACATTGCTCTCAGAGATAGTAGCTTCCCTTGGGACCACAGGAGGATCTGACGGGCCAACTTGTAAAGCCGGCGAGACCGCAGGCCCCCCTGATGATTTATATAAGAGACCACCGACGTGTTGTCTGATTGAACTAACACATGATGGCCTCTCAGGTCTGTTAGGAAGTGTTTCAGAGCCTGAAACACAGCCAACATCTCTAGACAATTTATGTGCCACGAAAGATGATGATCCTGCCACAGACCTTGGGCTGGGCGACCACTCATGACCGCCCCCCACCCTGTGAGGGAAGCATCCGTCGTTAGCGTTATGCGACGACAAAGAGCCCCCAGCACAGGACCTTTGGATAGGAACCAAGTTTCTCTCCACATGACCAGAGCACGAAGGCAGCGCCGCGTGACTTTGAACGTGCGGAGCGGATTTCCCCTCGGGGAGAATCCCTTGGTCCTGAGCCACCACTGTAGCGGTCTCATGTACAACAGGCCGCAAGGTATAACGTTGGACGCTGCTGCCATCAGACCCAACAGTCTCTGAAACTGCTTGACAGTGAGTAGCTGGCCTAGCTTCACTTGTTTCACAGCTGAGAGAATCGAAGCGATGCGGGTCGGAGAGAGTCGCGCCCGCATCGATACCGAATCCCAAACGACACCCAGAAAAGTGGTCTTCTGGGAAGGAGACAATACACTTTTCTTTGCGTTCAGCCTCAACCCCAACTTTCTGATATGAGCGAGGACGACATCTCGATGCCGAACCGCCATCTGCTCGGTCTGAGCTAAAATCAACCAATCGTCGATGTAATTGAGAATACGAATGCCCTGAAGCCTCAGAGGCACTAGTGCTGCATCCATGCATTTCGTGAAAGTGCGGGGAGATAAAGCTAGGCCAAACGGAAGAACCCTGTACTGGTACGCCTCGCCCCCGAAGGCGAACCTCAGGAACTTCCTGTGTTGTGGAAGGATGGACACATGGAAGTATGCGTCCTTCAGATCTATCGTGACAAACCAGTCCTCGGACCTGATTTGAGACACGATCTGCTTGATAGTGAGCATCTTGAATTTTAGCTTCCCTACCGAGCGATTCAATATGCGCAGGTCTAAAATTGGACGCAACCCCCCATCCTTCTTTGGAACGATGAAATATCGGCTGTAATAACCTGACTCCAAACTGGGAGGAGGAACCCGTTCTATAGCCTCTTTTTGAAGGAGCGTTTTCACCTCTTGTTCCAATACCAGAGCCTGCTCGGGGCCCACCACTGTGTGCAGAACCCCTCTGAATTTTGGTGGACGACACCTGAACTGGATAGCATAACCCTTTTCTACTGTCTGCAGGACCCAATGAGATATTTTTGGAAGGCTTTTCCACTCTGCCAGAAATTCTACTAAGGGTACCAGCCTCTCGAGACTGGCCTCTGGTGTAACTTGAGCAGCAGACGCAGCGCCCTGTAACGGCGCACCGGCAGGGAACAACTGGTCTGACCGCTCTGAGACCCTCCTCAGAGGGAGCGAGCGTCCCTCGGGAAAGCGCTCGCTGGGATCGTCTGTGCCCCGGCATAAAGGCGGGGTTGGCAGAACGAGCCCCTGAGGGCACCGAGGAGGAATGGGCACCGTAAAAAGAGGTGAACACCTTTCCGCCTCGGTGGGGACCACCCTCAGCATCCTGAACGGCTTGGCGTCAGGACTTCTTCTTAGCCGAAGCCTTCTTAGCCAATATAACTGTCCTCAGATCAGTTCTACTGGGAGAAGGCTTCGGCTGAGAGTGTCGCGGCTGAGCCCACTGTCCAGCAGGGGGAGCACGAGACGCGACACTCTGCCTCTGCTGCGCTCTATGTGATGAGCTCGAAGACGGCCGGGGCTGCTCCCGCCCAGCAGCCCCAGGGACATGAACTTTAAGGGGAAGAAACTTTTTAAAAGCTGCAGTTTGTTTCTTTTCTTCTTGGAATTTATCGATAACTGAATTCACAGCATCACCAAACAACCCCATGGGAGAAAGAGGAGCATCTAAAAGAAAAGCTTTTTCTCTCCCTTTAATATTAGTCTGATTTAACCACAAATGTCTTTCTGCGGCCACCAGAGCTGCCATAGAACGACCCATTAATTTGGCCGATTCTCTGGTGGCACGCAGGGATAAATCAGCAGCCTGACGCAGTTCGCGAACTACGTCAGTACTGACCTCCTCACTCTCACTCATGTCCCTTAGCAGATCAGCCTGGTATGCCTGCAAGATTGACATAGTATGCAGACATGACGCAGCCTGACCTGCTGCCGAATATGCTTTACCCACCAAAGCCGAAGTGTTTCTTAAAGGCTTGGTGGGTAATGCCGGTGCCTTAAAAGATGATGCTGCTTCGGGGGAGAGATGGCTCGCAAGCGTCTCTTCCACACGAGGCAACGCACCATAACCATGAGCCTTGGCTCCCATAATATTAGCGTATGTTGAAGTCTGGGGACTAAACACTCTATATGACACCGGTTTTCTCCATGATTTCGACACCTCGGTGTGGAGATCATGGAAAAACGGCAGGCACCGGCGTGGAGGCTGCACACGTGACGGCAAAAATCTCTCATCCAACTTTGATTTAGAAACAGACTCCTGTCTAGTCACTGGCCATTCAATATTAAGTTTTTCAACAGCTCTTGTTAACACCTCCATAAGCTCATCACTCTCAGGAGTGTGGGGTGGCGAATCCTCCACATCTCCCTCAACACTAACAACATCAAGTTCCTCAGAACTGGATAGCATTGGTGCCTCAGCCCGAGCGGAAGAAACCGCAGCGCGTGCTTCCGAACCCGGGACTGAGGCACTGGATCTCACAGGTGAAGGGAGAGATAAGGCAGAGCCCGTCTCAAACCCCGCTGTGAGATCCATCTGCGATCCCCACGATAAGCGCCGCCGCTCTGCCTCGGCAGAAGCGGGACCCGAACCGCGGGGAGCGCGCACCGAACCGCTCTCCTCAAAGAGCGACCGGCGGGAGCGGAGCGTCCTTAACGGCAAACGCTCGCAATGCTCACAGTCTGCTCCCTCGAGAGCAAACTGGGCATGCTGAACTCCCAAACAAACAACACAAAGATCATGTGTATCCCCGCTCGTTAAATAACGCGAGCAGGGAGGAACACACTTTCTAAACTGCTGTTCGTCCGCCATAATCTCTCAATATATATATATATAGGGATAAATTGTTTGTGTGGTGCAGGGTATGTAAGACAGACAATATCACACAGGGACAGATTCACATGTAGCGCGACTGAAAGCACAGAAGCTAATGCGCTTGTGTTTTTGGGGTGCTTTATAGTTTCCTGGTCGATGACGTCACCCGCCTATGACGTTTCATCTCTCCATTGGGCTGATTCCATACGTGCTTCATGACGCACAACGCAGGGGCGTTCCCGCAGCGTTTGACGCAGCTCGAAGTTCCCTTGAAAGGGAACATTATTCACTCAGATTCATGTGGTTCCAAACACGTATGCTGTTATTTCCTCATGCCAAACAAAATAATAAACCCCAAACCTCCATCAATGTGCCTAAGTAGCACTGAAACACAAATGGAAACTACAAAAACATGTATGTAGTATGTATTTGAAAATGCCATTTCAATAAGGCCAAAAGGAAAGGTAGAGAGAGAGAGAGAGAGAGAGAGAGAGAGAGAAAGAAAAAGAGAGAGAGTGTGTGTGTGTGTGTGTGTGTGTGTGTGTGTGTGTGTGTGTGTGTGTGTGTGTGTGTGTGTGTGTGTGTGTGTGTGTGTGTGTGTGTGTGTGTGTGTGTGTTTGTTTAGGCTTTGGTGCATATAGCTGATAAGGAATGTGCAGACCCATGCCTGCAATAAACAAAAGCAGGAGCCCTTCCCTGAGACTACCCATCTCTCCCAGTTCCTAATCCACCATGCGCAAGCTACAGCAATCTCAGGGCCACCACTGCCACCCCCCAAAACCCTGCCAAACACGGCGTGATAAACCATGCTGACGGTTAGGACCTCTGTGAAGCTACACCAAAATGCAATTACCTTTATGCTCAAATTTAATAGTCAACTCTGAGTCTGCATTGAATTTTTTTTTATCAGTTTGCAGCATTGATTAACATAGGATTATTTTCAAAAACAAAAACAAACAAAACACATGGAGGATACGGTGTCCTCTATAACAAAGAGAACAGCCTATTTTAGTGCTGATTGCTCAAACAGTGATTTAATTATTTCCAGCCTTGTTCAAAATATATCCTTGAATGGCCACAACTACAGTTATCGAGCGAGAGTGTGAATTATGCAAACCTCTGGATCAATAGTGAATAACTCTCAGTGAAGCTATTAGCTTATTCATCCTGGACATGTTGAATCTATTGGATATGTAATTGATGTGCATGAACTGAATTGTCACATCTGGTTTCTGTAAAATTAAATGATCTTTTAATCGATGCCTTTCCATGCAATACAAAGCAAACAGCTGGAGTATTGAAACCTGAATCAATGCACACAAAGCTACAGTTAATGTGGTGAAAGATTTGTTTTATAATTGTTTATCGGAATGTGAACATAAACTGTCAGTGACGCGAATGTAAACTGTACTTATTTTACTGGATGCATCCATGTCAGATATTACTAAAGGGGCCATGATTAAATGGTTAGTATGAACAGATAGACCCTGGCAGTACAAAAAAAAAAAAAAAAAAAAAATTATTGTCCTTGATTGGCATTCAAAATCTGCATGCATTTTGTCTGACAACATAATAGAATGTTTTGTGTAATAGGCTAATACAGCGGCACAATAAATAAATTAACATTACTGTGAACTGTTTCCAATTAACAATTTTATTCCATGGCCACAAAGCTTTTATTCACTCAACGGCCACTTTATTAGGTACACCTCGCTAGTACTGTAAACCCCATTTTGCAAACAGAACTCCCTTAATGCAGATTTGTCAGCTGCAAATCCATGACGTGAATCCCCCATTTCACCACATCCAAAAGCTGCTCTATTGGATTGAGATCTGGTGACTGTGGAGGCTATTTGAGTTTAGTGAACTCACTGTCATGTTCAAGAATGTTCAGAAATTGAGTCTTCCTGGCAGAACTTATGCTAACGCTTTCATTTTTCTCCATGTACTATACCCCTCTTCAGATACAATAGAGCTACTAAGAAAAATTTAACAACAATTATGAGAAAGAAACTGGCTATTTTAACCTCTTATACATATCTGTAGGCCCCTTGACATAGTGTATTTGGTTTAAAGTAATCATCAAATTTTTGTAGTTGGTTAGCTTTACAAGCAGGTATATTAGTGTCATTGTTGTACTCTTCACTTCCCTTCATCGTTCCTATGCTTGCTTTATTTACAGTAGAAGAGAAAGAGGGGGCTTTCTCCTCCATAGCATCCATATCTGCTTCCCTTTTGATTAGAAATGTATTCAAATATTGCATTCTAATACTTTCCCCCCTTTCGTCTATGCGCCATTGCACACGAGATTAAGCACTAGGTGAAATTTCCCACAAATCCCAGGGTGGAGAGGCAAGATAAACACACTCCATTGAGTTTGCCATTGCAATTACCTTATAGAGTTTTTTTTTGTTTTGTTTGTTTTTAATGAAAGAAAGAAAAAAGGAAACGGAAAAAGAATGTATGGCTCCATGGAGGATGTTCATTTGGTTTTGTGCAGTTCACAGAATAATGAATTATCCCACAGGTTTGTAAACTAAAATCTAAACATGCATTTGAGGTTGTAAGCTTAATCTTGATTTTCACAAATGCAATTTAAACACTGGTGGAATTCTTATTCACTTCTTAGTAACATAATTCAGTAAAAATGACATAATTCAGCCCCAATCAATACTCTTTGCTCTATTTGCCCTACACGGCAAATCAAATTTTAGTGGAGCATTGACACAGGCCTACGTGCGAAATAAGAAAAGCAAACAGATTTAATAATGCAGACACAGTTTGCCATAAAAGCTTTCCTTTTTACTATTAATATATGTATGGAAGAATGTATCAGTGTTTCTTCGCTCTAAGTCTGCCTCATAAAATGATCCGGCCTACAGATTGACTTATCTATCTGAATCCAATTTTCATGTTCACTGGCTGCAATGAGTGCCCTTATCCCGTGATGAGTTATACCTCCCCTATCAGCTCCAGATAAACACACAGAGCTTTGCAGCTGGCCTCTAAAGTGAGAATGCACCAATAGATACTGCCATGCATAAAACACCACAGAAGGACATGCACATTGCCTCACTGCAGTGGATTCTGCCCATACTATTCACCATAGAGATACTGAGTTAAAAGCCTGCAGCAAATTGCTTCACGTACTTTGTCGTTCTGAATACTGACTAAATCAAGAATTAGAACTACCGTATACAATCACTCCTGAACACGTGACTTGGTGTTTTACCTTTTAGGCTGTTGACCAAAGTGAGTTTACATTGTTTTGTTTTTTTGCAGTAAAGTGCTTTAGTGCCCACCCACTGGTTCCAGAAGTATTTTTTCTATTAATTTTTCCCATAGGGATTTTTTTTTTTAAAGTCTTAATTAAAACATTATATTTACCAAGCCAACCAGCTAAGAGATGAATCACAGCATTTAGTTTGTATTTAGCAGTAGGTTGACATGTAATTGCAAAGTTACTTACACTGTAGTTAGTAAAATGTCTAAAGTGGACTATTAAAATAAAGTGTAACCCAAACTTCGATATGAAAAAAAAAATTGAACATCGTACTGTGTACCTAAAGGGTTCAGTGAGGATAAGAACTACTAACCCATGAAGCATTAGAAATGACAAATTAAAAATGATGATGAAATATGCAACTATAAAGTTGTTGATTATATCTACATAAACGTTTTCTTTCTTTTTTTTTAAATATGCACATATAGACACATTTTTAAGTATTTTGACAGCATATATCTCTTTTCCACCAATGCTAACCAGGTGCTGGTTCTGGGCTGGTGCTAATGCCAGTTCGGTGCTGGTTCTATTCGCCAATTATCTAAGAACCAGCTCGATTTTCCACAGACTGAAGAGCCAGAGTAGGGCTACCTCCATTGTCCAAGCAACGCGTCATGACAACCATAACAGCAATGGAGAACTAGTTACATATACTCTTGCTCATAAAGGGAATTATAAGTTATGAAATGAATGTTGTGTGTTTAACATAGGGTGACCAGACGTCCCGGTTTGACAGGGACACACCCGATTTTGAGTTGCGTGTCCAGAGTCCACAGAAAAAAACTGTCGTGTCAGGACACTAAAATGTCCGGTTTACGCCAACCACTATGAAATTGGCCCGGTTGTCAGCGATTACATAGCTGACGTGGCCTAATTATAGCCCGTTCACTAACCAAACCCATGTAGAAAGACTAATCTTTGAATGGCCGCTATAAGCGTCCAGCGGATGATTTTAAAGCTAACGTTAACAGCTGACCGGTGTTTTAAAAATGGCGTCCAGAAGTTTTTGTTTTCGAATGTTACGATAACCCCGCCCCCAGCACCTGACGTAACCAGTTCTTGTCTCTAGACCACCGCAAAGTTGGTGCTGAGCTGGAACCTGTTTTCTTGGCCCAGAGCCAGGTTTATTTGTGTGGAAAAGCAAAGAACTGATTTGAAACTAGGCTCTGGCTCCGAACCAGCACCAGCACGGCCTTGGTGGAAAAGGGGTAATAGAGAATTATGCTATGTCATTCGTAGTGCTTCTTTGGAGTGGCCTTCCCTGCAATCTCTTTTGGCCCGATTTGTTTGTGTCGACTCTGATGAAGTTATGTAATTGGCAAATGTCCAAGCAATTTGGTCAGAACGGTAATAATACGATAAAGTTGCTTAGATGCATGTTTAATGCCACATAGTTCAATGCGATTATGGTTACTACGAATATAAGCTTAATCACATTAGTATGATCTAAGTATTGTGATTACGTGAGGTAAAGTTTACATCGCAATATTGCCAAAATCCCATTATAAATTGCATTATGAAGATGCACATAAATGCTCTGAGTGAAATGTTTAAGGAGGGAATGACCCGAAAAGTTCTTCAAAAGGAAAAGTATTTCTAGAAGAAGTGCTACCAGTCATTTGGCTAAAGTCCCAAAAGAAAATAGTCTCTGTGCTTTAATTGCACTGATAGCAGCCGCTTCTTCCACCAGAACATTCTAATGTCATTAGTGAGGAAAGACATTAGAGGCGGGAGACGAGGAGAGCTGGCAGAGGGAAGGCAGTAGCAGCAGGTGACAAGCCCTAGGATGCCTGGAAAATGCAGTTTATGGACTCCTGATTGATGAGGTGATCCTGAACCAGGTGATGACTAATTCACTATTTAATTGAAAGAGATCAGTGGTGGTCGGCATAGTTTTCCACACACTCGAAAATTGACTTTTTAATGCCCCCTTAGTTTAATTGCTGCAAAAACGCTGGGTTGTTTATTATTGTCTAGTTTTCAGGCTGTTTGGCTATAACACAAAACTTTGCCATAACTGTCTTTCAACAGTGGGCGTCCAAAGTAAAGAAATCTGCTTTGAAAGCAATCACAGATTTGAAGTGATCAGTCTGTCTCATTTTGGAGCAGAAGAAGATGAGCTTTCAGATTACCAGCATAAGCCGTGGCACAAAAACAATCAGAGCTGTACAGAGGCTGCAGCATTATCACATCAACGAGAGACAACAGAAAATGGCCGCACATCCACAATTCCCAACTGATCAGTGACCGCTGCTGGGTGTGCCAGCGATGATGACAGACTGGAACAATCAGAACATGTGTGCTTAAGCCACAAGAAACATAACCAATCCATTTCCTGATTGGAGAAAAAAAAGATTGTCATGAAAATCCTGGACATAAAAAAAACACATCCTGACAACACTATGTTAAGATAAAACGTATGACAAAAGGCATTTGAGGGAGTTCATGAAGAACGTATTGCGGCAAACAGCAGTTATTTGCATGCATTATTTGCCTCAGGGATTGGATTTTGGTTTCCAATTCGGACTTCTCTTAAAGAGGACCTATTATTCTTTTACATTTTAAACTTTCTTAAGTGTGTAATGTTGCTGTTTGAGTATGAAAAAAAGGTCTGCAAAGTTGCAAAGTCACTCAAAAGGGAGTTGGTCTATATATCAGTGTGCACTGTTTCTGAAATGCCTTGATAGTAGTCTTGAGTTTTCTTCCAGAAACGAACACGTCACAATATTCCTTATTTAAATAATTCCAAACATTTGAAACATTCTTCAAAATATCTTATTTTGTGTTCCACAGAAGAAGAAAAAAAATATTAGGGTGAGTAAATTATGACAGATTTTTCAATTTTGGGTGATTCAGTAACGACATTTAAGAAAGAAATTTGAATATTGAAAGAAATTTCAATCAATGTAAAAGAAAATCTTGTTAATGATTTGTCCGTTCCTGGACTGAACTGGTTTTCAGTTCCCAAACCCTATTTTGCACTGTATTAGTGCCAGATTTAGATACTCTAAAGCAATTATCTAAATCAGATAATGAAATTTGCGCAAGACAATTCTCCATATTTGGTTCTGACTAAGTTTGAGAACTGAGAATACTTTTTGTTTCAAAATAAAAAAACCTTTGGCTTTGCATCCTGGTTAAAAAGTTCTTCTGCATTTGATGCAAAACTGCTGCCATTTGTTCATTTGAAAAGTAAACAAATATTCTGCTTAAACTGGGTTGTGTGTGTTTAGGGAATAAAATTGTGTAAACATTTGTGAATTTGCCCCCAATTTGCACTTTATGGAAGTCTGAACATTTGTGAATTTGAGGATATGGAAAGAGACGTCTTCCTGGTCTACACCAAAACAAATGTGCTTGTTCGTTTTCATTTAATCAAAGATAAACGATTTTGAGAGAGTAATACCAGGTTTTATTTTAAGCTACACTTCAGGTACAGGGATTTCCGGCCTCCGCATGAAATATATGTAAATCATCTTTATCACAGCGAGTCTCCTAATGAACCACACTGCACGGGATAACTGTTGGGAACTGTAAAATGTTCTCCTGGGGAGTCAGCAGAGAAAAGAGATTGATGTGTCATGTGAGAAATGGTCCACTCCAACCAATTTTGTTTCGATTAGACACAAGATCAATTTCAATTGCTTCATCACATAGAAGCTAGTGGGACGTACACATAGGGATGAACAATGAGAGTGTCAAAAAACAACATCTCTCTCTGTTTGCCACGCTCACTGGGGTGTTGGCAAACAGATATTCAACGGGAAACCGTTGCTTTGAAATTAAATTTGTATTGCTAAGACTCAAGGGTTTTGCTGCCCGTTCAGATGCACTGCCACTTAAGGACCCGTCCTCCACATCCATCATGCTAAGTAAATATACTGTATTGTTTTAAGGTCAAAGCATTCATAAGGTTTTACAGGCAGCTCGTCGGAAAAACCTTAGGGAGTTCTCAGTTGCACGGCACAGCATTTCGCTGATGAAATCAGGCCATTTGGCCAACATCAGTAAGATAAAAAAACTTTATTGTAAAAGGCTATTTCTCAAACTTGAATGTATATATATATATATATATATATATATATATATAAGGTGAACTCTGTGAATGATTTGCCAGGCAATGATTAATTTGATTTTACCTTGATAGACCAACCAGATATGTGTTTCGCTGCCAGTGTCAGCCTAGCATGCAACGACTTCTGATGAGAGATCTTATGCGATTTGCACCCAAGGACAAAGTGAAGCGGCCCAGCAGAATGTCACAGCAGTTTGAACTGCAAAAGGGCTCAATCTTAAGATTCACTAAGCTGGAACTGGCTGTAATACAATGCTACTACACTGGGAAAAAACAGGTCAAGTTATAGTTGAAAATACAATTTTACCCTTTTCAGTCTAAACCCAGCTCACTGTCCTGAAAACACAGGCATCCACAAAGCCCTAAATGTCCTTTATTTGACCTTTCTGATCTACTTTTTATTTGTATTTTTTTTTCGAACCTGTTCAACACTAAATCATATCTGGCATATTGTGCCAGTGTTAATACCTTAGTAAGGCTTAAAGGGTTAGTTCACCCAAAAATTAGTCAAACACAATCAGAGTTATATTGAAAACATATCCTGGTTCTTCCAGGCTTTATAATGGGAGTGAATTGTACCCTAGATTTTGAAGGCCAGAAAAGCGCATCCATCCATCATGAAAGTGATCCATATGGCTCCAGAGGGTTAATAAAGGCCTTCTGAAGCGAAGCAATGCTTTTTTGTAAGAAAAATATCCATATTTATAATTTTATGAACTATAATCACTGGTTTCCGGTAACATCCGTATTTGAGTCTAGTTCTGGTAGAAGAATGACCTCTGACTCGACACATGACGTATTGACGAACATGGAAGCGCATAGGATAGACCAAAACTAAACACCGGTCCTGAATTAAAATTCTAAAATGAAAATTTTAAAAGAGACATTTTGTAGGATTTCGATATAAGAGAAGAGGAGCTTAAGTTTGTTGCCCAGCCCTGTTTGTGTGAACCGCAAGAGGCGTCTACTCTCTCCTAAGCTTACGCTACTCCTACATCCTACGTCATGCGTCGGGTCAGAGGTCATTCTTCCACCGGAACTAGACTTGAATGCGGCTGTTACTTAAAGCTAGTGATTATAGTTTATAATGTTGTAAATATGGATATTTTTCTTACAAAAATGCATCGCTTCGCTTCAGAAGGCCTTTATTAACCCCCTGAAGCTATATGGATTACTTTCATGATGGATGGATGAGCTTTTTTGGGCTTCAAAATCTAGGGTATTAACTCACATTATAAAGCTTGGAAAAGCCAGGATGGAAGATTCAGTGTTTGGCTGAAGGAAAAAGTCATTACACCTAGGATGGCTTGAGGGTGAGTAAATAATGGGATAATTTTCTTTTTTGGGTGAACTAACCCTTTAACTGTAATAAACCTGTATGATTTTCTTCTTGAAATACAAAAGATAATTTTTTGTAGAACTTATATTTTATAGGCAATTACAACACTTAGCACCCTTAAAGTTGTCAATGACCCATTATACATTTCAAGTCATCGGAAGTTATCGAATAGCTGTCCAAAATTGTATATGTTATTCATTGAAAATATTGATTTCCTCCAAATCTACCTAGCACATAGCACAAATGGAAACAATAACTGATTCATAAATGCGGTCTGTCTGATCCTATGATGGGAACCCCTAAAATGGTCTATATGTGAAGCACCTGACAGAACCCTGTAAGTTTCTATATAGAACCTTTTCTTCTAAACAGTCTGTCAGAACAGCATAAAACAAATATAATTCACTTTCGCATCTTATTGAGTTTAAACAGGCACTTTTGCAGAACTCTGTTCCATTGACCTTCTTGTAAGTTTAAACTTTCAAACCATTTTAAGGCTCAAAAACCCATACAAGAAGGGATACACTTTCATGACACACTGGACTGTCCCTGTACTGTCACGTGAGCATAACCGCGATACAGCCAATAATCCAACATCAATGTCAGTTGTCAAAATTCTCCCAGTATATCGCCCACCACTAGTTCCATGGCAGAAAGTCGAAAGAGTTTGGAAAAAACAAAACATGAGAGAGTAAATTATTAGAGAAATTTCATTACTAGTGATGGTCCCACTAACATGGAGCTAAGCTCCCTCATACACATCAACCTCGTTCATTCCCTCACCTGTCTTCATTTCAGCTTTAAACCGGGCCTGTGTTCAGCTCCAATACAATAGACTCTGACAGTGTCGGACAGCAGGCAGTATTCTCCCACTGACGAGATGAACACGTAGGCAAGAATGTTAAGAGTCTCTAACGATTTTTCAGCTCAAGTGGGCAGGTGACTGGCATCCTTTCGTGAAGGCAGCTCGAGATGCTACCCCGCCCAAGATAATTAATGAGTTTCTGTCAAGCGCACCGCTCCAAAGGAGTGCAGAAGGGGTCGCCCTGTCAAAACCCATCCTGCTCTCCAGCGCCAAGGAACCAAATTCAACACTGCACAGCGGGGTGGAGGGCACAATGCAAATTGTAGTTAGAATTTGAGAATGAGACTGATGTATTCACAGGGAATTGGTTTATTCAAGGTTAGGCCAACTTATACAAGAGAACGGACTCTTACGGTATAATACTTCATGTATATATTGCGGTTTCTAATTGTATCGAAATTTCTGTTCTCCCTGCGGGACCTGCACTTTTTGCTGTCATTTCTTACAATGAAATATGATATGTGCCGTAGTCACGATCATTCTGGATCAATGCGTAAGCTGTCACTACACAGAAGAAACCACAGAGGAAGCCAGCGGGGGCAAAGACTGCATTCTGAAAGGCAAATTAACCTGTCGTCAGGTCTCACAGAACTATTAAAATAACTCCCATGCTCCCTGTGGTGAGGGTGGGCAACTCAGAACACACAAGCCTATGATGTTAAACCCCCTGTCTACTATCTATCCACTTTGGACATTGATGCTGTGCGCTAAACACGGGCCAACAATGTCTAAAATTATGCCCCATGAAGTTGAAAAGTCTGTAAGAGAATTTCTTTTTTTCAATTCAATGCCACAAGCATAGCATTGATGTGGACTTCTAGTTAGAGTTTTATTAAAACTATAATACAATAATTGTTCAGTTAAAACCGACCATTAGACAAAACCAATTAATTTCAGGAGCAATAATAAAGAGCCAGGAAATCATACAATCCTCATTAGTTGCATATTGTTTCATGTACCGTATTGGACACAGCTTGAATAGCAAAACTCACTGTAGCTTGCTTTTAACTGCACAAGTAAACGTGCTTACAGATAATTTCACGTTTCAAGTAACCCACTGATGTCAGGTGAACATGATAGGTGAGCATTACGCATTGACAGGATAACCAAACAATCACAGCGATGTGGAGGAACATCGCCCAGGAAAAGAGGCAACAGCAGCCCGAATGCAAATTCTGAATTTGGTGGCACTTCCTTTTTACCCCGTCTGCTTCTGGTGACCTCATGTTTTTAGACAGGGTTGAGGGTAAGTGTGGGTCAGAAGGGGGTAATTCATAATGGCATGACTGACAAGTAAGACCCCAGAGCCTGTTCCTTGAGCCCCACAGTTCATCATAGTGCCATGCAGACTGTATAATTGTCTTTCCCCTTAAGAACCGGCACGTCAGTCTTTATAAAGAGGGCATAAAATAGACTGCATTGAAAGAGCGCAGCAATGCAGCGTTCACTCAGCAGGGGGCCGTGAAGAACAGCAGTGAGCCATGTCATCTAACTCCAGCAGCCGCTACAGGGCTCCTATTCTTTACACAGCTACTTATGATGTCTAGACATCATTAAAAAGGTCTGTGAGAACACATAGTGTTCTCTTCCTGAAACATAATGGAAAGCATCTGTTCTGAGATAAACATGTGTTGACACACCAGATGCAATCTTTTATATATTTTTTGTGAGTAACATTTTGCAAATAACTAAAATTTTGTTATCTGCCGCACACAAAGCTTTTGTATGGCTTTGGAAGACTCTGAAATACAATGTTGTGGTACCTTTTGTCCTTTTTTGAAGACGAAATCAATCTCTAATCTGCCTTTTCTCATGCATTTTCTTTTGTGTTCCATGGAAAAAAGTCAGAAGGAGAAAGAAATCACAGGTTTGGAAAGACAGAGCATGAGAAAATAATGACAAAGTTGTTTTTTGACGAACTGTCCCTTATCACTACTGGTTAATTTTATTTTAAAGCCATTTTACAAAACAAAAAAAAGTTGGTAGCACTTTCTTTTTTCAGTCCTGTTCCCCAAGTATACTATGCACTTATTATACTTATTACAATAACTGGGTAATAACTAGGTCCCCACCCTGAACCTACCCCTAAACCTAACCTTAACCCATAGTTACCTTATTAACCAGTACTTTCTAAGGTACATTGTACTTTCTAAGTACACCGTAAGTACATGTAAGTGCACATAGTGTATGTACATTACTATACGGTTGTACTGTCATTACTGTAAAATAAAGTGCAACCATAATGGAATTTTAACCATAAATTACCACAAAGTAGACAAAAATTTTAATTTAGGTTTAATAATAAAAAGGTTACGATGATTATTTATAATTATTAAATTAATTTTAATTGAGTTTAAGACTTTGTTCAAAAAAGAAACATTGATTTATTTAAAAATTAAGTAATAATAATAAAAACTAATACAATTTCATATTAATATAATTACTACTACTTATCCTACTGCTATCATTCTTCTTATTATTATTATTATTAATATTAATAATTACCCCAGCACAAATATTCACAAAACCAAAGGAAAATCCAAAAGTAGTTTTATTATATTGTATATTTATATTGTAAATCATTATAGACATTAATAATTACAATAATAATTTCATTATTTATTAGTAATAATAAAATTATGTTTCTTTTATATATATAATGAAACAGTACTATGGTGATGATGAAACCCCAGTAATTTGATATATGCTACACTTTAAAAAAAAAGGAATCATTATTATTAAATATAAGAAGCACCTAGCTACGAAAAAATAAATGCTATTCATAAACAACTATTCAGAAAGAGACAGACAGACTGAGACAGCCACAAGAAGATGTGGGAGCACTTGAGCAAATGAACATACTGAACCCCGTCCCGTGGGCTACCTAAACATGTTCAGATCAGGCGCGGCCATACTGCCTGCTGCTCCAGTGATTAAGTCCTCCATCTGGCCTCGCTGCATCTGGCCTGGGCAGGCGGGCATGGTAGTCCGGCAGCCAGCCCAGAGCAGCGAGCCCAGAGCAGCCTGCAAGATGGATCTCAGGGCTGGAGGTCTTTCCTGCAAGTTGGAAAAGTGACAGAAGGGAGTTTACAGGCCCAGTCCTTTAGGCCCAGAACTTATTACAAATCAGAGACGTCAAACAAAGTTGAACTTTCTGTGAAATACTGAAACCGATGCAAGGCACCAGATTAATATGAGGGCTGGAATCAATCAAGAGGTAAGTCCATTGCTCACTATGCGGAGGAATGATTCAGAAGTCTACAACTCACAACTGTTTCTTTAATTGTATAGTAACTTTAAAAGTAAATTTAATTGTATGAAGCTTACTGTTAATGCTTTGAAAAAGTCAATATTACTACATGAGCAAAAAAAAGAAATAGACAAACTTTTTAAAAGGCACGCAGGTAGGTACAGATTCAGTGCGGTCCTGGCAATGACAAATTCATGCAAACAATATATTGATGACATGCATGAAGTTGAATGGAATAAAGAAGCAATTCTCTCCCCCGTTCTTGATGGATCACATACAGACAGAAAAACGAATGTTCATTGCTGTATATCACATGACTACCTCCCGCAAACAGTACCCAGCATGCTTTCGGAAGAGCCATTTTTCCATAAATGTAATAAAACTGTTGCCAATACTGAGGGAAATGTTTTTCAATTTCTTTATTGACGATTTCGGACGGCAGCTCTGGTCACAACTAAACCTGACACATTAGGAATGAAAATTTTTTTTAAAGCAAGACATCAGATATTTGATTTCTTGTGGAGAAGGTCTTTTTCAGTATCTCAGATTCTATTTGTTTTCTTCGTTCACTTTTTGTCATTTATCGTTACTCTGTTATGCATTGCAACTTCGGTATCTCTCTTTCTCGCGCACACACACCCCCAAATCACGCACACATGAATACACACGCTTTCACAGATAAAACATTCTCTTGGAGAGTGAACACGAGAGAAAGAAGAAAAATGACGTTCAGTAATCACACTGAAGCATTACCAGTCATTACTCTGTGCTGTCAGTGGTGGAGGAGAAATCAGCGCCGGCTCTTCTTTACCTCGCATCCATCGATGCCTGCAGTAGTGCTCCACTAGAGTGAATCTAGCATAGGACACTGTCAAAGACGTATATACAGACAGGCACTATTTTCTTTAACATGCTCACTTTTTTTTGACGTGCACAAACATAAGCTCAGAAAGGCTATACGGATCCCTCAGTAAATGAATATGTGTATCCTATCAAGCGGTTGGCAGGTTGTTTTACATCTATGAGTGCAATTGAATTATCCACACCTCATATTCCCCCTTTGTGACCTTGGAATACTAATGCTATTTATTGGCAGAAACGAACAACTGATGGCTAGGTGTTAAAAAAACTGCATCTGACAGTTAGTATTAGTCATTTTGCAGATTATTTTTAACAAAGTGACACAGTAAAGTACAGTGCATTGTACTTTAAGGGCACACTTTTCTATCTATCTATCTATCTATCTATCTATCTATCTATCTATCTATCTATCTATCATCTATCTATCTATCTATCTATCTATCTATCTATCTATCTATCTATCTATCTATCTATCATCTACCTGCCTGTCAGTCCATCCACACATCAACACATCTGTCTGTCTGTCGTTCTGTCTGTCTCTCTCTCTCTCTCTCTCTCTCTCTCTCTCTCTCTCTCTCTCTCTCTCTCTCTCTCTCTCTCTCTCTCTCTGTCTGTCTGTCTGTCTGTCGGTCTGTCTGTCCATTCATCCAACTGTCCATCCATCCATTCATATATCAATCAATCAATCAATCTCTACATTATTTATCTCTGTCTCTCTCTGTCCATCCATCTATCTGTTCAACTATCAGTTTATTCATCCATTCATACATATCTCTAAACCTATCTAAAAACTTTGCTGTTCTAGTTTTAAACCGTCTCAGGTTACGTATGTAACCCTGGTTCCCTGAGAGGGAACGAGATGCTGCGTTAAGACGCGGTGGGAACGCTCTGCGTGATTGCGTCGTGAAGCACGTGTATAATCAGTCCAATGGAAGAGTGAGACGTCATAGGCGGGTGACGTCATTGACCAGGAAACTATAAAGCAACCCTGAAATCAGACCGCAACAGCTTCTGAAAGGCCTAAAGGAAGTCGATCAGGGCATGCAGGAAGTATGGCAGATAAACGCAGTGTCTCGTTCCCTCTCTGGGAACCAGGGTTACATACGTAACCTGAGACGTTCCCTTTCAAGGGAACTTGAGCTGCGTTAAGACGCGGTGGGAACCCCATACCCACTACGCCATAAAGACAAATGCCCGTTCTGTGTGAAGTCCTTGCGCACACTAGAAGCAAGCAACCTAGCCCCAGGAGTGGAGAGGTGTAGGTCATAAAATCTGACAAATGTATGTGGTGAGGACCAGCCTGCCGCATTACAAATATCCTGAAGGGAAACACCCGAAATGAAAGCCTAGAGACAGCCATACTCCTTGAAGAATGGGCCTGAACAGTCGTAGGTGAAGGCTGTCCGGCCGCTTCATAAGCAAGTGAGATAGCCTCAACTACCCACTTGCTCATTATCTTTTTAGATGCAGGGCAACCTATCTTAGGTTGATAAGATAGGGGGTGGTGATGGGCAGTGGATAAGACACATGCCTTTGGTGTGAGAGACCTGGGTTCGAATCCACTGTGAGACACCAATGTGTCCCTGAGCAAGACACTTAACCCCTAGTTGCTCCAGAGGCGTGCGACCTCTGACATATATAGCAATTGTAAGTCGCTTTGGATAAAAGCGTCAGCTAAATGAATAAATGTAAATGTAGGTTACCCGAAGCAGACAAATAATTGTTCTGATATACGCCACTGAGCAGCTCTGTGGACATACGCATCCAAAGCCCGGACAGGGCATAACAGATTTAAGATTTTCCTGATCTGGGGTATTAAAGGTGGAGGACAGAAGGCCTGGAGCACAAATGACCCGCACATTTAGTAGGGACCTAGAAATACAACCCGACCTGGGGTGAAGAAATACTACCACCAAACCAGGTGCAAATCCAAGTATGTGCAGGCCTCAGCCTCATGTACCACGGAGAAGACGAAATTAAGGATCTCTCCTCAGAGATAACCCAGCAAAGAAACATTCATTACAGAAATCAAGTACTGTACCAACAGGGCAGAAACAAGATTCAGAAGGCATTCTCTGCACTAGGCAGAGAACAGTTTCCATATCAATGCATATTTAGTCTTCTCGTGGAGGGAGCTCTAAACTGGGGTATGGTCTCCACGACCTCGGTCGAGAGACCTGAATCTAAGAGCTGGGCCCCCTCAGAGGCCTAGCCCACAGTATCCATAGCTCCAGAGCTCCCAGGAGCAAAGATATCGGGAAATGCGTACAGGTGTAGCGTCAACCACACCTGGTACATCACAGCCAGTCCAAGCAGAGCTGGATGCGTGAGGGAGAACCACAAAGGGCAATGCATTGTACAAACGATGCGAAAGGTCGAATTGAATTGACCGAAGTTCTCCCTAAGAAGCTCCACCACCTCGGGGTGAAGTTTCCCCCCGGCCACAGCCCCTGCCTCAACAGGATATCTGCTCTGATATACGAGACCATCAGTGTATTGTCCGGATCCTTCGCCGAGCGACCACTCATGATTGCCCCCGACTTGTGAGGTGAAGCATCCGTCGAAAGCATTATGCATCGACAAGAAGCCCCCAACACTGGGCCTGGGCGATGAACCAAGGTTCTTCCACATGACCGAGGCTCGAAGGCATAGCTGCGTGACCTTGATCATGCGAAAACGGATTTCCCCTCGGAGAAAACCCCTTGGTCATGAGCCACTACTGCAGGGGTCTCATGTACAGAAGGCCAAAAGTAACTACGTTGGACGCAACTGCCATGAGCCCCATCCAAAGACCTTTCACCGAGCGGCCACTCATGACCGCCCCCCATCCTGTGAGGGAAGCATCCGTCGATAGCGTGACGTGTCGACAAGAAGACGTGCTTGCATTGCTGTCGAATCCCATATTACACCTAGAAAAGTGGTCCTCTGAGCTGGGAGGAGTACACTCTTTTGGTGTTGAGCCGCAACCCCAACCTCCTTATGTGGGACAGAACGACATCTCGATGTTGAACTGCCAAAAGCTCGGACTGAGCTAAAATCAACCAATCGTCGATATAATTTAATACGCGAATGCCCTGGAATCTCAGAGGAGCCAGAGCTGCATCCACTTATATTGTAAAGGTGCGGGGTGATAACCTAGGCCGAATGGAAGAACCCCATACTGGTATGCTTCGCCCCTGAAAGCAAACCTCAGGAACCTCCTGTGATGAGGATGGATAGATAAGTAAGCGTCCTTTAAGTCTATTGTGACAAACCAGTCCTCGGACTGAGTCTGTGACACAATCATATTTAGCGAAAGCATACTTTGAACTTAAGATTCTGAAACCTACTGTTTAAATGACGCAGGTCTAGAGTAGGACGCAACCCCTAATCCTCTTTCGGAACAATGAAGTAATGGCTGTAAAACCCTGACTGTCTGCTGGGAGGAGGAACCCCTTCTACAGCTCCTTTTGCAGAAGTGTCAGTACTTCCTGCTCCATAACCAAAGCCTGCTCGGGGTCCACCACAGTGAGAAATATGTGGCAGTAATTTCCACGCTGCCAGAAATTCTACTAGGGGAACCAGTCTCTCAAGACTGGCTTCTGGATTTGGTTGAACAGTCAATACGGTGCCCTGAAGCGGCGAACTGGCAGGGAACAACCGAACTGACCGTTCTACGACCCTCCAAGGAGGATCGTATGGGGACGCTGACACCTCGGTGCCCTGAACGGCGAACCGGCAGGGAACAACCGAACTGGCAGCGCTGTGACCCTCTTCAGAGAGTCGCACCCAAGAGGGCGCCGAGGAGAAACGATTTCTCTAAACCGTCCCTGCCCCGGAGGAGCCCTCAGAAGCGAGACAGGACTTCCCTCAGAAGCGAGACAGGACTTTTTGCGACAGGACTTCCTGTCTAAGCTTTATTAGAGATGACGATAGTCCTCAGATCTTGCCTACCTCTAAATAGCTTAGTTCCTACGACCCTCCTCGGAGGATCATTGGAAAAAGCAGGCACCTCGGCACCCTGAAACGGCGAAACGGCCGGGAAACCGAACTGACTGCTCTACGACCCCCCTCGGAGGATCGTTTGGGGACACTGACACCTTGGTGCCCTGCATGGCGAACTGACAGGAAAACCGAACTGGCAGCGCTGCGACCCTCCTCAGAGAGTCGCACCCCAGAGGGCGTTTATATATATATATATATATATATATATATATATATATATAAATATCACTCCGTGGCCACCAGCAGGAAAACAACCAAACTGGCCGTGCTGCGACCCTCCTCATAGAGTCGCCCCCCAGAGGACGCAGAGGAGAAACGATTTCTCGAAACCGTCCCTCCCCAGTATAGTTTATCTGTTGTTGCACAACGCAATTCTCGAATAGCGTCAGTGCTGACAATAAATGTATTTATTTAAGATGGCTGGTGGGTAACGTCGGGGTTAAAAATGATGACGCCGACTCAGGAGAGAGAAAGCTCGCATGCGTCTCTTTAACCCGAGGCACTGTCATACCATGATACTTAATACCCATAGCATTACTATAGTTAGACGTTTGGGCATTAAACACATAAAATAGAAACCGGCGTATTCCACGATCTCGACACCTCAGTGTGGAGATAGGGAAAAAACGGCAATCCCTGACGAGGAGGCTGAGATACAGAGTTTTTCTGTTTTTAGATATATTTCATCTAATAAACTCTTTTTATTTTCACGCTCATAATGTTCAGCTGGCCAGTAAATATTTAACTAGCAACAGCACTAGATAAACCTCCTTTTAAAGCTCCTCTTTATTCAACAGAGTTATGAGCTGACTTATTTATTTATTTATTGAAAACTCAAACATCTGCCTTTTTCTTAATATCTTTATTTGTTTTGTTCTCTTTTTCTAAACAAAACACTAACGATACCAATTCCTCGGAACTGGAAATCGCCAGCACTGGATCTGGCAGGTGAAAGCTGAGATAGGGCGGAGCCCGTCCCAACCCCCGCTGTCAGATCCGTTTGCGAACCCCATCGCCGCCGTGCCTCGGCAACAGCGGGACCCGCTCGGGGAGTGTGAACCGAACCGTCCTCCTCGAAGAACGCCCGGCGGGAGCAGAGCGTCCTCACGGACAGCTTATCGCAATGCTCACAGTCAGCCCCCTCGAGAACTGACTGTGGCATGCTCCACTCCCAAATAGTAACAAAAAGCTGATGTGTGTGTCCCCACCCGTGATATAACGTGGGCAGGGAACAACACAAAGCTGCTTGCTCTCTTTTGCCATAATATATATATATATATATATATATATATATATATATATATATATATATATATTGCGACTTGACAGACAACAATAAATATGACAAGGACAGAATACACAGATCGCTTGCTGAAGGCACAGAAGCTGTCGCGGTCTGATTTCAGGGTTGCTTTATAGTTTCCTGGTCGATGACGTCACCCGCCTATGACGTCTCCCTCTTCCATTGGACTGATTATACACGTGCTTCACGACGCAATCACGCAGAGTGTTCCCACCGCGTCTTAAGGCAGCTCGAGTTCCCTTGAAAGGAAATCAGTCATTTGATTTTATTTCTTTTATTTCCTTTTATTTCTACTTCCTTAAAATCTAGTTCAAACTGTTTGCTACAGTACCTCAAATTCAGGAACTACAGAATACATGTTTTCTTGATTCAATTCTGAATAGCATGCAACCATGGTTTACACAGTAAGGGCCCTATTTTGCCCCCAGCCCACTTAACTTTGTACACCGACGAATGTAGCATTTGTAACCCATGTTAAATTTGGTACTAAAAAAATTAATAGATGGATAATATAATTGCATATTCTAATAGCTAAACTTTTAATAAAAAAGTTGAAACGATCTATTCATATCCATTGTGAATTAAATAAAAATAAATAAAAATAATATGCATTATGGTCTAGCACCGAACATGTGATATATTACGTGTACACGAGTTGCGTATGACGTCAGCGGATGACACACGGAAATGCGAGAGACGCGCTGAACACGAGATGAGAGACGCGCTGAACACGAGATGAGAGTGATGCAGAAAGGATTAATAAGGTTATAAGCAACTTTATAATACTTTGTGGTTGATGATGATAAATCATTTTAGAATGGTGATTGCTGATTTAAGTGCGGATTCTAGCCGATTGTGAAGCTCCTTTGAATCTGAAGCGGGCGTTTAAAAAATAACTGTGAAACTCGGGATTTGGTGAGTTTATTTGTTTTATTTTCTATAATGGATGTATTTTATGTTATTATGCATATTATGCACGCTGTGAAGTCTATTTGCATATTTTCTGAATGTTAATATGATTTTTGAAATGTTGAGTAATATATTTTTGCTTAGCTATGAATGAATATTAATTTGCACATTGTCAATATGCCTGTGAGATATCACATGTTCGTCATGAAAGTGAAAATGTATGTTTAAACACTGTTTAAAGAGCAGAAAAGTTATAAAGAAATAATATTGAATGTTAATGACACTGTTTTGGTAAAACAGGTCAGGTTTACTGCTTCATTGGAAAATTCTCTCATTGATTTGAGATGGCGAGCCACCAAAATTGAATGCTGATTTCTGAGCCTGGGGAAAAGACACTTTTACTGTATCACAAGGTTTTCGTTGCGCCAGAGACATCAACTTCTTCAATTAGGAGGACTTTTCTTTTTTTTTCTGTTTGGACCACTTCTTCGAACTGGTAGGATTGAACTGATTGTGCATTTACTCACTGGATCTCTTAAAGGATTCTTTTTTTTTCTGGACAATATTCAAGAGACAATTCAAAGAAAGAGTTAAAACAAGAGTGTTGTTTATTGAATGTGGGTCACATGTAAATATTGAATTTCCTTTTACCATTTCAGTGTGATAAGAAGTTTCCGTTGGTCAAATTATGGTTATACACCATTTTACTTTGTTTAAGAGATTATTTGATTTGTTTAACACGGTATAGGAAATTATAACACTAAAGGCAAAATAGAATTAGAACCCTAAACTCTAAAATAATAAAACAAAAGAAAGACAGGGAGCTGTCCAAAAAATACGGAACAATCTAATAAAAGTCTTACTAAAGATTATTGTAAACAGAGATAAAATAGATAACATTTATTAAATTGTTTTAAGAAAAAAGAAAAGGAATTTAAATCTTAAAGGAATAAGATAAGAAAACCCAAAGACAACAGAGAATTCATAATTTGTGTATAATTTTATGGTTTTGTTATCATTGCTGTTTAAAACTCTGTTCCATTTTATGTATATGACTGTTCAATTTACAATTACAAATACTTTCCTTACTTGATGTCTGTGATTCAGTTACTGCCAATATTCTGTTCTCCACTGACCTAGAAACTGGTCCATTGCTCCAACCTACGTTGAGGGCCCTTGTTACACATTCCTTTTTTTCACCCGATGCACAGCGGACTTTTCCCTCCACAGACGCATGTCGGTAAATTAGAGAAGGAACTTGTGCTCCCGGGGATGGTTCAGCGAAAAGCGGAGGCATGTTCCGGCGCAAAAGTTCCCTGATGCTATTTTGCAGTTTCAGAAAACAATTCCGCCACAGACCAGGAAAAACCTAGTCTAAAGTCAGTGGCGCGTTATTCAGATGCTATTTTAAGGGCGAATGCTTGGTCATAATGTAGCGTGTGCACAACGCGCATACACTTTCTCTCATTTACACAGACGCAGCAGCTCCCATTTTTGAAAACCATACATAATTACAAGGAAAAATATTACCACATAAGGGTAATCATTGTGGTGTCCATGAAGATGTGAAAAATTGGGCATAAATCTAGCTTACACATTTACCCGAAATATTATACGCCTGTTTAACCGAAGCTAATTTGGGTGGGTTTCTCCCATCCCCATATAATGTCACTTCTCTGTGAACATGGCTGTGAACCACTCCTGGCGTGCGCCTGGCAAATCCGCCATCATAATAGCAATCCGCCATGGAACAAGCGCGCCTGCTTTTAAAGGGAATGTGAGATGATGCTCTGATTGGTTTATTTCATGTTACGCCAAAACCACACCTATGAGTAATGTAGCTACTTCAGACCAACCCATTTTAGATTTGCATCAGACGCAAGAGTCATTTATCCCGCCGAGATCCACCCACAAAGTTACTTGCGTTTTTCGTTTGATACTTGTGTTTCAAAAGCTGATGGAAAGTTAGTTTAGAAAATAACTATGACTGTTTTGGCACAAAATAACTAACCCTAACTTTATAAGTGGATATGACCCCCTTTAATAATGATAATATGTTCAAGGTATCACGCCTTTGGGTGAATCAGAATCCATGTGATTAACTGCCACCAGACTGTAACACAAATGCTGAAGTTATAAATACATTGAAGCAACAATAACAGAACACTCTAGCTGACAGTGAGACAAAGAGAGATAGAGAGAAAGAGAGAAGGTGAAAGAGTACAGCCACAATCCCCCGGAGATTGACTTCTCTCCCATCACTTGTCCCCACAAGAGAGCACACAGCCTAATCCATAGAGATGACTTGATATGTTCCTCCACATTGCCCCTGGAACCTGCGGGATAAAGAGTGATCTCCCAGATTAAGGCTCATTGCAGCGGGGCCATAGCCCTTCAGTGAGGACAGAGGGAGACCAGGTGCAGAAGATTCAAGGAAACAGTCTGTCTCATCCGGCAAACAGAGCTCACTTTACCTGTGCCATTTAATTCAACTCCACAGGCACCTGAGACTGGGAAAGACACCGCAGCCTATTTTGGATATACCTGAAATGGACCCGAAACAACATGCTGGGTTAAATCTCGTATTGGTTGATCTAGTTTGTATGTGATTTACTGACTCAGACAATTTAGTTTAGTCTAACTTCAATACAAACAACAAATGCTGGTCTAAAAATACCAATGCCAGTTAAAATGCATACTCTCAAAAACACACTAGACAAACAGTATTAGCCCATGCCTCAAACCACACTGATGCTGACATAATTCGTGGACTGACAAACTGAGTGACAATTTAGTTTGTTTTACAATTCACAATGACTTGCAAATAAATAACTCTCTTGAACTAGTTCTACCAGAAAGACTCGGGAGAATAATATTGTACAATTAACTATTTATTAACAGCCCAGCAAGCAATATATGATAAAGTTCTTTGGCGTAGGCCCCGTCCGTAGCTCACAATCTGAGAGTACGGACTCTGCATTTCCTGCCTGAAGACGAAGGCAGGGGTGCAGCCGACCCCCTGTGAGGTACGGGAAGGGACCATCTTGGTGGGGGTGGGGAGGATGGAGGTAAATGGAAGCGTCAGCATCTGCGAACTCAGACATGAGTCAGTACCTTATACATCTTATACACCACAGTATTAGAACACGATTGGACAGATGAGAAGGTAATGAGTGACGTAACAATTGAGTCTTCCCGGCAGAATTTATGCTTCATTTCTATTTAGTGAATCAAACACATATAGTACAGCATGACCATTATAGTGTGAATCATGAATAAATGAATCTAATGGACATATTGCTTTTAGTGAGTCAAAGACAGCATCACTGCCAATTCTCAAATAAAGTGTTCTTATGAACTGGTACTATTAAGTGAATCATAAAAATACAGCGAGGCCACTATTGTCTGATCATACCTGTGGTTGGCCAGTCACTCGGCACCCTCTTGTCTAAGTGTATAATTCTTGACCACAATAAGCTACACGGATCCAGACATTATGACATTAGTATGGCATTTCTGGAAAAAAATCAGCCAGTTGTCTTTCATGAATCAAACATATTTATTGAGGTTAACTTAATTAAGGCCCATTTGTGGTCTATATACACAATGTTTCAGTTGTCTGTACTTCATTATATACTCTTTTGACCTGATGGTCAGGATAATTGTCGATCCACAAGAGCAACCCTGCACAGGTGTACCTGTCTTCCAAAGTAGGTATTCGAGTGTTAGAGGTAGACATGAACTTGAGCATGTTTGAACATTTTACCATGTCCAGATGGTGTTTGAGAGTGCCAGATCAGACACTGCTGCACACCCCACTGCTGAAATACACACAGGAGTGAGGACTTCACACTGCTCCTCAATGAAGTGATCCCCACGTGAACTTTCAGCTGAGCTACAACACGCTGAGACAAAAAAGACCTGCATTTACAAACACAGTCCATTTGGAGTGCCGCCCAGCCCAAACCTGGCCACTTTGCCTTCAGGCAAGGCACTTTATTGCTTGTGTCGGTGTTCGCCATAACAACAGAGACAGCTGGGCATATTGAGAGACACACTTTGAATGCCTGTTCTGGCAATTTAGTCAAAAACGAAATGATAGCAATTGTAGCAAAGGATTTTTCAGTGACATGACATGGTCATTTAAATTGTGTGCTTATGAAATGAATTCACTAAACTCAAATGTATTTCAACCCTAAAACCTGCATCTTATTCAATAACCACCCACAATTTAGTTTAGCAAGAGCTAAATAAATATATCTACCATATGTATATGTTTTAATACGGTATGTGTTGGTAAGAGCTTTTAATGTTTTTGAAAGAAGTCACACACACACACACACACACACACACACACACACACACACACACACACACACACACACACACACACACACACAATGTTGCATTTATTTAATCAAAAATACATTAAAAACGGTAACATTGCAAAATATTATTACAATAAAAAAAAAAGAAATGTTGTCCCATGATGGTAAAACAGATTTTTCATCAGTCATTACTCCACTCCAGTCTTCAGAGTCACACAATTCATCAGAAATATGCTGATTTGCTGCTTAAGAAACATTTCTTCTTATTATCAATGTTGAAAATGGTTGTGCTGCTTAAAATGTTTTGGAATGAAAACTGTGACAGTTTTTTAGTAACATTCTAAATGTCTTTACTGTTACTTTTGAATAATTTAATGTGTCCTTGTGGAATAGATGTTACTGTAAAAAAGCTACTGGACTTTTTTGTAAATTATTATATATTTAGCCTTATTTATTCACAAAACATGAGAAACACGTTGTAAATGGAATTAGAAAAACTTGGAACAGGAAGTGGAATTGGAATTGATAAGTCAAGTAGACAAGTACATACAACAAAGCATTATGTAAACAAAATACTAATTTCTAGGTGGCATATCAAACTTGGTGGGCACGTTTGCACAGTTATGTTATTTACATAATTCCATTAAACCAGCGCACAAGTAACACTACCAGAGGGTGGCCCATCAGATCCTAAATGTTTGTGGTCTTGATGTACAAATTATAATTTTTAAATGTATTTTGTTTTCCACTGATCATTGAGAACAGGTTAAGGGAAGATATTCGTAATCCTTCTTTCCATGTATGAGATTTTTTTATGAATGGGTGTCTTTTTGAAGCAGTGTTGTAGGCTACTGATGTGAGATCACGTTCTTCTTGTCTGTGGTCTTTGAGGGCTTGTACAGTCTAGGCTCTGGGGGGCTGCTGTGATGCTCACACCTGAAACTCTGGTTTACAAGTACAAGAACCTTTGAACTCTGAGGAGCTACTCTCCTTGGGCCAGATCAAAATCCTACAATGCTTTGTGCCTCTCTTTGAGGTATTTGATGTTCTATGCTTTCTGAAAGGTATCTGGAGATCCATTTTTCAAATGTGAAGAAGTCTAGATTATGATTTTCCTTTCAGAGGCACGGTTATGAGAACAACAATGAGCAACGAAAACACTGATGGTCCCCTTATTTACATCTAAAAGGAACATTTCAACAAAAAAAAACAAAAAAATGAAGGTTCTTTCATCATGTACTCACCCTCATGTCGTACCTCCTATTGTACACTCCAATTCTTAAACAATTTGTTTTGTGAACCAGATCAACCAATCCATTGAAAAGATCTGACTCAAAAGAACAACTCATACATACATTGAATAACTTATTTACTGTACCTATTTTGGTCTGTTCATCACACAGTTATTTTATGACTTCAGATGTCCTGAAATATAGTGTAAAGTAGATGGTCCACATTCAGGATTAATTTATGGTGCTTTTGTGTCGTCTTTGAAGCTTAAAGGTTTCAGTATCCGTTCATTGTAATTGCAAGGAAAAGAGCGATCAAAACATTTGTCGAAATTATTCCTTTTGTGTTTGATGGAAGAAAGTCAGTCATACAGGTTTGGAGGGTGAGAGAGAAATAATGACAGAATATTAATTTTCAGACTATTCCTTTAAAGAGGACGTTTACATTTTCAACTTTCTTTAGTGTGTAATGTTGCTGTTTGAGCATGAAAAATGTCTGTAAAGTTACAAAACAAGTCACTCCAAAGGGAGTTTATCTCTGTCTCAGTGCACACTTTTTCTGAACTCCCTGAAACGTACACGTCACAATATTCCTCATTTTAATAATTACTGCCCAATGCATACGCAAAAAAAGGGTTGATGCCTGGTTGACTTGAGTTAGTAGTGTTTTAAGGGTAAGGGGTGTGACATTTCCCAAACACGCTTGAAGCGCTTGACCAATCACAACACACTGGTCCAGCTGACCAATCAGAGCACATTGTGCTTTTCAGAAGGAGGGGCTTCATAGAGGCATGAACTAAACAGGGGTGCGTTTCCCAGAGCCAACTATGGTCGCAAGTTCCGTCGTTACCAATAGAGTTCAAAGGAAATTGCGATCATAGTTGGCCAACGATACTTTTGGGAATTGCACCCCAGAGCGTTACTGACAGACTGCGGTGCTGCAACAAGTAACATTTGCGAAAAATAATGTGCCTTTTAAACAGTCAAGCATGAAAAACTATTCTAGTAGACCCCGAAACAAAATCAAGACTTTGTAAAAGGGCATGATATGGGATCTTTAAATTTACACCAAGGATTTCAAACCAACAAGAGCTTTCTATATTGACTTTGCGCATTTTACCAAAAAGTAAACACTCTCATGTACTGAAACAGAATTGATTTCATTCAATTGTTTACAACTTTGCTTCACACGGGACATGTTGGTATTCAGCCCAAGTGGATGCATCGGTAAATAAATGGAAATGTCATCACAGACTTCAAGTCTGCTTCTCAGCAAATTCACAACCAAAATTTGAGATGGCGTCAGATCCCAGACTCCACACAGGGTCCCCAGTCACAATCAATAGAAAGACAGACAGATAAAAAAAATACAGACTGACGGTTTATCGACTCCTATTTGTTGGGCGCATTGCTTTGACAAAGCAGTCCGAACTGGATTCCCTTTTTGTTTGCGAACGACTAGGAAGGAGGTGTGATATGAGAAGAGGTATAGATCAGCAAAGGGGATCAGGAGAGTGCTTTAATCACCCACCGCAGCTCCGGATAGGTAACCAAGTTTATCGTTGGAAAACATCTGAAATACACGTAGACTCGAATCGTGGAGGTACGATTTATCACAGTGTGTTAGAGATCTATGTGGCTTTTTTGAGTGGCTCCATTGACCTTGAGGAACACGTTGCAGATACAGTAAATCTTCCCCTGGAGTGACAGGGGATGTCACAGTTATCTCTCATTTTTACATCCTGCAGAAAACGAGCAGTGGATAGATAGGAAAAAACAACACACAAGGACCTATGTGTTTCATGCTTATTTGGTCATTTAAAGGAGATGTTATGTTTGAAGGTTATGTTACAGTAAAATAGCTCTTTTTCAGCTTAATACAGAAGCAACTTTAATTCAAGATCAACCAGTCGGGAGTATTTGGCCTGGGTTTATGGTTTATCTGCTTGTAGTGTTCTTCCAAACCCCATTTAAAAAAACACTAATAACACCAATTGTTCAGAAATTACACACTTCAGCTTTAAAACAGAAATGAATAACAGCAGCCTATATCCCAAAAACAGTATTATTTCAATAAGAAATAAAAATGGACGTTTGGAATAAAAAACAAACGTCTTGCTGTGAGTTAGTGAATAAATGAATTTTATATAATTTACTGATTTAAATTTTCATTGCACAAAAAATTATTTGATAATTTAGTTTGGTTTGAGTTTTAATCATACATATTTTTGCTATTATAACTATATTCAACCATTCAAAAACTTTGGGCCGGTGCAATTTTGTGTTTAAAATAAGTCTCTTGAGCTAGGGGGAACCGGGGTCGGACCCTCGGGCGTCCAGGGAGGAGCTGTCGGACCCTCGGGCGTCCAGGGCGGTGAGGACCCTTCGGGTGGGCGCCCCCCCAAAATTTTAATGGGGAAATTGACAGGAAAGGGGGGTTCTGGCGCAGGATCAACGGACTCTGGCGCAGGATCAACGGGCTCTGGCGCAGGATCAACGGGCTCTGGCGCAGGATCAACGGGCTTGGTGCTGGACGGAACCAGCGGCAAAGAGGGCTTGGTGCTGGACGGAACCAGCGGCGAAGAGGGCTTGGTGCTGGACGGAACCAGCGGCGAAGAGGGCTTGGTGCTGGACGGAACCAGCGGCGAAGAGGGCTTGGTGCTGGACGGAACCAGCGGCGAAAAGGGCTTGGTGCTGGACGGAACCAGCGGCGAAGAGGGCTTGGTGCTGGACGGAACCAGCGGCGAAAAGGGCTTGGTGCTGGACGGAACCAGCGGCGAAGAGGGCTTGGTGCTGGACGGAACCAGCGGCGAAGAGGGCTTGGTGCTGGACGGAACCAGTGGCGACGAGGGCTCAGGTGCATCTGGACTCGGAACTGGACTATATCGCCCATATCCTCCCCTGTGACCTCCACGGTTCCCACGGAACACAGCTTGGCGGGTTCCCACAAAGGCTTGCTTCCAGATCTCCATCTTCCTTTTTTCTTTTCTTTAGGGTTGGTCGTTCTGTCAGGGTTGTTGCAGGTAGCTGAAGACGAGGACACAGGAATAGCAGTATAGTTGATTTATTGACAATCTTCAACTTACAGGAATAAAAGGTAACAAAAGTACAAAACTCCAGGACTTCAGAAAATAACCATACAAGGACGACGACCAACAAACACTGAGGGAAAACACAAGGCTTAAAAGAACTGGGACTAATGGGATAATTAACTGAACACAGGTGAAGAAACTGAACACAAACAAGGAGCGGGAAAAACTAACAGGACTAAACCAAAATCACAAAGACAGGGGAAACAAGATCACAGAACATAACTAAACGCATAGAAAACGTGACACATTTATTTGATCAAAATATATTAAAAACAGTTATATTAGGATTTTTTTCTGCTATTTGTTTTCTATTTTAATATTAATATATATATATATATATATATATATATATATATATACATATATATATATATATATATATATATATATACATATATATATATATATAATTATAATTCTCCTGTGATGCAAAGATGAGTTTCCAGCATCATTACTCTTCAAGATCATTACAGTCTTCAGTGTCACATGATTCTTCAGAATTTTTTTTCTGCTGAACTGATTTGCTGCTCAAGAAACATTTCTAATTATTATCAATGTTGAAAACTATGGAGATTGTTTCCGCCACAGAATAAAAAAATAAAAATAATTGTGACTTTTTATCTCACAATTCAGATTTTTTTCCTCACAATTGTGTGCTATAAAGTCTCAATTACGAGTTATAAAGTCAGAATTGCGTGATGTAATGTTGCAATTGCATGTTATAAAATCAGAATTGCGAGGTGTAAACTCGGAATTGTGAGATAAAAAGTCACAATTATCTTTCAAAATGTTTTATTCTGTGGCGGAAACACGCTTCCATAGAAAACAGTTATGTTTTCTGTGATGAATAGAAAGCTAACCTCATCTGTGTATCGAAACGTGAAGTGTATTCTTTCAGGTCATAAATACCAGGTCAGGGCAAGTTGGCACATTTAAAAATATTTGTATATTATTCAGTTGATTCATTTCAATTTATACTTTACATTGGCAAAACTATGGGCATATTAACTACACTGACAATATTTTCCACGTCTCCCTCTAATATGCAGGTTTTTTTTAATGTTACCAAGCAACAAAAAACAAAAAAGTGACCCATGTAAAAGCACTTTCAGAACAAGTAAAAAAAATCCTCCAGACAGCCCTATAACCTTAAAGAGCAAGCGTGGGCAGCAAGCTCTCGTTGGAAATGCAAGCACCGTGAAGTACTTCATGCTGCATATCTGAAAAGATCAGACATCAGCTATCGGTAAGGAACAATTCTGATGGACATTAAAGTGAATCAGAGAGCGTGAGTATTCTTAAGTGTCTATAATCCCGTGTGCTTCTATTTGAACAGCACTTCAAATAATTACTGCAGGCAGCTCATCCACTGTCGTTGTGTTGGCCTTTACCTCTTCCCTGGCTTCAATTTCCTGCCTGGCTGCAGATGCTGCGAGAGATAGCCTGAGATAGCTGGACAATACCGCTTCATAATCAAAAATGATCACATTAGCTCATTTTCTAGGCTATATTACGTATGTAGCAGAAGCGGCGGGATGCATGGAGGTGACAGGAATCAAGGGTCAAGAAGTTCTTTGCATAAAATCAATACGCATATATAAACAAAAGCCATTTTGTTTTTTACAAAGACAATGCATTATGTATTTTTTCCTTCCATGTGTACAGCTCTTCATATAAAAGTGCATTTTTAGTATATAATAACATTTTTAGTAGCAATAAACATTTTATTTTACAATGCAGCCATAATGCTGGTAGCCCAGTGATTATGCTGATCATATGGCTTGTAATGCAGGGCTTAATAAAACAGCAGCTGATGCTCTCTAGAAAGAATGCGCCATTATACTTGAACCTATCAACTGTAGACCGTATGCGCGGCTAGAGCAGTGGTTCTCAATCCTGGTCCTGGGGACCCCCAGCTCTGCACAGTTTGTATGTCTCCCTCATTTAACACACCTGATTCAGATCACCAGCTCATTAGGAAAGAGCTCTATGAACTGAACTGGCTGTGTCAGATAAAGGAGACATATAAAATGTGCAGAGCAGTTGGTCCCCATGACCAGGACTGAGAACCACTGCGCTAGAGAAACAAGCGTGCAGCCATCTTTAGAAGTTTGTATTTGAACTTGAACTTCTACATTTCTATGGCATCTCCGTCGAAGAGTAATTAGATGCGGAAGTGGATTTGTCCATACATAATACATAATAAATATCAGTAGACCGGGAAGATTTTAAAACAAGTGGTTCATTCATAAATCCGAAAGGGCTTACCTTCATGCTGAGGAAATACAAACCGGAAGACAGAACACGAGCACTGAAAAGGGGGAGGGCTACACAAGGTCTATAATAATGCAGTGATTATAATGTACAATGTATCTGTATATCAGATATGTACAAAAGCTTACTGATACCCATGGTGTGTTTATAATGGTATTAGAAATGCAATCGAAAAAATCTACATGTGAAGAGCCCAAATTAATAAAGTGACAAACAAAAAATGACAAACGGATAAAATATTTATTTATTAAATTAATTAATAAACAAAATATTTTATTTGATCAAATTAATTAAATTAAAATGAACGTACCTTTAAATAATTAAAATACCGGTAAATAAATTAAAAATTAAATTAAATGAAAATAACTCTGAACTTGAAATGTAACTTGGCCAATTTTCAACCCACTTTGTATTCTTATAATGTCAGTAGTCTATGTAAGTGAACAATATTTACTTGTTCTTTACTTGTTGATAAATATTCTAAATGTTCCGATCCAATCTGCCTTGTAATGCTGCCCGAATCATAAATCATGCACTGTTCCTTCGTTGGCCAGAGGAGAACTGGCCCTCCGACTGAGTCTGGTTTCTCCCAAGGTTTTTTTCTCCATTCTGTCACCTGATGGAGTTTTGGTTCCTTGCCACTGTTGCCTTGGCTTTTGGCTTGCTTAGTTGGGGACATTTAATATTCAATAATATTATTGATCTGCCTTGCTTAAGGTGGACGTTGACTCAATTTTCTTTTAGAAAACTCTGTTATATTATTTTCATGTTATCACTGTGAAGCTGCTTTGATACAATCTGTATTGTAAAAAGCGCTATATAAATAAAGGTGACTTGACTTGACTTGACTTGTTCTCTGTGTTACCTGGACCGAGAAATTTCAAATGTTTTTGACAACTCTAAAATGACAGATTATTCTTCCGCATTTTTTTATCCCCGCCCACCGACAATCGAATCGACCGAGGATTATTAACAGAACGGTTATTGTAAGGGTAGGTTTATCACTAAACTGTATCGTACTTTGTCTATGCTTTAAAAAGGAACACTATGCCAACAGACTTCTTACCTTCTATGTTTTTTTTTTGGGGGGGGGGGGGGGGGGGGGGGGGACTTTCTTTCAGGTTTTACCCTTGGTTTGGTTTTTAAACAATCTGTTTCTACTCATCAAGTTTGAAATTTCGACTAAACTGATTTTTCGTCCTAGCATTCTCTCCATATTCTCCAATTCTTTGCAGCCTTTAACCACTGCCTACAACAGTGAAATCCTTCATTGGAAACTGAAACTCACTCCCGCTGAACATTCACTCTTTAAATTCATGCACTCGCGAACAATACAAGTCGCACCATTATAACTGAAAGTTTGTTAAGATGTATTTCCTACTAAAGCCAGGCGTTTTTTTAACTCTGATGGAAATGGCCTTGGACGGCAACATGAATAGTGCATTAGGTGTTGACGTGTTGAAGGTGTTGAGGTTCCTGTTTGGGAAAAGGGAAGACAACAGCCCTTTAATTGTTTTTCTGTAGCACCGATTTCAAAATGTTTTTCTTTAGCTTTTCTACTGCACAGGCAGCCAAGTTTTATTGAAAGCCCATTTTGCCAGCAGCGAAGTACCCTTTTAATGGCCTTTTGCCAATTATTGATTTTATTATATTTATCAGTTTCTTTATGGATTTTTTTTTTATCATTCTGTAGCATTAAGGTAAGAATCACACAAATGTTTAATGTTGGGTGGTAACATCTTACGAGTAATTTCAAGCTGTGAAATAGACTGTAATTACGCGGTTAAATGATTACAGGGGCAAACCAGCATCATTTTGCTATTTCTTTGTCAGTCACTGGTGATGACGTTTGAAGAGGAAATGTGAGTGGTAGCAGAAACTCCATTACGAATGAAAGAAGGGGTTTAGGAAATATTCTGAATATAATGATTCAGTGAAGTTCATTTTGAACTCCATAAAATGTGAAGTGATGTGCTGGTAAGCGTGCATATTAAAAGCGGTAATCTCTGAGTGAACTATAATTAAAGCAGTAATGGTCCACAGCTTAAAGAAAAGCAAATAGGCAAATTGGTTAATCTGTTTAAATTACTGAATTTACTGATTAATAATTAATTGAATATTACACAATTCAGCAGTTCACTAAATTATTCAACAGAGAGTCAGAACCAAATTTGCAGAGGATGATGAAGGACCACAGGACATGGTTACTGCAAAATGGATGGCAAACAAGTTTTTTTTTTTTTTTTTTACCCCTGAATTCACAAATGTACCCCAAATCTACAAAACATAATCATTTAATCTGTTGCAATTGAGTGTATGGCACAATGCCTATAGTCAACATGAAATAAGCACAATTTAAAACAGCCTCTAAATTATGTTCAATATTTCTGATTTATTGTGTTGTACTTGACTTGCAAAAATGAACACTTCCTTGTACCATGGGCAATGAGAAACGTCCTATTTGTTTACACGATTTCAATTCAGAGTAATCCATGACACATTTAATTCAGCGCGTAAATAGCACATTTGTCTTCAGGAAACACATGTTGTTCCATAAAATGTATTGAAGGAGACATAAATGGATCTGAGTAATACCCATGGCATGGAAATAGGAACTAATTATGATGAAAAGTCATGATTACATGTTCATAAATCCACAGAGGCAATTCTTTTGCCATGGCACTTTGCACCCACACATAGCACACGATTACTTCACATTAGTTTTTGTGCAGAGCATGAATCAAATACAGTATCTTAAATCAAATTACACAGCAAAGATCATCCGATCAGTACTGAATGTGTAAGCAACAATGAGAACTTGTGAGCATATGCAATAAGCTCTTCTTGTCTGTGTGACAGTGCAAGTCTCATAATGTGAAGGCGAAATATACAATAGTTTAACTGAGGATATTTCAGTGCTGTAAACAAAACTATTATGCGTATTATCCGCATGTTATGTTCAAAGGTTGTCAGCTGCTAGAAGGAAAAGCATGTAGAGAAATATTATTTATTATAGTTGTAATTGTTTTATTGTTTTGAATTGTATATTTATCCTTTGTTTCTTACACTTTTTGGCACATTCTCCATACCCGTATTTGTGCCTCGAGCCCGTTCTCATCCTTTGGCGGCATATGTGACGCCATATGACAAAACGGCGAAATACTACGCACATGGCACCCTTTAGCGTGAATATAACACGCGAACCCAAGGCATCATAAAGTTGACTGGCATCCTTTAGCGTGAATATGAGACGCAGACCCTACCCCACATCTAAACCTACCCATCACAGTGCGTGTTATATTGACGATAAAGCTAGCTGAACAGCTGATGCAAATGATTGCACGCCAATGTGCATTGGCTCGATTTGTTTCACTCAAAGTAGATTGGCCTCTCTAGCGAGATTCCTATTCGTCGGTCACGATCGGCATACGTGGAGAGTGACCGACTGATCGGGAACAGTTATTTTAAACTGTAATAATATTACACAACAATAATATCAAGTAGCAGGCAGATAAATACGAGGGGAGTTGAATCTTGTTAGAATATGGAGAAAGACCATAACAGCTTTTGCATTAAACTCAAAGACAATACCAAACACAGGGCAGAAAGAGCGGAGGACATACTATATGTACACAGGATAATGATTAATTGAACAAGACACAGATGCAAAACTCAATTGTTAACCATAAAAACAAACTATGGAGTAATTAGTAACCAAGGAAACTAAACAGATCCAAAACACAGAAACTGAAACAGGAAAACAATGGGGAAAAAGTCGATAAAACAGAACACAAGCCTGACAATTACTGTTTTTACTGCATTTTTGATAAAATAAATCCAGCTTTGGTATGCATAAAGTCCTACTGGGAGGTTTCTACTAATTGGGAAATTAGTAATTATGACATAATGTGAGCTCAGGGGATTTGTCAAAATAAAACTTTTGTGCTGCTTTGTGAATTTGTAGTGTTTCTGGCTAGCTTTATTGCTTCCTCCATAATTCTTTGACTGACAATCCTCCAACTTGGAATGGAGGGCAAAAAGAAAGTAACAAGCAGCAACTCGTAATTACGATTATTCCAACACAACTTCTTGACTTGAATGAGCCATGAGGCTATATGTATTTTAGTCACGCCAAAATAAAAGTCAGGAAATCTGTTTCTTTTCACAGTGTTTTTGTTGGATGTACTTCCAAATTTCAATATAAAACATTTGTGCCGGGGTCCAGTGTGTTGAATTTAGTTTGATTGCCTGAAATGACTTTCCTCTTTTCCAGTTATGTTAAGCTTTGAACTTGGCTTGAGTCAGCCCCTTATCACCTTAAACCCAGAGCTGCCATGTGCCTCAGTGTGCAGACAATGCCCCAAGCGCTGTCCTCAGCCACCAAGAACAAGATTACTATGCCAACCATTACATTACCCTGACTGCAAAATAAATTAGTGTCGAACCTACAACCGCCAGAAAGTCAGGTACTAAGTTTATTGATAAAAGCATCCATATGAAACTAGTTTCTGAGAGCCAAGCTGGCATCCAGAAACATCATAACATACAATCAGATATAATGTTTTTAAAGGAAAATGGACAAAAAAAGATATTCTGTGATCTGACAAATATGAAGATATAGCTCCACATAACCGCAAGTTATTTGTTACATATACTGTAAGAAGATATGTTTTTTTTGTCATAATGCCCTACCTGAATCATAAATTTAATAGGAAAGACTACTTTAAATGGAATAAAATCCATAAATGTACATGGTGATGGTAGAAAATGATTTTTACCTGAATATTTTTTGTTAACACTTTAGTTTAGGGTCCTATTTTCAATATTAAGGAGTTGCTTACAAGCATGCGTTTTACTAGGATATTTGTTGTTTATTATTACTCATAAAGCACATATCAATGCCTTACTCTGCAATATTGTAACAATCAACAGTGAGAGTGCCATCAGAGGGCAGTCCAACCCGAACAATCACCAGACATCCACAGACTCCATTCCCCATAATCCTTAGCCCCGACCATCATCCATTATCACATTCACCTGTGTCTCATTATCCTGTTTTGCTCACACTATAAAAGCCTGGTTTATTCTGTTAGTCTCTGCAAAGTTTTGTATGTGTCTCAATGCATTCTGTAATGAGGCAGAGAGGGAATCCAGGTGCAAGCATGAGTTTTAATAGACAAACATAAACGCAAAATAATCCTGGAACAATGAGAAGGCAGGAGAACAACGACAGGAATACACAAAGAGCAGTTACGACCGACAAACAACAACTGACGCAAAAAGGTTTAAAATACAGGCCAACAAGGGGCTAATGAGGGACAGGTGTTGGTGACTGATGTTATGGGAACAACTATCTTACTAACTACTATCTTAATATTGATAAGCAGTAATTAGGAGATTATTGAGGAAAATTGGTAGTTAATAGTTAGTTAATAGTTAGAATTGGACATTAATCTAAAGTGTGACCAAATTTTTTTTATAACCAAAGTATTAATAATAATAGCTGTGGTTATTGTTATTATTATTATTAAATACATGTTACATAAAATGTTTTAAAAATGAAACAAAACACAATTTTGCAAGACACTGTTAAAACATACTGTACACAAAATGTGTTTACATTACAATACATAATGATAATACTTATGTGTACGGTTATATAAATCCCACCAAATCAGTGTGCCAAAATGTACTGTATGCATCAGATGAGCTTAGGAAAATTTTTGATTAAAAAATAATTTGTTGAAACGCATCATTTAATGCAAAAAAAGTACCCAGGGTGAGTGCAAGCAAAGGGTAACCTTTGCAAATATCAGAGCCGCAAAAATGACTCGTATTTTCCCCAAACTGCACAGAAAACAAACAATTACATTCATGACTGCCTTTATTTGCTCCATGAACGAGCAGTGCCAGCCGACAGGAGCAGGCAGATTAATTAACTTGCGCCTCAAAACCTTTATTCTTACAGCACTGTCACATTGACGGATGGCTGATTAAAGTCAATCAGATAGCTATCAGTACACAACGGCCAACAAGTCAAAAGAGGCGCTTGAAAACATACAGATGCGCACCAAAAAAAACATTCCCGATGCTAAAATGAGCACCTGGGCAGCGGCCCGTATGCTATTGGAGGGCCAGAACCACGTTTTGATGGAAAAGAAGAAACATTCTGAAAGGATGCCTGGTGAAAAGAGACGGAGAAAGGTAGAACATTACAGCGGTTCCAGCTCAAATTGCTTGCTTCTGCCGACTTCTGATGAGATTTTTCATTAGAGGCCTATACAGTGCAAGCTTTGGAAATATTACTGGATTAATTAAAATGATAGGAGTGGGAAGCTTCAGCTGCCAGTGGAGAGAGAGAACCGGGCAGGCGCAATCATTGTTCTGATCAGAGGGCCATTGTCTTCGTGTGAAAGCTGGTGTTGACGATGGCCACGGGCTCACAAGTGTTTATCTCTAATCCTGGGCCTGTTGCATGTTGTAGAGGCCCGCCGTTGATTAGGCATTCAGCCTGCTCTCTCTGGAGAGGTTCAAAGGCTTCATTTACGTGCCAGTGCTTTGAGCACTCATCAAAACGTGTTTTCAGACACAACTCAATTCCTGTCTTCCAGGGCTTCAGCATCAGATTTACGAAATTCTGTCGTAAAACGAGTGTGAATGAATTTAGGCCTGCGTGAATTTGATGGCTAAAAACAACTTTAAAAGCACAAATTGTATTACTAATGTAAAACCCTATTAAAATATTTAGAAGAAAAAACAAACTGAAACAAAACAACCCCAAGTATCAAACAATTAGTAAAAAATGTCACTCCAATACACACTCATTGTCAAAGGTTGGAATCATTAAGATTTCCAAATGTTTTTGGCAGCATTTATTTGATCATAAATACAGTAAAAAACATTAATATGAAATATTATTATTACAATATATGTTTTAAATTGTATTAATTAATTAATTTAAATGTAATTTACTATTTATATTTACTATTTATATTCATATTTCAAAATAAATGCTGCTCTTTTGAACTTTATATTCATCAAATAATGCTGAAAATCTTTGAAAAAAATGTATCAGTTTCCACAACATTTGTACCACAGTTTTCAACATCGACACTAATAAGACTAATGTCTCTTGACCATTTTAAATTGTAATATTATTTCACATTATTACTGTTTCCCATACTGACCCTATACTGAACTTCTGAATGGTAGTGTGTGTATATATAACTGACAGCAATGATGTCTTTCCAATATTTGCATATGAATTACGATTGGTTTTCTTTCTTGCATGTATTTGCATAATTAATTGTGATTGGTCTTGCCCTTGGGAAATGAAAATCTAGTTCTTGTTCATATTGTGCTGCTGAATAGTGAAGAGCAGCTGCAATTTAGATGTAAGATAACTTAAGAAATTCATAAGTAAAACCAAAATTAAGATTTGAAAGTCTAGTTCCAGTGATGTCATCACTGTGTTCCAGTTTTAAAAATATCTCTCAGTTGTGCCATTGAGATTTTTTTTTGCATCTCATTCGGGCAGGACAGTAAACACCTCCCTCCATCTGTTCAATTATAAGAGAGATTTAACAGATTATAATTGCATTAACTGTGCTTATAGATTTCCAGCGTTTTCCACACTCCATGGAATCAACGCTTGTGAGTTGGAAACATGTCAAATATGATGAAATATACTCTTTTTAAAGCATCATAGTGGTGTCATCAGCAGTTGGTTATATGTATAAAATCATATTTCATAATATTTGACATGTTTCTGGGATTTGATAAGACGTATAAATGCATGCAAACACATCCGCACACGTTATTGTGCAAAATATAAACAATATCAGACCTGCTTAAACACCACTCAGCCAATCAAATTTGTTTTTTTAAGGGGATGCAGAGCAGAGCAAAAATCCCAAACCAACTGGAAGGTTAGCGTGTTTGGAGAAAGACAATGTCCTGTCTGAAGAGGGCATTGCGTGACTCAGCAGAGTTTCTCATGAGCCCAGGGGACTTCTACCAAATCAGATCATAGTCTCTCTTATTCCGAGAAGTCAAGGTTTGCAAAAGATCTCCTGCCGTGAACCTCTAAGAACCTCAGTGGGAACCTAAATGCACTAAAAGATGGAAACTAAAGTTAAGGACAGCTTAAACTATGTTCATGTCATGAAAGTGCATGAGTCTCGGTTGTTGAGCAGCAAAAAGACAACAGTCATAGTCATATGACTTGTGCATTATATTGTGCACTATATCTTATAATAGATTTGTGTAAGCAACAGAATTAAAGGGTAACACTTTACAATAAGGCTCATAAGTTAACTACTTTAGTTAGCATGAACTAATAATAAACTGCACTTATACAGCATTTGTTAATCTTTGTTAATGTTATTTTCAACATTCACTAATACTTTATTAAAATCCTGTTAACATTAGTTAAATGACAAATGATCTACATATTATTATTGCTAGCCACACATTTGGATCAGTAAATTGGAAATATTCAGTTTTTACCACTAAACAATGAAACACAAGGGAGGTTGTTTCTACGGAGCAGGAAATTAGATCATGTAACTGAACATAAAAAGACATAGCGGGTGTTTCTGCCCTCCATCACTCTTTACCGCTGCTTCATAGCATGCTTTCGTTTAACACAAAGTGACAAATAGTTTTTTCCTGATGTTCTGACATGACAAAGAAATTTTCAAATTAAATAACTTGAGTTGTTATTCTCTGTGTGAGTCAAAGTGTGTTTGAGCCATGCAAGTGTGCCTCAGTGTGTATGTGTGTGTGTAAAATGCAAACGCTCACTGTAGGACAGATAGAAAGCCACTGTGAGTAATTGTTTCGCTCAGCCGTGGAGGCACATCCTGGTCCTTTGGAGATAAGCCGGAGTAAATCTCTCTGGATGTCCTGGAAGAGGCAGACGCTAGAGGAGAACAAACACCAGGCCACTGCCAAACGTTATTTGAACGCCCTCTTCAAGATGAGCAGGCCTGAAAAGGCCATCCTTTTATTAATAAGGAGGGAAAGCCCTGTTATAATGCTTTCAGCTGAGATTTTGGCCCATCACAGAGAAGTGCCACATATTCATCAGTGGGGAAAACTGGAGAGAGAGAGACAAATCAAGGTGACATATACAGTAGATGACAAAGAGAAAGGAACAGTGAATCAAAGAAAGAGAAGGAGAGTAAAAGAAAGATAGAGAGGTTTGTTCACCATACTCTCTGGCATCTATTAAAACCAGAAGCGCATGATGGTCCTTACAAATATAAGTTTTGGGTTGGTGTATATGTGAGACAAATGTTGTAAGATTGTGTTTAAGGTAATTAATAATGTTTGTTAATGCTAAATGAAGAAAGAAAAAAGCCTTAGCAATATCACCCTTTTACGCTTGTGTTTTCTGTCATAAAATGAAGCACATGGTCACACTGGAGACTCATTGTGAAAAAACATTGTTTTTTGACGTTTTTATCCAGCGGTGGAAATGGTCCCTGAGAGACCTTCTGATAACATCAACAAGGATATTACAAGTATCCGCCATCTTAAATGAAAAGGCATCGAGGGAGAGAGAGTGGAGAGAGTCGGACAGAAAGGGAGAGTTTTGATGTATTATTCTATCTCTCCTGAGCTGTAAGACAGGTAAAGACCTTCTGTTATCAGGTCCAACCCACCTGCTAACAATGGGATGAAAATGTGGGTATATATGCGAGGGGATCAGTGCTGAGCGATTGCTCTTTGAAACCACAGGTCAGACACTACTCCACTAAACATGTAACATCATGACCAGTGAAATCAACACATTAGTCTGCAATTCCCACTGAGAATCTCCATTTCTGAGGGTCAAATGCAAAACTGAACATTCCAAGATTTTTAAACCGTTTTAAAGGGCCACTTTCACACATAAAAATAATATTACTAAGCTAAAATTATTGAAATGATTCACCGTAATGAGATGAATATAACAAAAACAAAATTAATTATATAGCAGTTTACCAGTTTTCAAAACATTAAAATCAGCCAACAATTACCTTTAAAGAGATGGTTGACCCACAAATGAAAATTCTGTCATTATTTACTTTCATGTCATTCCAAACATTTTCCTTTCTTCTGTGAAACATATATGAAGATATTTTTGAGAAATGTCTGTTTTTGTCCCCATTCAATGGAAGTCAATGGTCACCGAAACTCATTGGTTACCAACATTCTTCAAGATATCTCAGTCATACAGGTTAGGGTGAAAACTGTTCACCCTAATGCAATGCGAGAGCCAGTAACGCGAGCCAGTCTGAGGCTTGTCTCTGATATGTTACTGACTGTATATTTGGAAATAATCAGTGTGTAGTCAAGAAGGGGTCATAACGAGTGCTCTTAAACTCCACCTGACCTTTAGCATACAGGTGGAAACGGGAGCTGGAGCAAGATACTAACAGAATGGACAGACTTTGATGGCTGGAAGCATTTCCTGTCACTCTTTATCATGCCAGCAAGCTTATTTGCTGCTCTGCATGACAAAAGGCATCTGCCAGCATTCCTCTACAACCTGAGTGAAATAACACCTTGCACTCTGAGGTCATAACTAAAGACACAAGGTAGTCAAACACAACTGTACATATACTATATGTGCATGCTAATAAGAAAATGAAAATAAAATGTATCATTGAATACCAAAAATCAAAAATGGTTTCACAGTGAAAGTATGAATAATAAGAAGTGCTTTTTGAGCACCAAATCAGAAAATCAGAATGATTTCTGAAGGATCGTGCAACATAAATGACTAAAAATTAAGAAAATTGAGCTTTGCATCACAGGAATAAAATGACATTTCAAAATATACAAAAATAAATAAATTATTTAAATTGTAGAAATATTTAACAATAGTACTGTTTTTACTGTGTTTTTAGTCTTAGTGAGAATAAGAAACATTAACAAATATTTACAGATGCCAAATTTTGGAACAGTAGTGTTCACTGTGCTTTCTGAACAAGTGACCCAGCCTCTACTGCAGAGATAAATGCAATTTGCTTTCTTACATTATGCAAAACAAGGTGATCCTAAGCCAGGCATGTTAATCCAAGATCACTTTTATTTTTTAATTAGCCATGTCATAAACCGAACATTACGTTTTATGACTTGCCATCATCTTTTGGGGGTCCGCTCATAAGATCTACCATGCATATCAAATTTAAACAAGCCATCACCAAGTTGATCAGCATACAAATGTACCCATGAGATGCCAAACAGAGCCTCCAGTAATTTTTAGACCTACAAAAAAGTGGTGCTTTTCTTTAAGGCAGGAAGACAAATGAGGACAAACTTGACAGCATATGCTGTGCCAAACTGACAAAAGAGCCTCATCTCTGAATGACTGAATGATCAGCCCTTTTTTGGCAGTGAGTCTTTCATCCACGATATGAAAACCTAATCAGCTGGCCTGATTGCTGTGAGTGCCCTTTTGTGAAGTCTTTAATCCAGTGACTGTTTTAAGAAATGCATAATTGATATTCTGTCCAGAATGGTCGTAATTTACAGCTGTGTGGATAATGAGCAGTCATGGTCTCTGCTGGGGGTACACGTGCCACCGTCTTAACCCACAATGTGATGAACCCTTGATTGGTACAGGACAAAGCGCACTATTTTGACAAAACAGTCACGAGGGAGAGACTAGCAGGTTTCTTTATTTAACTCCCATCCTCATTTCCTCTGGCTCTAATTAAATAATCAGACGAACTGGGTGTTTGTTACTGATGTCATTGTCATGCTAATTGAGTGTTCCTTGTTACTCCATATAAATATTTTAGGGAATTATATATATACACACACACATATATACTGGGGAAATGACATGTACAACCTGATACATATATGTCAATAAGGCATTTGAAACCTTCAAACTTCAAGACTTTTTAAACCTCTTCAAACAAGACCGTCAAGCCAACTATCAAAATGTGTCAAATGTAAATTAATTAAAATCTAAAAACCTAATATCACTTCAAATCACTTGAGAGTAAACTGCACTCAAACCAAACCTGTGGACATGACAGAAGTACAATCAGAAAAAAACAGAAATCTTGCGTGCCATATATTCATCCAAATTTGTGGACAGAATTAACCATTACAGCAACATATTACACCAGCAAAAACTGCAAATGCATTAGGTATGCCTAGTTATTTGAAAAAACAAAACGTTATGCAGATGCATCATTAAATGATTCATGGGTGGAGTAAATATGTTCTTTATGAGAATAATTTGGATCAGTGATTATCAATTACAACCAGGTACACAACTGGGTGTGTCCAAGTCCCAGTCAGTATATATTTTATAAGATTAAATATTACTAAATGCATATTTACCGGACAGCCATGACTCTACACTATGACTCCAAGACCTGTGTAAGGACCTAATGCCACAAAAAAGCCATACTACAATATGGTGGAACCACAACAGAGCTGCCAAATTCACATCTAGTTTGAGCTTCTGCAGAATGCAATGTGATTTCAATGTAGAACTTATTTGAGAAACCAATTTTGAAGAGAAAAACCTGAAACAGCAAATCTTGTCCATGGCCCTGATACCATCTAACCCAAGATGGGTTAGTAAATTAGACTTAAACTGTAAGTATTAGCTTGTACAATAAACCCTTAGCTTGCTTCAGTGTGTATGAGTAAGAGATTATGGTATGATTTCATGGCTTTAATAAATAAGCTTTATGTTATTGTATTTCATAACACAAAAGAGTTTATATTCCCCTGTCATCTCAACAGCAAAAATATGAAAGACATCTAAATGGACTTTTAAGGTAAAGCCAAAATAAAGTGAAAACCTCTTTCACTCTGGAAGTTTAAAAGAGGCAAGCTATTCTACCAAAAGATTCACTCTTCGATGCAAAAAAAGAGAGCTGGGGGTGTTAATTTCATGGGGTAAGTCTTAAATTGAGCTCCATAATTTTCTCCCTGAGTAGATTACAGGAAGGTCTCACTATCCTCAGGTAAAACAGACTAACCTTCCCCTCCCCCCGTCGCTGAGAGTGGACCCATCCAGCCCGAGGACGATACCAATCACATCAGCGGAACGCTTTGAAAAATTGGCTGAGCTACAGCAGAGCTTGTTGACTGCTTTCAGCTGGGAGCACATACTGGAGATGAGCCATCCGTTCCCCAAAGGCCAGGCACCAGTTTTGACAAGCTGTGATTCTCAGATCCACAAAATAAATCTCTGAGATGATATCTGTTAAAAAAAAGAAAAGAAAAAGGAAACAGTCCGGATTAAAACAGTAAGGAATGTAAAGGTCCCAAGCAGTGTTGGGGGTAACACATTACAAGTAACGCGAGTTACGTAATCTGATTACTTTTTTAACTAGTTACTTTTTCAAATAAGTAACGCAAGTTACTTTGGGCCTGATTTACTAAACAGGGCAAATTAGCGTGAGAGCGCTATTCCAAAAAAAAACGCAGATGTGAGTAGAAAGTTCTGCGTGTGATTTACAGTACTGACAAAGCGCAAATTAAAGAACACAGACGCAGCTGGATAATTTCCATAATGACCAACGCAATCTACCAAAAGCAGCGCAAATTAACGTCTCGTTTAAGACATGCTTTTCTGGGGGCTGTAAATAATGGCACAAATACCAGTAAATTGACAAGCGCAAATCTAAGTAAATCACCTTGCTGGAATCATTTAAACACTCTCTTCCCATTAATTTTGCCTCTGAAAGGAAAAATACAACAAATGCATATGCAATAAGGTCAGCCGCAAAAATAACCCTGTCCACGCCTTTTCCGCACTAATCTTTCACTGCCTGCCTTTAGTAAATCCTCATAGTAGTTTTTTTTAACGCCAAAAGAAGGTTTGCGCTGGCACAAGCTGTTAGTAAATCTGGCCCTTATATTTCTCATTTATTGACTGACAGCTGTCCTATCCCTATGTTGAGAGACATCGGGAGTAAGTGCAGAGGCGTTGTGTGAGCTGTGATGGTTATTGTAGTAATCTAGACTAAATGTGAGCATGCATTTACTCATCTCACTTGCACAAGAACAGAATCAGTATTCCTCAAAATGAATAAAAACAGTCAAACACATACTCAGAATATTACACAAACCTGCAATAATTACTGTAGTGAATTCAGTATACAGGAAAGGAAGAGGACAGGGTTGGCTTACGGAGAACACATGGGTTTTATTTAAATCAAAAAGGGAAAACAACCAGAAGAACAGGCGCGCTATGTTCAGATAAACTCAACTAAAGTCTTTCAACACATTCAATCCAACGGCAGCTCTCCAGAGCATTCACCCGATCGCCACGAGTCCTCAGTCAATCTCATTGTCCTGCTGTTTTGTTTGGCTTTTACTGTCTTTCCACACCAATCACTGAAACCAGACACAGGTGTTTGTCATTTGCACTTGACCCACTTACGCTGCACCTGTCTCCCAATCTTCTCTCCCGTCACAGACTGCGCTAGACCACGCCCTACTTGCCACAATTATATATTAAATAACACAAATATATGTATTTTATTCTCACTTTATTAACTTTGCTGCTGACATTCAATTATACAATTCAATCACTCACACCAATAAGCAAAAATTACTTTAGATAAACATTACATTTGTGCTTAATTTTTGTTGTTGTTGTTGCTGAAATAAGAGTGTTGAAATTTATTTTCCTGTTCATGCTACCTCTTAATTCTCAAATAAGGTAGGAAGACTTAAATTACAGGTGAAGTAAGCGAAAACGCTGTTGATATTTGAAATCACCAAAACAAACACACCCCTACCCAAGAGGACCACACCCCTATCTTGATAGCTCCGCCCCAAAACTCTCAAACACACTATGCAGCACAGGCACCTGGACATGCCCCCTACTGCTGTTGACCAGTATGTTATGGTACTCGGTCAAATCCACTTTCAACAGTGTTTCTCAGAAATCGCTTACTGGACCTTTAATTGAAATGTGCCATGTGACAAGATGACAGGATGCATGTAATATGAGACCGAGCAGGTCCGTTAAAGACAATTATGATGTGGTAGTATGTCCAGAAACTTGCCTACTCTTCTGGTATTGTATTTACTATTTCTTCCAGCCCAGGCACATTCAAAAAACGTACCTGTGGCAAAATCTTTGCAAAAAAAAAAAAATACGATGCGTTGTGTATGTTTCGTGACAGTTTCAAAGTGAAATGTCCAGTGAGTGGCACTAAAAGTGTGTTTTGTTTTTTTCCGGAACAGATGAACATGAGTATGGCAATGTTTTATTACATTGGAGTTTGTATGCATCACTGCAGTTCTGAATCGAAATGTCCAATGAGTGGCGCTAAAAGATTAATGCTCCAACACGTTTTAAAATAACGCACACCCACACTATACCTTAAACCTACTCGATGGTGTTAACAAAAGCGAACACAACATATCGTAACTCGTCTTTCACGAGATTCATACCCATGCTCTAAACATCACAAGTACAAGTCAATACCAGCTGAGCTACGGAGCAAGCTTCATACAGAATATAAGTCAAACTCAACATATGGAGCTGGTTAAGTGCAAACCTCAAAATATATTCGTTTACAAATCATGCACTATGGTATGGTAAGTGTTTTGAGGTGATAACATAATTGTGCAATGAGCAATGTGAAAACATGTCTTTATAAATCCATAATCTGCCCCTGTAATCATAATTGTGTGTGAAAACGATAAAAGGTGTTTGCTGTTTTACTGCTTCTAGTGTTCATTTCTTGTAGAAACTGCAGTGATATGAACGTATTGGTTCGTATTTTTACATTTGCAAAAATGTTACCACAGGAACGTTTTTTCAATGAGCCTGTGTTGATTTCTTCACCTTCCTAGGGCATATTATATGTATGTGGTGATGCGCTCCATGACAATGATTAGGGGCGGACCGGGTATGCGCGGCAGATATAAAAAGGGGACGGGAATGACGCCTAAGCGAGCGCGTCATTCTCGTTCTGGAAGTGACGTCATCCGGGCACACAGTGTTCACGTTTGGGAGTGCGACGGAGGAGGACTGTAAACTCATTGATAACATATCCGTTATGGCAAGCCCGTAATTTGCACCCTATTGAGTACATTGAGCGATGTGATTCACCATTTACCGTGACTGATCCTATAATTTGCACCCTATTGAGTGCACTGAGCGGTGTGATTCACTATTTACCGTAATACAGGGGTGGTGTTACAGCAGGCTTGGCGGGAGTAGCCGGGCTTAGTGACGACCGATTGGATTGTGTTTCCCCTTGCCAGAAAATCCTCGACCATTTCTCAGTGACTCTTACTGGAACAGCGCATTTGTTGTGATCGTCTGACTAATACTTTCTCTTATCTCCCATCCCTCTTGAGACGGCCGGAAAAATAGCGCATTTTCGGCCGTAGTGACGCTTTCCAAACCTAGCAAATTTAGTGCCGATCTTTGAGCTGACGTACAGCGGCGAATAACTGGGTTGTCATCTCTATTCTGCTCTTTTAGCAGAAACATTGTCATTTAGCATATTGACGTTTGTAAAATTGTTATTGTCTGTTTTTGAATGTCTTACATGCATTTCTAAATCCGACCTGTACTTTTAAAATACTGTAATCATCAGGCGACACAGTGTTGGAAAGCTAGTAATGAGCGTTGGCCAGTGAATGGTTGCTTTTATTTTTTTGTGTAAACAACTGATTCCAACTGTCCACATGTGATAAGTGTTCAACCAAAAGACTATTACGTGGAGTGTGTGTGTGTGTGTGTGTGTGTATGGTTGCTTATGTCCCCAATTTGTCCTTTTTCTTTTACCCAGAGTTGGGGTGCCAGTTCAACGCCCACGTCCTCTGGTGTGGTGGTGTGCTTTTCGCTTGCTGTGTTCACAGAGGGTGATTGGGTGCTGTGTGGTGAGAGCACTAGTTGCAGTGTTTACCGGGCAGGTGAACTGAATCCCCAATTCTGAAATGGACAAGTGTTATGGTTGACATATTTATCCTAGTGTGTGTTTGTATTTTGCCTTTTGGTATTTGTCTTATTTGTATTTATTAAATGATTTGAAACGTTTCCTGGTTGTCTGTTATCTGACCCAGTCACCACGTATCTGTGTGCTTTGCACTTGAAGTACAAGCGGGTCCCCGGCCCATTTTCCGGGGTGGCGTAGTCTATTTGGTGCCATAATTGGTATTGTATTGCGCTTAAGAGAGCAAACTGCCACATGTAGGTGTATTAGGATGCAGCACAGGTATTAAAGACGACATGGGTTTCAGTTTACCCCAACAGGCAGATGCTGGAACTGCACCATCTAAGAACAAAAGGCCTCTTTCTTCATTGAAGACCAGGTTGCTTTGTGTTCTGAAGAATACAATTTCAGATGGAAACAAGAGTTAGTATCAACAACCCAAATCGGAAGTTGGAGTTCACCAGGTACACCTAAAGGCAACATTAACGTGTACATGAGCATCACTTACACAAACATACAAATCACGCTGTGTCTACCTAGAGGAAAGCTGGGACAATTTTTGCAGTCTGCAAGTTCCTCAAGGGTTATAATTTCTAATTAAATTTTTTTTTTTTTTCATCTAAACCTCATTTAAAAGGTAGAGCTGAGGTCCCTGCATTATAATTGAATCTGAAATTGCCAACAACACAGTTAGGCTTTCTTCCCCTTTAAAAATGATGGCATCGTTTGTTTCACGTCCATTAGCACAAATGCACTTTTTTCCCTCTCTCCTTTATTTCATTTTATTTTATATTATTAATTTCTCATGTTCGTTTTCAGCATCCTAATTAATTTGATTTTGTTTTCTCTCACTACAGAGGACCCTGGAAATTAATGATGTGGAACCACAATGTTGCTGAGATGCTGATGGGCCTCGTCTTCATGTTGCGAAATTTCTGTCATTAGACAAAGCGCCTGGTGACTTGAAAGTTTGTGCTGCTGGTGTCGGGATCTGTGCCCGGGGGTTACATTCTGTCTGCATAATTGATTAGACCACCAGAGGGTCGCCGAAGTGATAATGATAGCAACAAAAACCTTTTATTTGCATTTTTATGATTCATATTCTAACAGAAGTATCTTCTGAACACTGGCATGGAAACATGCACTTAGAATAAATATGCATGATGTCAGTGACATTGAAAAATTGAAGTTTTAAGCATGACAATCTTTGTAATTTAGAAACCAGCAAAACATAATGTTTGTTTAAAGAGATTGATTAGATAGAGGAAAGGGGGTAGACATAGGGAATGAAAGACAAAGAGATAAATAAAGAGGAAATGAGAGAAGAAAGAGACACAGAGAGCTCTATAATACTCCGTCGCACTCTGGAAATCAGTCTATGAGGGTGCGTCATATATTTGCACTTTAATAAGTTGTTACACTATGGGACTGTATAGAGCATTTCCAAGTTAATAGGCGGTTCTACGGTCTTTTCACAGTCCAATCTCTTAGCCTTTATTCCAGACACAAGTGCAAGGGGATACAGGGAGATTTCCTCACCTCATAATGCACTTCACTTGTTTTATTTGACATGACATCCGTTCGAATCAGGTCTGTCACAATTCAATTCCCCTACTTATATTTATGCATTTGGCTCCGTAACTTTACACCGACACAATATCTGTGCACCTAATCAACATTTCAGCTTTATTACATCATCTGTCAAGCAGTCTTTCCATCCAGCTGATTTGTTTCTGTTACGGCTGTGGGTGAAGTTTGAATATTATAATCTTGCGCCTTTCCTAAAGGGATAATTCAGTCTAAAATGTTTGTCATAATTAATCATCATGTGATTCTAAAACCTGTACGCATTTCTTTTTTTTTCTTTGATGATGCAATTTCTGAATTAAAATGTTTATATTTTGGGGCATAAACAAAAACATTTTATGATGATACTTGAATATCTTGAATAGGCAACTTTAGATTTCTTTTTTTTGTTTTGTCCACCAAATGAAAATCATTTGATCCACCCAACATGGAGCGAAACCCTGTCCTGACTGTGTCATGTCAATAAATTTCTAAAAACTATCAGATAATTTGATATTTTAAATACAAAGCAAGCTTAGGTTGTACGATTTGCAAATTAGCAAATGATTAATAAAGAAAACCCTAACTCAGTTAATTATTTCATAAATTCATTTTATTCAAAAAGTTTTTTTGAAAATAATGATCAAGAGGTGTACACACATATATTCAAGGTGTAAAAATATGATTTTTTTTTACCTTAATGGTCACACCATGACATTATTAGAGTCATTTTTGTCATAAGTCATTTTTAGAGTCATTTTAGAGTCATTTATAGCATGGTAAACCATTTTTCAAAACCATATGAAACTGTTGTATTTGTCACTGACACAGGTATAAATAAACTGATGTATGAAGAAGACTGTAATCAAATACTACATCTTTATTTCTCTCTGATAAACTACCTCAATATATACACATGCATCCAAACATCAATCAATACATAAATCATACAGCTCTGACTGACAGCACATCAAGAGATCAAAATATCTGGTGTGTGTTAAAGACAAACGTACAGGTGTTTATGACTGCCACACTCTCTTTCTCCCCCTCTGTCTTAAACACACACAAACAAACTCACTCCAGGAGGAAAGCGGACCACTTGGGTCCCAGTTCCCAGCTCTAATAGCCAGCGATGACTGATGGGCGTCATTTAACTGGATGTATCAGCGTGCTCCCTGCATGGCCCAGCTGCGAGACACTAAACCAATTAGAGGGGGGTAATTAATCTGGGCCAGGGAAGCACCCCTACCACTGCAGAGTCATACACACAGAAAAGACCCACAGGAAAACTCCATGCGAGGCCTCCCTTGGGGTCTCTCCACATATTAAATCACATCTGAGCACATATTGTAGGGTTAAGCACACAGAAAGTGTAAGGGAGAAAGAGATAGAATGAAACACTTTTTACTATAAGTGCAACAGCAGCTCTGCTTTTGTCAAAAGCAATACATGACTTTTTTTTTATTCAGAGATTTTTCAACATGCAAATTATATAATATAATATAATATATTAGGGGTGTAGGCTAGCGGTACACAGAAGTCACGGGTCGGTACGTACCTCGGTTTTGGGGTCACGGTTTTGTGCACTCACAATAAAAACAAATCATTGTGCTTTTGTAAAATGAAGAAAACAAACAGGACGCGATCTGCTGTGGCTGATGGTTTCCTTTCCGTGATGCTTGTGGAGCGCATCTAAAAAATGAATTGAAATCAACATATAGGCTAGGCTACTAACAAGCTATTGCGTGGCATCTGAACTCTTTTTTTGGGTTGCTGCATAGATCATCTCTTTTTCTTCTGCTCTTTTTCCTGCTGTGGCGGTTAGCAACAGCGTTGCATTACCGTGCGCTACCCCTTCTGGATTGGAGTGTGGATCGCCTGTGACTGACTGTATTCTTCGTCTGACTGCATGCACCGAACAGTTACGTCTGTACTGTAATAGTTAGGGGCGAATACATGTACCATTAGGTAGTCGAGATACATACGTATATATAACAAAAATATCATACTCTTACTGGCCACTTTATTAGGTACACTTTGCTAGAATCGCGTTGGACCCCCTTTTGCTTTCAGAACTGCCTGTGCGTCTGTGCACAAATTAAAGGTAGGTAAGCGATTTTCGGAGAAGCTAGCAATAGCAAGCTAGTTTTGAAAGCATAAGATTGAACCCTTCCTCTGCTTATTCCATTCATTCGAGTAGCCTATCATATTGTACAAGGCTTAAATCATTTAAATATACATTCAATAATATACGATATCATATCGTAGAACATGGAGTAGCCTATTTGAGTTGATATTACTCTTGCCAAGCTCTGATTTCTGAGAGATAGCACGCATAGACGGATTTGCGCTCGTTTCATTTTTACTCTCACTCATTCACTTCACTCATTATTGCATAGAGACTTTAAAAAAGATATTTTGCTTTGGGGACACCCCTTATCTACTCCAGTAAAAAAATCTGGAGGATGACCCACCCACATTTTTTTTGCTTCCGATGCCCATGTATTGCTATGAAGATATGAAGAGACTTTCAACCAGCATAACAAAAAATTGTTTCTGGAACAAATCACCTACCCTGCCTTCAAATTCTCTTTAGCCTCTTCTAGCGCTGGAATGATTTAAAATATATTGAATGTGTAAATGAATTCTTGAATCACGTTTACCGAACCGTGGGGCCTGGTCCGTACGGATCACGGATCAACAATGATCCGTGTAACCCCTAGTGTCCTCAATCTGGTACCCTGCGTGAGCGTCGAGTCTGAGGAGGAGGGAGCAGGTGAAAAACTCTCTCCAATATTTTAAATTTGGACTCAGTACCCAGTTCAACCGTTATTTTACAATATTACATAGTGCACCTTTAATCATTTTGCAGCCCCACAACCTGCATAATTTGGGGAAAGCTGTAGGGTATATCGTTATGTGTGCTCTGAGTAATTTTTTTTTTCTGTCAAAGAAATTCAATTCCCATAAAAAACACACCAACAAAATGTCTTGCTCAAGATTAAAAAAAAGAAGAAAAATACTTTTTATTTAAAGTTCAGAAGTGCGTGACAAGCTGGCATATAGTATTAATAGGCAAACTAACTAACTACACACATCGTGCATCACACAAAGATAAATGGCAAAGGATGAACGCTGCTAAAGGAGCAGGCAGTGTAATGCCATTAGCGTTGTAGAGACATGGGCAGGGATCAGACGCGTGGCATGAGTTGTGGCACTGCTCGTCTTCTCCACCGGGTGCATTTGTCACATGTACCACTCCGCAGCACAGTGGATTAGATGTTCGCCTTGGATCATTAAGTTTAGCTCAAATCCTGACAGGACAGACAAGCGTTTCATCCTTGTCAAACCACACTGATGCTGTAGAGGGTGAGTAAGGGTGGGGGGGGGGGGGGTTCGGGATGAGAGCCATGGAAAGAGAGAGAGAGGGCTGGAAGAGACCAATAAGGTCTACAATACCTGATGAAAACTATCAATTAGCATTCAGAATTTCATCCCAATGGTAGTTGCTTGGCTGGCGCAGGACCACTATGCGATTTGAAATCTGCAATCTTTGCTCATGTGAACTCAGTTCAATGCTGTGAATGCCATGTGACTAATTTCTCCGGAAAAATAACACCATGACAATACTGAGTGACAGTAATACAGTCCCTAACCCTTCGCTAGACACTATCATGAGATAAAAAAAAAGTCAATTTAAGGGTGCTTGCTAAATAAATATCCATGTGTGCAAATCAGTGTTTTTATTGTTAACTAAAACTATTACAAATTATTTTCATTAATGGAAATACAACTGAAGTAAAATAAATATTAGATGATAAAACTTAAAAACGTAAAGGAAAACTAGAAAAATTGCATTGGCAACAAACTGAAATAAAAATAATGTTAAGTTAAAGTCCAAAAATTACTAAAACTAAAATAAAGTTAAATTTAAATATTTTAAAAAATATAATAATTCTAAAACAAACTAAAGTTAAAATGAGAACAAAACAATATAAAATAAAATAGAATCTAAAATATTATAAAATACCATAAAATAAAAAAATTATTATTTTATATAATTTATATACAATATATTAATAAATATATTCTATAACAATTTATTTGCCATAATAATTTAAAAGTCTGCAAATAATTATTCTGTAAGAATATAGAGCCAATTTTGAATAAATTAAGGAGAAATATGCTTTTTTTTTTTTTTTGCTTTTTTTTTTGCAGACAGATGTTGTAGTTACGACATCCACCAGCAGGGGCAAACCAGCCAAACTCTAAACGGATTATAGCAGGAAGAAGTTGTGTTTTTCTAACTCTGCAGAGAAGAGAATCATGGGATGTGAGAGCTGGGGCATCAGTGGCAATTAATGCAAGTGGAATCTCAGACAAGGAGGCTAATGAGTTTTAATATACATGCAGGTGAGGAAAAGGGGAGGCAATGAAGCCCTTAATGAACCCATGACAGCCTAATTAGCCACAATTTACAATTCCCGGATTCTAATCAGAGGCACTGAAATGCTGCCACAGATCTTTGTATGGAATGAGTCTTTTTAAACGCTCCAACTTGTTGCATGGTATTTGATTGATAATTGCTGTTTTTCCTCCCTTTTTCCATTACTCTGGCTGTACTTCAGAGGCAAGTGCCCAGATCGGACTGTGAAATAATGGAAGATGTCTAGCTATTTATAAATCAACTCTGAATTTGTACTTTTACTTTTGGTATATGAGATATGAGTAATGCAGCATTGAGACATGCAGACAGGTGATCATTAAAATGACGATGACATGCAGATACAGTTAAACTCGACCCTGCTCACAGTGTAACGCTTGGAGAGTTTCAGAAATATAAAGACCTCATACCATGAAATGACTTGATGAGCTCACTTGTTCCAGTGTTGACGTATTTCCAGTTGAAACGGACTTTTAGAACATATTAAAAAGCAAATTTTCTTTCTCTTTCTTTCTTTCTTTCTTTCTTTCTTTCTTCAATAGCCAATAAGTTGTAGCTTTTGCCATTGTTTTGTTATATCTGTTACTTTATAATGCTACATTTTGGATACACATGTGAGTATATTTTTGTTCTATTTTACATTTTAAATTCATAGCCTATATCATAGCCTATATCTGGCTAAAGTTGATGAAGATCAACATTTGAAGAACATTTTAGCTGTAAAAACTAGACTAGCATAAAAATGGTCTACAGCTGACAGATATGGGTTATAAAACTCATATTTCGATCATGCAGTTGTAAAATATGTTGGACAATGGGAGAATTTTTAAATGTTTCAAAGTGAGATGTTAAAATAAAAGAATTGACATTATTCATGCTTTCTGGTGTTCAGGGGTTTTGTGTTGACTGAATAGCCAAAGAGCAAACGAGAGCATCATGGGAATGAGTTCCCAAAGTACCAGACAAACAGAAACTTTGACCAACCGTGACTTTTTTGCAAGATGTAAACAGACCATCCGAACCCGTCATTACATTCAGTTCATATTTCTATTTTTAACCTGATATTATAACATTGTATGTGTGTGTGTGTGTGTGTGTGTGTGTGTGTGTGTGTAATGCAATACCTCCCATTTTAAATACTTTAACTACTTTACATTATAATTAGCTTGTAGCTTGACAAGCTAGTTTCAAAATAACCTTTTCATAAAAGCAATGCTTTTCAGACCAAATATTGAGTATTCTTGTTCCCATGTCTTTAATTCTGCAACCTTTGAAACATTATGCGCAATTTGGATTAAAGGTGAAAAGACGAATCTCATTACAAATTCACATGGCGGAAGTTTGTGGTGTGATGTTTACACAACTGTATCAGTTCATCTTTGTAGCTTCGTTTACTCTGACTTTACTCTCTCTCTCTCTCTCTCATTCAGAACAGTCTGCTGGTACATTTTATTCCCCACCAAATTGACCCAGGGCACATTTTTTTTCTGAATGTAATTTAGAACAGACTTTTGAAGGGATTGTAACTCAAAGACTAACAAGACATGATCAAAGAACCTAGAACACAAGCATTGGGCTCCTGGTTTCTACATCACTAGAACGCATGCATATAAGCAGGTCGTGGCCTAAAGACATCATAATTACTCAAGTAATTTGACTGTGAGAGTGGAAATTGCACATTAATCGTGAGGTGATAAATTGATCAGTGTACAATTAACCGTACATCTTTTGGGACAACGCTAGGATTGGGGCAGGAACTTATACGCTAACAAGATATGATCAAAGCCGAGAGGCTGGACACGAATGATAGCTCAAATCCACTGATTTAGTTCTTGGCCTTATGATGTGTATCAAATAATTTAACTGCAAAAGTAGAAATCATATCTTAAATAGCCATAGTCCTTGCAGAATTGTACAATGGAATGCACGCTTGTTTTTGACTGATTATTTCTCCTTTTTCTACCCAGATGTCTTGATTTATTTGTCATTAAAACACTGAAATCTTTGTTTGGCTCCACTTTAGACAATTCTGGGCATATTTTGTTCCTTTAGTCATTTACAAAGCACAGTTCTGGCATCGCAACCAAAGCATGTGCAGTTTCACAGCACTGTTCTCCAATCTGTCCAAACAACGGATAAACCCTTTTTACACTATGAATCACTATTCCAGACGGTGACGTTTTTTTGGGTTTTTTTTTTTTTTTTGGTCCACCAACAGTCACCACAGGTAATTGTTGAGGATTCCAATAGTTCAGATGTTTAATCGGATCGGTTTTCATCACCGGTCAGGGCCGCCTAAAATCTAATCTCATTAAGGAGATTAAACATGGCTATTTAAATCAAATCCATTCATATATGCTTGAGGATGATCTCAAACTTCAATCAAAGTTTGATGCTTTCTATCATCATCCTGCTCTCAAAGGGATTTCAGATCCTTTGCGTGAAGTTTGACAAGAGCCTCTCACCTGCCTCGGATGAGATAAGATTAATATGAGTCTATTTCAGTAGGATTTTAATAAGTCAATCTTAACCATCTTTACACAGAAAATGAAAGATAAAGGTCAGGGATTAGTGTGGAAACAGTGTAAAGGTCAAAGCTTTACGATCAGGAATAACCCACCGACTGCCATATCTAAAGGAATATTTCTTGATGGCAGTAACAAAAACAAAATAATTGAGTTTAAGCACATGGTTTGAGAAAACCAATTATGCAATGACATGACATGTTTGAAACAGGTATTTTGGGGGAATAATAATTGCCTACAGAAAACAAACCTTCTGATTTATAGGACCTTTTCACCTTCACTGCCAAGTTGTATTATTGCACAACTCAAAAACATCCTTTAAAAATGACTGCTCAATGCTCTCTTGCATATCATTTTCTTTTCTAAAATAGAGGACCATGACACATGTCAAAAATGTTATAGCCCTACACATCAGCAAATGAATTATTACTAATCACAACTCTTTTAAAAGGTATAATTAACACTATGCTAAATATTACTGTTTATATTATGTACTGAACCAGCGCCTGCTCAAGTCTACAAACAACAAAATAAACGCAGTTTGCTTGTAAGCTAGTACTTATTAAGTCTTTGTATGAAATTACGTGACATTATAATTTAGTCACCCTATAATTTCAATGCAAAGGCCAAATTGCAGATATGAATTTTGTTGCCATAGCAGCAATAACCATGGGGACAGTTTCTTTTGTGTGCCGAAGATTTATCTTAGTCATATCAGTGTGCAGTACTATTGTAAATTAATCATGAACCACAAATCATCTATATAATCTCTGTATTATTATTTTTATTATTATTAATGATAATAATAAGTTATTACTATCCATTTGGCAGATGCATTTATCCACAGACCAGTGAATGTATATAAATCAATATTCTTATGAAAATATTCCCAATTATTACTCCCATTATTACACGTCTTTGTTAATTATATGTAGCCCCAAGAAAAAATTAATATGCAAATTAGAAACAGTGTAAAGATGCATTGCAAAAAAGGGAATGGCATTTATGGCCATTTTTAAACACATTGCATAAAGTAAAATGGTATATCAAATAATTATGTTATGTATTTTGTAAAATAGTTGAGAATCATCTTTATACAAATTTGGATAAAAAAAAGCTTATTGATTGGTGAATTAAGAATTTTTTCTTTTGCCAATTCAAGTCTTTTCATTTTCTTAATAAATGGGTCATAGCATAACATTAATAAAATAAAATGTAAAAATAAACAATAACAATAAAATATATATATTTTTAAAATGTCCATTTGCTTCTTGTGCTCCAAACAATGTAATGACCTAAAAAAAAATCACAAAAAAACCCTAGTACTCAGGAGGATGTACTGCTGCAATCGAAAATATAGCTGTAATTTCGATTGGCCCCATGATATAAACCATCATGGGGCCAAGCCATGCCAATGGTTTCATGGGTTCAAAAAGTAGTTGAAATAATTTGGTTTCAAAACTTAAAAAGAAGCTTTAATAACCAAAGGATTCTTACTTTGTTTTCTTACAAAGTATCCTTACTTTTTAATGCAAGATGCTGAACGTGATCAGCATGATGAGATCAATGGGTTCGAATAGTAGCAAAAAAATAAATACTTTGCCTTTTTAAATAAATATACCACATGTTGTTTAATGAGTTCATTCTCAGAACACCATGTCTGGAACAGAAGCAACTTTTCCACCACTTAAAGCCACAGTATCTCTTACTGTCTGGGCATGTGCCACACAGGATTCAAACCCAGGACTGGAATGGTTTGGGTTTCATGGCATGTGGTTTATCAGCTTGTGCCACTCAGAGGACGTTGACTTGGGGGATGAGGAGAGACTTCACTGTAAGAAAGAGCAGACAAAAACATGTTTAACCAGATTAGTGCTTAGTGCTAATGTAACTTATGGTTAGCCTGATAGCTGAAGAGCCACATTAAAAAGAATGGCATCTGGTTAGCATGCTAACCAATTAGTATGCTAAGTTAACTAGCATAAGGCTACAAATACAGGCTAGGTAATATTTGGAGACAAATATCTCGGGAACGGTAGCCAATATCAAAAATCCGTTAAATCATTTTTGTGCGGCTCGGTCCAAAGATCATCTGTTAAAATTTTGGACAGAACTGAGCAAAATCTGTAGCAGTAGTGAAAACTTGCATTTGCTTCAATATGGCGGACAGTCACATTGTTGGAAAATGACAAATAAGATATCGTCAGAATTATCATAAACCAAAGGATATAATAACATAAAGCAATCAAATTTCGAACAATATTTTCAAAAGTTATAGGTGTTTTTTCAAAAAAACTTATATCTTTGGAACACTAGGTGGTGCTCTGTTCAATCTTCTCATGTACCTTCAGGACATTCTGTTGATGATCCCTACTAAATTGTGTCAAATAGTTTAAAATACATTGCAATTTATAACAAAATTCAAAATGGCGGACACGTGGTACATCCAATCCCCTATCCCTTTCGGGTTTTGGCCCCTAATTATTCAACACCCATAGCAAATCAGGTTTATTGGAAAAATCTACAGACTTTCTGCTGTTTGCAATAAACAAATCAAACAAAAGTAATTGAAATAGCTCAACACAACAAATGTTTCAAGTGGTTTCCCCAAATTTAACTGAAAATGCAACTTTTAATGACTTCTGCAGTTTCAAAAATATTCAACCCCCTGATTATAATCCCTCACTACAGCACAAATCTGCAAAAAAGGTGTTGTCTCAAGCACACCTGATGCAAGTAATCAAGAACTTCATTAGTTGCACCAGGTGTGCTTGAGCTAGAACACACAAAATATCTGAACTGGCTAGGTTTGTTAAGTGTCACGTTTGACTGCAAGTTAGAAATAAGGACAAGTCAAAAGAATGGTCCAAAAAGTTAAGAGAAGGTATCATCGCCCTTCACAAACAAGGAGCAGGATACAAAAAGATAGCGAAGGCAGTAAATGTTCCTAGAGACACCGTTGGATTCATAGTTCGCACGGCAAAGTTAAAGGAGCAGTGCTTACACTACCTGAACGGGGCAGAAAAAGGTAGCTATCAGGGGCAGAAAAAGGCAGCTATCAAGGGCTGCAACCAGATTTCTGAAAAAAGCAGGTTTAGAAAAACCCTCGAGTGACTGCAAAAGACCTGCAGCAAGACTTGGTGGCCACAGGCACTGAGGTTTCAGCTTGTGCAATACGGTGCGTACTAAACACATGCCAGAACTCCAAGACGTACACCCTTACTGAACCAAAAGCACAAGAAAAGTTGGCACAAATTTGGTCAAAATCATATAAATAAGCCATAGAAGTTTTGAGATTCTGTTCTGTGGAGCGAATAAACGAAACTGTATCTTTTCGTCCCTCTGGATCAGCGGTATGTCTGGAGGAAGAAGAATGAAGCATATGCTGAAAAGAACACTCTGCCTACAGTTAAGCATGTTGGGGCTTGGTGATGCTCTTCGGCTGCTTTACATCCTCTGGCACTGGAAACATGCAGTGTGTGGAAGGCCAAATTAATTTATTGAAGTATCAGGAAATCCTAGGAGAAAACGTCTTGCCATCAGTGAGGAAGCTTAAGCTTGGGCAGCATTGGACCTTCCAACAGGACAATGATCCCAGTGATACCTCCAAATTCGACCAAGGCTTGGTTGCAGGAGAAGCCCTGGAAGATTCTACAGTGGCCATCACAGTCACCTGACCTGAACCTCATAGAAAATCTCTGGTGGGATTTGAAGAAGTCTGTTGCAACACGCAAATCCCAAAATATAACTGAACTGGAAGCCATTTCTCATGAGGAATGGGCTAAAGATTCCTCAGAAACGCTGCCAGAAGCTGGTGTCTTGTTAAACATGTCGTTTGCAGCGGGTCATTACAGCAAAAGAGTGTTCTACTAAGTACTAAAGATGCTTGCCATGAAAGGTAGAATCATTTTGAGACCGCAGAAGTCATTGAAAGTTGCATTTTCGATTGAATTTGGGGAAACCACTTAAAACATTTGGTGTGTTGACCTATTGTATTAATTTTGTTTGATTTGTTCATTGTAAACAGCTGAAAGTCTTCCAATTTTGCCAATAAATTTGATTTGCAATGCAGGGTAATTTCCCTTGCAACTTTAATTATAATAATAATAATAATTATGATTGCATCATGATCTACAAAATAAACATTCTTACAGTTTAGTTTTGTGAAGTGAGAGAAATGTATTCAACACATCACAAATGCACAAATAGTTATCAAATAAACGTCAAAATTAAATCTGCGATTAATAAATTTTGCCTCCCTTTGGTAAAATACATTGGTTTAATAATTGAAAATAATACATTTCACCTAGCTATTTCAAATTAATTAAAATACAAGACAAGAACAATGAATCACAAGTGAATCGAATTGATTCATTCCTTTAGTAATGTGTACATCAATATAAACCAATTAATTCAAAAGGTTTTTGAGGCTTCTCGAAGGCCTAACTTAAAAATAAAATCTGCCAGGTTTTTGTTTTCACTAAGATACCTGTTGTGGTTGGATGCGACTGTCGAGAGTGAGAAATAGAGGCAGAGTTTCGATGCTGTCAGCGCGTGATTAAAGAGACGAGGCCTAAATTGCCTTTGAACTTGTGCTGTTACCAGCTTGCTCACCATGAAGGGCACACTGAACACCACACGTACACACCGCCATGATGTCAGACTTGTAATGTAATTACAAGCCCATCTGTCTCTCATCGCTTGACAAGCACAAAATGTCCAATTATGGTTTCATTTAAATTCTAATTAGTTCGGCCCAATTTCACAGGCTCCAGAGCGGGGGAGGGGGGTGCGTTTGCAGCGCTAGTGTTGGAAAGATGCATGTTTGAGTCGGTGCTGGAGATCCAGGAAACTTTGTGCAAGTTAAGTGATGGACCAGTCATGCTGGTTTGAAACAAATCAGGACCAAATCAGCTGTGAAAAAGGGCATAATGCATCAATATTGATGTTTTTTTTTTTGCCCGCCCTAAGTGTGACCCCAAAAAAGACTAACATTCAAATTTATAAGTTCTACAAAATCTAAAGTGAAAACTGCATGTGCAGTGAGAAATATAGTTTTCACCTTAACCAACTTAAACCAAATTAACCTTTGTTAATGTTAGTTAAACATGCAATTGTTTATTGTTTGTTTGTGTTAGTTTACAGTCCATTAACTAATGTTAAAAAGGAATTATGTTTTTTTTTACATTTTCAACTTTGTAATGTTGCTGTTTGAGTATGAAAAAAGGTCTGCAAAGTTATAAAGCACGAAGTCACTCCAAAGTGAGTTATTATCTATATCAGTAAGCACTGATTATAAACAATATTCCTTTTAAATAATTCCCGCCCAAGGTATAGGCTACACAATAAAAGGGGTGTGGCCTAGTTGAGTTGCATTAGTAGAGTGTTGAAACCAACCGGCAACCTTCCGCTTACCTTATCTCTTGAATTCAACACGGAAGTGACTTAAACTGCAATTCATCGACTGGCTCCAAAAGAGAGTCAATCCAATAGGCCCCCATGTTAATATTCCCAACCTCACAACAGAAAAAGAAATATTTTTACAGCCTGGTACTAAATGGGGTTTTGATCTACGTATATAGCTAATCTTGATTTTTTTTAACTCATCCGTTTAAATTATATTAAGCCTTAAAGTTCTGAAAAGTTATGGACGTGGCCACTTGAGTGAACGCTGCTGTCACTACTAGCCGTTTGTCTGCTGTGTGTTAGCCGTCACGTTACAATACAATACAATACAATTTTGTTTAGTACTGCGATCATTTGAACCAAACAAGATAATTTCGGTCTTGCTCTCATTAAGAGTCAAGAAATGACTAGCGAGCCAGAGTTTTACTTCATCCAAACAGTCCAATATTGGCTTTAAAGCAAGCTTATCATCACGCTTCAAAGGCAAGTAAATTTGTGTGTCATCAGCATACAGATGAAAAGATACGCCATATCTAGATAAAATAGAACCCAAAGGGTGCATATAAAGATTAAACAGTTCCGGGCCAAGAATAGATCCCTGAGGAACGCCAGACCCAAATTTCATTTCAGACGAAGACTGTTGCCCGATGCAGACTGAGTAACTCCTATAAGTTAAATATGAACGGAACCATTGTAGCACCGTACGACGAAAGCCCATACATGCTTCAAGACGAGAAATGAGAATGTTGTGATCGACAAGGTCAAATGCAGTGCTAAGATCTACCAAGACTAAAGCCACAGATTGCCCTGTATCAGTAGTAAGCATTATATCATTCATGACTCTTAAGAGAGACTGTTCTATGACGGAAACGTTACCTCAGCTAATCCCGCTAATCCGGAAGTGACACACAGTGAAGCAATGCCAAGATAGCCATCTCCGCCCACTTTTAGCTCTTCAGAAACCTACGGGTGACGTCACGGACACTACGTCCATTGTTTTATTCAGTCTATGGTTGAAACTCCGGTTTTTGATTTTAAAAATTTAGAAACTAACATTAACTAAGATAAATAAATACTTTAGAAATACTTTAGCATTTTTAGCATTTTAGCATTTTAGCATTTTAGCATGTTAACTCACTAAAGCTAACAAATGGAACCTTATTGTAAAGTATTATCAATATCATTATAATAATATATTGGATTTAAAAAAAACAACAACTCATAAATCTGAGGGGACATGTGTCCCTCATGTTCACACTCTATTTGAATGGGCAACGCTTCTGGCTGTGAATGATGGGATTAATTTTTCTGCCAAATATGACTGGCAGCACTTACTGTTTGACTGACGAGGCTGATTTCTTAAAAATCAGTCCAAAAGAGCACATTTTTGAAAGAATAATTACAGCATGCATTGTTGTATAACATATTATAAAAAACCTCTTCATCATAAAGGATAAACAAATCAATGAAAAACAGAAGAAACGACCCTTGAAGAACTAAAATGGCATGACGTTCTTTATGTTTTACCTTGTGTTCAACTGTTTATCCTTGACTTCCTGTGCTTGCATTCGGATGCAAATCAGAACTCATCAGAGAGTAAATATTGTCGCTCTTTGAACGCCAGGGAAGCTCCTTAATACCCAATAGCTGTTGATTTCTCTCCCTCTCCCTCCATCTGTCTAGGCAGACCGTCACGTGTTAAGTGAAGACAGGGATGTAGGATCAGTGCTGCTAACTGTGGGCCCTGTGCTCTGTTTGGACCATGATTAGCTCCTAATCAGCCAAGAACAAACTGATTATTAGCTTGGCGCCACTTGACAGTCTTCAGGGAATGTGTCCGCTCCCTTTCTTTCTCTCTCGTTCACTCTATCCATCGTTTCTCTAGCCTGATTACTAGACAAGTCGGACACTCCTTTATGTGCACAGTGAATCTGGCGGAATACTGAAGCCTCTCATGGTGCCAGCACTGCTCCTCTTCTCTCACCTCTTCTTAATGATTGGAACAGCATCTCCCCTGATTGCACCCTGGGTCTGATTAGTGCTGCCTCGCAGCTGGGCTGACTCACAAATGTCAATCTGAACATCCTTATACTTTCTCTCCCTTTCTAGAATTGTCTGATTCTTCGTTGCCAGGCCTTAATGGACTGTGAGCACTGAACTCCACAAAGAGCTTCTAAATATTCTTGTTTGGTTTTGAAATATTATTAACAATATTATTGTTAGCTAATTGATAAGGTATTGATATTTAGCTAACTGAAATAATGTCCCAAAATAAGCATGGAAAAGTGCATAGATTTCGTCTGGGCCTTAAAGATAACTTAGCAATAAAACACTAGGTTGAAATCATCAGGAACATCCAAGGCACTCTCTTTAGAAAAGTTAAAAAGCCTTTATTTCTATGGCCTTGTCATAATCAACACTATTAAAACACTCCGACGCGTTTCGGCATACAAGCCTACGTCGGGGAGTCACGAGTTTGACTTAGGCTTGTATTCCGAAACGCGTCGGAGTGTTTTAATAGTGTTGATTATGACCAAGCCATAGAAATAAAGGCTTTTAACTTTTCTAAAAAGAGTGCCTTGGATGTTCCTGATGATTTCTACATATTTTTTCTATCCAAAGAGCACCTCAAACTTATTCACTTGAGTCCAGGAAGCACTTCATAGACATTTGTTTATAAAACACTAGGTTGGTTGAATTATTAACCCCCCAACCCAGCTTAAAATAGATAAATAAATAATAAATAGATAAATAAATAAAATAAAAATGTTATGATGAACATTTGGCTAATGTTCCCAACTGGCTATAAAAAGTTATTTATGAATGAATTATGTTTTGTTCTGGTGTGGTTCCCTTCCCTGTCATATTATGTTGACCTAGGCTGTGCCCGACATCGCCCCTATACCTGTAAATAGGGCACTATTTGAGGTGACAGCCATTTGTAGTGGTGTCCGAAACCATAGTGGATGTTATCGAGTACACTCATTCAATCCCACAATGCAACCCAAATAACGAACCGATGTACTCTCAACAGCTACAATACCCATAACACACTGTGACGGTCACACCGAATTAATTCCCGTGTCTTGCTAGAAGATGGCGCCTGCAGCTGAATCCTCCATCCATCCATTTCAATGTGGGTACAACGTAATATCATACAGGTTTAAATTATTTTTTAATTGATTATTAAATTGTTTAATTAAGGTTTATACATGCTAGTTTCCATGACAGAGTTCAAAATAAATCGTTTCATTACTACTGGAGCTGCCAGTTTTTGCTAAGTTTCAAATGATTATTAATCGGCAAGCACAAACTATGCAAAAGCAGATGCCCTTCTGGTGCACTCAGTGTCCGAAATCCCTCACTCTTTTTCATTCACTACTTCCAGTGGACTATATGAGTGGAGGAATGTAGGGAATAGTGAAGGACAATTCTCTGAATGTTCAAAACTTTTTAAAATGTTTTAAATCGTCTCTGGTTACGTATGTAACCTCAGTTCCCTGAAGGGATCGAGACGCTGCGTGAAACGCTGTGGGAACGCCCCTGCGTGAGTGCGTCATGAAGCACGTAGGAAATCAGTCCAATGGCGAGACGGAACGTCATAGGCGGGTGACGTCATCTACCAGGAAACTACAGTATATAAGCACCCCAAAACACAAGCGCATCAGCTTCTGATACGACTGAAGCAAATGCTCACGGGCATGCTGGGAGTATGGCACAAACACGCAGCGTCTCGTTCCCTTCAGGGAACTAAGGGTACATACGTAACCAGAGACGTTCCCTTTCAGGGAACTCGAGCTGCGTGAAACGCTGTGGGAACGCTTATACCAACGTTGCCATACGAGCAGGTGTCCGTCGTGTGTAGTCAAGGCACACACATGCCTTTGGTGTGAGAGACCCGGGTTTGAATCCACTGTGAGACACCAATGTGTCCCTGAGCAAGACACTTAACCCCTAGTTGCTCCAGAGGCGTGCGACCTCTGACATATCTAGCAATTGTAAGTCGCTTTGGATAAAAGCGTCAGCTAAATGAATAAATGTAATGTAAATGTAAATGTAAACACATTCGGACGAAAGCACCTGCACCCCTGGAGTGGAGCTGAAGTCAAGATGGTAAAACTTTACGAATGTGTGCGGTGCTGCAAACGTCCTGAATTGATACTCCTGACAAAATAGCCTTAGAGGCAGCCATACTCCTAGTAGAGTGAGCTCGTACAGCCGAGGGTGAAGGCTGACCAGCCCACTCGTAAGCAAGTGAGATGGCCTCGACCACCCAATTGCTCATCCTCTGCTTAGATGCAGGACACCCCTTTTTGGGTGGTCCAAAGCAAACAAACAACTGTTCAGATTTCCTCCACAGGGCAGCTCTGTGGACGTAAGCATCTAAAGCCCTAACTGGGCAGAGCAGATTAAGCTTCTCCTGGTCCGACGTCAGAAAAGGAGGAGGGCAGAAGGCTTGCAGTACAACAGGCCTAACAGTATTAGTTGGGAACTTAGGAACACAGCCCGGTCTAGGATGGAGAAAGGCTTTCACTATGTCGGGCGAGAATTCGAAGCACGAGGGAGAGACCTATAGAGCTTGAATATCTCCTATTCTTTTTAAAGAAGAGATAGCAAGAAGAAAAATAGTTTTTAGAGTAACAAATTTCTCAGAAAATTCTTCAATGGGCTCGAACGGTGCTAGAGAGAGACCTTCTAGAACAACCGCACAGTCCCAGGTCGACACCCTCGTGCGAACTGCTGGCCTCAGCCTCAAAGTGCCATGAAGGAAACGAGTTACAAGTGGGTGTCTCCCGAGAGAGGCTCCACTTAAAGGCACGTGTTAAGCAGAAAAGGCCACCACGTACACCTTCAGTTTGGAGAAACGCTCCTGAAGGAATTCCAGCACTGCACCAAACGGGCAGTTAACTGGATCCAACTGGTGTTCCCCACACCAAGAGGTGAACATCTTCCACCTCAGGGCATATCATTTCCTAGTGGCCGGAGCTCTGGAGTGGAGGATGGTTTCCACGACCTCAGTCGAGAGACCAGATTCTATGAGCTGGGCCCCCTCAGAGGCCAAGCCCACAGCCTCCATAGCTCTGGGCGGGGGTGAAGGATCAACCCACTCGCCTGAGAAAGAAGGTCCCTCCTGATCGGAATCTCCAGAGGAGAGCCGACGAGGAGAGAAATTAGGTCCGCAAACCAAACTCGGGCCGGCCACCAACAGTAGACTGACCCCGTCCCGGCGAACCCTTTCCAGAACTCCTGGGAGTAGAGCAATCGGGGGAAATGCGTGCAGACGTGACCTTGGCCACGCCTGTACCATAGCGTCCAACCCCAGAGGGGCTGGATGGCTTAGAGAGAACCAAAGTGTACAGTGTGATGTCTCCTTGGATGCAAATGGGTCTAACTCGGCACGACCGAAATGTTTCCATAGGAGCTCCACCACCTCGGGATGGAGTCTCCATTCCCCGGGCCTCGGCCCCTGCCTCGACAGGATGTCTGCCCCCTGATTTAAATACCCCAGGATATAAATCGCCCTCAATGAAAGAAGCTTCCCCTGGGACCATAGAAGGATCTGGTGAGCCAGCTTGTATAACGGGCGCGAATGCAGACCCCCCTGATGGTTTATATAAGAGACCACCGATGTGTTGTCTGACCGGACAAGAACATGATGACCTCTCGGGTCTGGGAGGAAGTGTTTCAGAGCCTGAAACACCGCCAGCAATACTAGACAATTTAAATGTCATTGAAGATGATGGTCCTGCCACAGACCCTGAGCTGAGCGACCACTCATGATCGCCCCCCAGCCTGTGAGAGAGGCATCCGTCGTTAGTCTTACACGACGACACGGAGCCCCCAACACAGGCCCTTGGGACAGGAACCAAGGTTCTTTCCACATAGCCAGGGCGCGAAGACACCGTCGCGTGACCCTGGTCATGCGGAGCTGGTTTCCCCTCGGGGAGAACCCCTTGGCCCTGAGCCACCACTGCAGTGATCTCATGTACAACAGGCCGCAAGGTATAACTTTGGACGCTGCTGCCATCAGACCCAGAATTCTCTTATATTCTTTTACAGTAAGTGACTTGCTTAGCTTTGCCTGCTTGACGGCTAAGATAATCAAAGCTATACGAGCAGGAGACAGACGTGCCTGCATCGTCGTCGAATCCCAAACCACACCCAGAAAAGTGGTCCTCTGTAATGGAGAAAGCACACTCTTCTTGCTGTTGAGCCTCAACCCCAACTTTTTGATATGGGCGAGCACGACATCTCGATGCCGAATCGCCTGATGCTCCGATTGAGCTAGAATCAACCAATCGTCGATACAATTTAAAATGCGGATGCCCTGGAGTCGCAGCGGAGCCAGAGCTGCATCCATGCATTTCGTGAAAGTTCGGGGAGACAGTGCTAGGCCGAACGGAAGAACCCGATATTGGTACGCCTCGCCCCCGAAAGCGAACCTCAGGAATTTCCTGTGTTGAGGAAGGATGGAAATATGGAAGTATGCGTGCTTTAGATCTATCGTCACAAACCAGTCCTCGGACCGGATCTGTGACACGATCTGCTTGAGAGTCAGCATCTTGAACTTGAGCTTCCCTACTGAGCGATTTAATAGGCGCAGATCTAAAATTGGACGTAACCCCCCATCCTTCTTTGGAACGATGAAATATCGGCTGTAATAACCCAGCTCGCTGCTGGGAGGAGGAAACTCGTTCTATAGCCCCCTTCAGCAGAAGAGTTTTCACCTCTTGTTCCATAACCAGAGCCTGTTTGGGGCCCACCACTGTGGGCAGAACCCCTCTGAAGCGAGGCGGGCGTGATCTGAACTGAATCGCGTACCCATACTCGATAGTCTGCAGGACCCATTGAGATGCATTTGGAAGGTTTTTCCACTCTGCCAAAAATTCTACTAAGGGTACCAGTCTCTCGAGACTGGCCTCTGGAATATTTTGAGTGGCAGACACAGTGCCCTGTAACGGCGCACCAGCAGGGAACAACTGGTCTGGCCGCTCTAAACCGCTTCTCAGAACGGGCGAGCATTCCCTCGGGAAAGCGCTCGCTGGGACCACGCAGGCGGGGTTGGCAGAACGGGCCCCTGAGGGCAGCGAGAGAGAACGGGCGCCGTGTACTGCGGCGAACACCTTCCCCTCTCGGTGGGGACCACCCTCATCATTCTGACGTTTGTGGCGTCAGGATTTCTTTTTGGACGAGGCCTTCCTGGCGACAATAACTCTCCTCAGATCAGCCTTGCCCCTGGAGGACCTCGTCTGAGAGTGCTGGCCTCTTCGGCGACTCAGTGAATTCGGTCGTCGAGAGGTTTCAGGAAGAAAAGAAGCAGGCGGCGGCGCTCCAGAAATTTCTCCCCCTCCGTGTCCATGTCTCCGGAGCTGCTGGGCGGGAGCAGTCCGCCGGCCGAGTAGCTCCTCACACAGGGTGCAACAAAAACGGAGCGTCGCGTCTCGTGCTCCTCCTCAGCAAAACTGGGACGAGATGCGACGCCCCTTTTTTGTTGCACCCTGTGTGAGGAGCTACTCGACGGTCGGGGCTGCTCCCGCCCAGCAGCTCCGGAGACATGGACACGGAGGTGGAGAAATTTCTAATCCCAGAGTGGTGTATATAAGCTCAATCCTTACTGTACTGACTCAGAGAAACATAAAGAAAAGATGGGGTGAGGAGAAGGAGAAACTGAGGCATGATAGGGTGAGAGGAATGATGGGGTGAGAGGAAAGAGAAACTGAGGCATGATGGGGTGAGAGGATAGAGAAATGGGGAACAAAGAAATCTGGAATGAAAGCTACCTCTCTTGTAGCCATATTCTTATGTGCCTGTTTCTCTCTGTCTGATACATGTATAAAAATTATAAATAAGAGATCTCCTGGCAAAGTTACTGGTGTAGCCTCCATGATTCAACACTAATGGGGAAAAGCATGATTTCCAAATCTACAACGTCATTGAACAGCAGCACAATCTGTTGATCACACTGCATTTCTATCTGTCACTGCATCGTTTTCATTTCTGTCAGAAATTAAATATGCCAAAACCTTGACTAACGTCTATATGAATAGCTAAAAATGAGAGAAGAAGTGTGATCTGTTATCTAAATTAGATGTCATCTTCTTTAGTGAATGTCAGGAAAACTCATTTGTGGATAGCAGGGACGTGCCCGATGTTGAATATTCTATTCAGACAAATAATGTCTTTAGAACGAATGACAAATTCAACTGAATGGTAGAACAAATATTTGTTAGACTGATTATTCAGTAAACACAGGTATAAAGCTATATCCCGCTTTTAAACTCTCTGTGCGAGGTGTAGAGAGCATCTTGATGTTTTAGAAATCTATTAAGTTAAAGAATCACAAAAAGAAGAAACACTGAAAAATGTTTAGATCTGCTTCTTGTAATTTGCAGAATGTTTAAATGCTCTTTCTTGAGTTTATTAGTACAGTAGATTTGTACAAATGCAGATGTTTAAATAAAAGGATATAGCTTGCCTTGGTCGTAGAATAACTCATTGTGTGTTACAAATCAGCTAGGTGAATGAATCAAAGACTCACTTACCTACAATTGTGGCACAAAATAACAGCATAAGTCACTTATTGCCTCCCATTGGTGAAATGATGTGGTCTGCAGCAAAGGTCAGTCAATAAATCCATATGAAGTGCATAAATAAATAGGGTTTCCAATGTCATGCAAAACTGAATACCTGGAAATTTTAAGGTGATGGTTTTCAGGTCTAGAAAAATCACTGAAATTGATACAATTATTTTAAACCTTGGAAATTTCAGTAACACTTTACAATAACATTTTACATTTATTCATTTTGCTGACGCTTTTATCCAAAGCGACTTACAATTGCTATATTTCAGAGGTTGCACGCCTCTGGAGCAACTAGGGGTTAAGTGTCTTGCTTAGGGACACATTGGTGTCTCACAGTGGATTTGAACCCGGGTCTCTCACACCAAAGGCATGATTTAATCAATAAGGTTTAATTTGTTAACTTCATTACTTAACACAAACTAATAATGAAAATTACTTCTAAAACAATGATTAATCTAGTTCATTTTAATTGACTAATACATTATTCAAATCAAAAGTTGGAACTGTTAATATTATTTAATGGACAATAACAATGAACAATTGTATTTTTATTAAAGGTCCCATATTGTACACCTTTCTGGCCTGTAAATTGTTTTTATTTAGTTTTAGTTATTCTTGTTACTTTTGTGCAACATATGCAACAATAACAATTTATTTGTTTTTGGATGTTTTATTTGTAGATATTTTACTGAAGTCCCGCGATTGCGCGAATCGTTATTCTCCTGCAACCCGCACACACGAATACCTTACCGCCCGCGCCTGCACTGGGCCATCAAATCTAGTCCCGCGCCGCAATCTGTTGTGTTGGGAATGCGGGAGTGCAGGTCTCTACAGCCATCGACTGAACAGCATTATCTCGACATATTTCCATGTTGTTGCTCAGCAACATTGTTCTCTGGGGTTGGGGAAAAGGAGGGCGGACGGTGGCCAGTGTTTGGGGTGGCACTGAAGGTGGTGACTGAGTAGTTCTATCATCACATTTTTGCGGAAGTCACAACGGCTCTTGAAAAGGCACAGCTACTTTATGCAGGCTGTGTGCATTTGTCTGTGGACTGTTTTGAAACTTATGTGGTAGTTACATAGCCCTAGACCTCTGTTATCATGAAAAAGAAAAGAAATTTCATTTTTGACAATACGGGACCTTTAAATAATGTTGACAATGTTGATAAATACATTAACCAATTTATTGCTTATTGTTAGTTAAAGCAACACTAAGTAAGATTGTTTACCTTAAAATAATGTTTCCAAAATCGATTCAGTGGTTCATCAAGTCGTGACATGGTGAAATGCACTTATGTCACAGCTTTGCAGTCCATTATCTGATATATCCACGCCATGTAAGATTGCCAGATCGGGTTGCGTTTCTGTAGTTCTAATGAGACGTAAGAAAACTACTAATTTGACTTGCTTTACGGCAAGCGCTTCAATTGCTACAATTGCATGTTTGTGATGTCGCAATACATCATACTTTCATAAAATCATGCATCATACTCTACCTTGTCTGTGGCCATTGTTGATTCCAATGCCGGTGCTGGATAAACAGAGAGCATGTGCGTGCGCCTGCGACAGTAGGCTGCGGTAGGCTAAATTATTTACGACAGCGGTAATGGACAATTCCGCTTCCAACCTGTAGGGCGACCGCAGAGGTTACTTGGTGTTGCTTTAATTACTCAAGTAATGTTAACTAAACAGAGCTTTTTGTGAAGTGTTACCAAAATGTCTATATAAATGTATAAATGTATTTGTATAGTTATTGACAGCTCTAACATATTTCATGGGTTACAGAAATCAGTCCTTTTAAGTATAATGTTTTAAATGTACACTATGTAACTTTTGGCCCTCTAGCGGTTAAGAAACAAAACTGCATGCATTTTGCGGAAGAACACTGTTTTGGTTGTGCTTCGGCTCTCAGCGACTGTGGATGAATATGTCCATCAAATCCATAAGTTCTCGCCATCTCCGAAAAGCCGAGCCAATGTTGATTTTCATTTTATTATACGAGCTCTGTCATGTTCTCTTTTTGCCAGCAGACTCTCCTCTGTTAGGTGTTTGTCTAAAATGGTTGGCTTCCATCCCCACACACTTAAGATATAAACACTTATAATAATAGGCTTACCATAGTGAATCAGGGTAAGACAAAAGCACATTTGGGAAGAAGGATTGATGATGTATTGACTCGTTTTGCTAATTTTGAACAAAATAAACGTTATAGCGTAGGCCTATAGCTACCTTTAAAAAAAGTGAAACCAAAAGTGTGGAAACCATGAATAAATAATAAATCTAGTCCTCAATGGTATAAACAACCAAGCTGCACAAACAGACTGTATTTAACTATACAGTGTCGTGTGAATGTACGGTCCACAAGAGGAATGATGTTCCTTTCAGGCACAGGTCTTTGAGAGGGCAGGTCAACATCCTTATCGATCCATTCCACACAGTGGGCTGTTTTCTCAGAGGGTCTTCCATGCCTCATACACCTCGAATGATGCAGTATCAGACTTGTGCAGGCAGGTTGAGACCAAAGGCACAGTTACCGTGGTGATTAATTAGGTGCTTGAATGGTGATGTAGAGAGTGAAGGAACATGGTGTAACAGAAGGGGTCAATAAGCTGGTGTAGTACAAATGGCCAAGAAAGAGTCTGTTTGTAGTTCTATCTTTTAGATCCCTGTGTGATGGAATTCATCAAATTTTTCAGTGTTTGCATTTATATTATTTATATAAACAATGAGGCTGAGATTCTTAAATAACCATGTATGCCTCTCAAGGAATAAACTGGAAATAAAAAAGCTTGTTTATTTTCCTGGAAGTTCATTTGAACATTTAATTAAGTTGAAAGGTCTAGCAATTTGCAATCGGAGAAATATAGAGAGGGATAAAAAAAAACTTCATCATTACCTCCAATTTACCTCCAAACTGAGGTTTGAAGAACACCTTTTTCTAATTAGAGAGAGGGATCAAGAAAATGAAATCTCAATCTCATAAAGGTTAAACTTTATTCTCTGTTTGGCAAAGAGATGAGAGACGTGAGTGAATCCCAATGTGCTCTTTCATTACCAGACAGATTGATCTACTGATGAGTCGAGTCACAAAGATTAATCAGAAGGATACCCCAAAGCTAATATATTCTCCAACTCAGGTAATGTATTAATGCTGAAGTCACATTTTAATTGGACTGAATTATTCAACTCTTTTGCCTGTTTAGGAGAAAAAAAAAAAAAAAAAAAATATATATATATATATATATATATATATATATATATATATATTTTTTTTTTTTTTTTTTTTTTTTATAATGACCCTACAAGTTTGATCAAACCATCAAAATATGAGGAAAATGTTTTAGATTTTTTTTAAATTTTAAATATGAGGGTAGATCAAAATACTAAACCTGGTTGAGTTATTCATCTGACTAAATTATTTGGCAAATATTTTTTATATATATTAAAAAATGCATATAAAGGAAAATGCTCCCAGGAAAAAAACATACATTGACTAGAGCATAATAAGTTATTATTATTTGAATGGATCTCTAGTTTTTGCATGTGTTCATAATTTCATTTAATTTTACATTGCATTATTACAAATAAAACTATTGACTTCAAGCACAGCTACCTTTAACAAATCTAAGACAAAGCTAAGATCTATAACAAATCTGTTTGAATAAAGGGTGAAGACATCTATTTTTACACATTTCTTTTGGCTACATAATTATAATATATATATATATATATATATATATATATATATATATATATATATATATATATATATATATATATATATATATATATAAATGTATACAGAAGTCTACAGATGGTAGCTGGTATTCTGCCATGAACAATGGTCAGACAATGGTCAATGGTCTTTACAGTACTGTAAAGTTTCAGTCATTTGTAATTTTACTGCAATGCAACTGCAAAGTATTTAGCCATGTCTCTATTACATGCAAAAAATTACAACCTATAATATATATCCACAAAAAAATTATCTCATAATTAATTGCTTCAAACAACTGAAACAAATCCAAATCCAAATGTTGCTCATTCACCATCGGCGAATTATAATGAAGAGCCTGAAATATTTTAGCACTTGCAGAGGAACCAATGTCAGCCTGCCTTTGATAATCATTTAGCAACAGAATGTAATTATAATCTATTCATACAATGAGAGCTTTATTTGCTTTGTTTCTGGGCATCACATTACAGCATGGATTTTTCCAATATGTTTTAATTATGCAAAGAAACAGACTAAGAGCCGCCTGCAGCCAGAAATCAACGACTACTTAAAGCCGAACGCATTTTAATCTGTGGCACGTCTTGAATGGCGGGCTGATCCTCCTCAGCCTTGATGTGCCTGCAGTCTCTGAGATCCTTGCAGGCTTTGGGCCCTGTTCCCTCTAAGGGACTTCCTGTGTCTCATTTCCTCCTGAAGCGAGAGTGGCTTTGGCAAACGCAAATACAATTAATCAGATGATGAGGATTTTTCATTTCCTGTCATGCCAGTCTGGCCGCAGTACATGCCTCCATATTAATAGGCTTGAAGTGATGATTCAATATCTTAATTCCTGAGTAATAAAGTGATAAAGTCCTCACATCTCTGTCCAGAATCTTAGACGATGTGTCTGTTATATGCTGGTTTTAGCTCACGTTTCAGAGTATTTTAAAAGCATTATGGTTTAACCGGACCAGGTTGCATGAAAAGTTGATGTAATTTTTACCTAAAATAAGATATAACAATGTTTCAGCCATGTTCACGAGGCAAAAGTGAGACCTGGTTTCAAACGGTTATTTTTCTTAACAGATAAAACTCACATAAAAATGACTAATTATTAATTATAACAGAAATATATTAGTACTGTATTCCATGGATGTAGACACAACCAGCTCTAATGCTAGATGTGTGTGTGTGTGTGTGTGTGTGTGTGTGTGTGTGTGTGTGTGTGTGTGTGTGTGTGTGTGTGTGTGTGTGTGTGTGTGTGTGTGTGTGCATGTGCGTGCGTGCGTGCGTGCGTGCGTGCGTGCGTGTGTGTGTGTGTGTGTGTGTGTGTGTGTGTGTGTGTGTGTGTGTGTGTGTGTGTGAAATATTTTCTTTAAATAAAGTCTGGCAAAAAATTATGTCGGCAGAATTTGGCATGTTTAATTGCATTATTACAAATAAAACGATTGACTCACAGCACAGCTACGCAATATAACTTACACAATATTTTACATATTTTAATAATTTTACTAAAATAATATTTGAATAAAGGGGACCATACACATATGATTTATGTAAAGCGAGCAGTGGCAGAGATGAAGATAATACATGTAATGTTGGATAGTACTTTATTTTACAGCAACTACTAGCAATTAACATGCAATTAACTCACAGTGAAGAGGGGGGAAAACAGATGCAAGGAAAACACAGTGTTCTCAGCAGGATCTGGCAGCATCCAGCTGTCTGTTTTCTGGATAAAAATGGCTGAAATTGTTAGTATCACTGTCCACTGATAAATAGTTTTTTTCACAGGACCTTCATGTTGGCTTCCTTCAGACATCGGAGCATCATCAGCAGTAACATATGACATTTGTATGCTTATGAGTAGAATAAGTATGTTAAAGGGGTGGTAAGTATCCCTTTTCACAATATGTAAAATATCATCAACTTCAAATATTACAAAACGAGCCAATGGCAAAGAGATACCATGGGTCTGCGGAATTTGCATAGCGTAGCTCCGCCCTACCTCGTGGGTATATAAGGAAGTACGCTGGCAACATGCAGATATGTTTCTGCTTCGGAGCCAGGAGGTCCTCTTCACTCCTGTAAGCCTGTTTCTGAGTGTCTTCTTCGAGAATCTTTGAGACGAGCAGCTCTCCAGTCTGTGCTGGTGTGACGGCATGTTCCAGCGAGTTTCACATTCCTGCCTGCTGATCTGTGCAGTGGTCTGCAACAGCATGTGTGCTTCAGCACAGCTGCTGAGCTTCCTCTCACAAAAAGAGCTTTGCACGTGGCACATCTTTTTAAAGAGGTCTCGTCCGTGCACTTCTGGGTGTGGTCGTTCCGTTTCATTGTCTGATGGGTGCGAGCGCTGTCTTGCGTCTTGGAGCACCTCCACGAGAGGTTATACTTTTGCTGGTGGCCAGTGTAACCTCAGGGTTACGGTGTGGAATAAATCCCAGACGATGATTCCTCGGGCCACACCCCCCTATTGCGCATGGCAACCCACGAGTCTTCCGAGTGCGATCGAACGAAGGTGACCGCATGCTCCCTTGTTCAGGTGATGTCCACAGCAGTGGTCCATCCACAAGCAATGCAATCGCGCTGCCGCCACCATGTCCTGATTATATTGTCTGCTATATTTACTTAATATTTATTAAATCCAGGCAATTGGTTGATGAAACCTTGATTAAAATTAAGATACAATTGATACACAACGAAATTCACTTTTTAGAAAGGCTTTCTACAAAACAAAACTTAATGAAGTGGTCAAAATCATGTCTGACCCACATGTCTCCCGATATATTGCGGCATCTTGCAACACATCCGCCTTGCTAAAACGGGAGATGCGGAATGGATAAAAATAACTAAAAAAATAAAAGAGGACTTGAATTAGCCCATTAATGGCATTTTTGAGTCATGCTCTTAACGAAATATGTTTTATTTCCTCTCTCCATATTGTGACTAATAAATGTGTGTCATTTTAATTTGCCTGTTACACAAAGGAGCCTAACTTATTGTAATAATTATTTGACGTAGCCTACTTTTAAACTTAGGATAATTCCTTGGCATCCTCAAGTACTAAACTGCAGTTTTTTAAATTGTTTGCGTGCTGGAGGTACGCTATTACGTCGTGTGCAGAGTGATCTTAACATTTAAGCTAGCTGGTGAGAGAAAATGACATTATCAAAGAGTCTAAAGAGGAAAGTTGAAAGCGAAAATAGCCATACAAAGAAGAATGAAAAGACAACTATGCCTTCATCCTACCTAGTTTTGTAAATGCAAAGCCGATGTGTCTTATCTGCAACGAAGTTGTCATTTCATGATGGCTATTTTAGAGGTGTGTCTAGCGATCCACAGACTCTTTTGAATGTCTTAAAGAACTTATCAAATTAAAAGCTCTCAATTCATTTCAAAATAAAACATTGCTGCATAAACCTTCTCGTACTTTTATTTTGAAGGCAAAATCATTAAAGACGAAGTGATTGTGAGTAACTGTTGCTGACGGATCTGTTTCAGAACCAGCCGCTATTAAAATAATCTGGCTGCGGCGCGGGCCAGATATTATTGCTGGCGGGCCAGTTTTTGCCCGCGGGCCGCCTATGGCCGACCCCTGGCCTAGGCTATAAGAAGATTGGTAACACCCTGAAACTGGCTTAAAATGAGTGCATGAGTGCTGTTGGTACTGGGGAGCTGCGCTTCATTGAGGAAAACATGGATTCCAATATGTACTGTGAAATTCTGAAGAAGAACATGATGCCCTCCCTTCAGAAACTATGCCGAACGGCATGATAATGACCCCAAACACAAGATGACAACTGCCTTGTTGAGGAAGGTAAAGGTGATTGAGTTGCCAAGTATGTCTCCAAACCTGAACCCTATTGAGCACCTGTGGGGAATCCTCAAGCGGAAGGTGGAGAAGCACTGTGCGTCTAACATCCAGTAGCTCCGTGATGCCATTATGGACTGGAAGTGAAGTGGATCCCAGCAACAACCTGTGCAGCTCTGGAGAATTCCATGACCAGGAGGTTTAAGTCAGTGCTAGATAACAACGGTGCTCACACAAAATATCAACACTTTGGACACAGTTTTGACATGTTCACGTTAGGTGTACTCACTTTTGTTGCCAGCTATTTTGACAATAATGGCTGTATGTTGAGTTATTTTCAGAGGACTGTAAATTGCTATACAAGCAGCACAATGCCTACTCTAAAATATATCCAAGTTTCATTTCTATAGTATTGTACCTTGAGAAGATATACTAAAATGTTTGCTAAAATGTGAGGGGTGTACTGACTTTTGTAAGATACTGTATGTTGGTCTTTCTTCAGAAAAAAACATTGAAAAAAAACATTGAGACAGGGAGCTCTTGTTGAGTTGATAGAATGACCCCGGTATGCACAATTAACATGGAAACAACCAGCATTTACAATGACTCAAAATACTTTCAAAATGCAAGATACAACAAATTTCAAAACAAAAGACTAAAAGACATGAAACACTAAGCACCAATGGCCATTGTTGGTTAAACAAGGATAAATAGCTGTTTAAATAGCTTCTTAATTACAATGCAGAACTTCCGTCTTTTTTCCTGGAGTTTGCATTAGTGCATGAAACTCTTTGCCTTTTTGTATTTATTTATTTATTTATAATTGCAAAAGAGAGTTAGGCCTTCTAGTATCTTCGTATAAATGTAACGCATATACATTTCAGAAAGAATCTAGATACATCCCAACAGAAAAAGAAAATATTTTGGATAAGATTTTTAAGCCAATTACAGGACTTTTTTTTGCACTGTTATTTTTATGAAACTCATGGCATCAATAGACATAATCTGTGCCAGAGCACAAGAATGACAACATACATTCTATTATATAACTGTTGATCCAAGCAATGGATATGAGCTGAAACGCACAATTATAGAACAAAGAGAGCTGACAAACTATATGGAGTGAGAGTGAAACACAATATGTGAGATATCCAGAATATGCAATATTCATATTATACACCTAATGTACAATTGGCTGTGAATTTACTACAGAAAAAAAAATAATTTACCTGCTGTGCCTAGTCTCTGCTTGTTTTCCTTTGTTCCTGTCACTCTCTCTAATCACCACTCCTTCATCCTGTAACCTACAGAGATGGATCCAAAGCCTGCTTTAGACCAGCGCTTGTCTTCAATCCTCCCATCTGTAGCACAGCACACTGCCACCATGCACTAAACTGCTCTGCCACAATCACTTTGCCTTCATAATATCCAATTAACCACATCAAGCTTAGGAGGAAAAAAAAACTACAGTGTTCACAATTGCGAACAAGGCAGATGTGTGTGTGGACCACAGGCAGCTTTATATATGCACAAGACCCTGCGACTACTCTGTGACACTTCAAAACATGGTACTGCTTTTGATGTGGATATGCAGGATAATATATAATCAACAGCAATAGTATCAGTTAATAACTTTCAAGACACACTTTAAAGACACATTTATCAATCTATGCAAATTAATAATACTCATGCATACTCATACATTTCTTAAAGGGTTAGTTCACCCAAAAATGAAAATTCTGTCAGTAATTACTCACCCTCATGTTGTTCCAACCCCATAAGACTTTCGTTCATCTTCGGAACACAAATTAAGATATTTTTGATTAAATCTGAGAGCTGTCTCACTCCTTCATAGGCTTCTAGGCAATTTCATTCTGTCGGTCCATAAAAGTTAGTAAAAACATTATTAAAATAGTCCAAGTGACTACAGTGGCTCAATCTTAAGTTCATCAAGCGACGAGAATATTTTTGTGCGCAAAAAACAAACAAAAATAACGACTTTATTCAACTATTCATTTTTTTTTTGCATGTGAGCCTCTGACGTGAATTCACGAGAGCGCCACGACGCATGCATGAGAATTGAGAAGATGACGCTCACGATCATTTGATTGGAAAGTGTGAAAGGTAAGCCATTCATTTTGCGGCATTGGTAAGGCACGTTTACGTTTTCTCGTTGGATTCTCATGACTCGGACTTCCAGGAAATGCACATTTTAGAACCATTTTAAACATTACATCGAGGCCCATCTGCGTCATCTTTCTCACGCATGCGTCGTGGCGCTCTCGGTAACTCACTAACCCTTTGAGGAGATTCAGTAACTATTCAGATGTGTTTTAAAGATTCAGTCATAATGCCACAAAAATCTGTAAATTAATTTTTAATCTTAAACTTACAATTCCTCTATATGGAAACCATAGATAACTATGATGCGTCTATTATAAAATGGATTTTTTTTTATAGTTAAGTCCAAAAATACACACACACACACACGGTTGGACAATGGAACTGAAACACTGGCCAATAGTGTTGGAGGTTTCCCATCTATATATGTGTGGCCTTGTGGCTGATTTTCACAGATTTTACATTCCAACAGTTAAGAGCAGAGTGTGAAGGTTGAAATTAACAGAGCAATAGCTAAACAAAAAACATAATAGGAGACATTTTCCGAGTTCAAGGACAAACTGTTGCTGCGCTTCTCTCTGGTTCATCTGTGACCAGGACAGCAATCTTTGTGGTGTATCAAAAGCTATGGTATACAGGGAAATGTCGGCATACTACCATTTAAGAAGAACCACATACAGGAGTAACTGTTGATGCAAGAGGAAGCCTTCTGAAAGGGATGTCCGGGTACTTACTCCGATTGAAAACATAAATCAGTTGCCCAACTAAATTGCTGCTAAACTAAAATACTCTCCTGTTTCCATCAAAACTGTTTATCTGGAGCTCCATAGGGTCAATAATCTTGGTCGCGCTGCTATAGCTAAACCTTTGGTCACTCGTGCCAGTGCGAAACGTTGGTTTCAATGGTTCCAGCAGTGCAAATCTTGGGCTGTGGAAAATGTGAAACGTACTGTTCTCCGACAACCTTCAGTCCACCTTCACTGTCTTTCATCTGTGGGAGTTATGGTATGGAGAAGTCCCAAAGAGGCTTAACACCCGGACAGTTGCTGCGCAGAGTGAAGCATGGCGGTGGATCAGTGATGGTTTGAGCTACAATATCATGGCATTCCCTACTTGATGGGCACAGGACAACCAGATAATTCTGGAGGACTATGTGCACCTAATGGTTCAAACATTTTACCCTGGAGGGGGTGTATCAGCATGATAATGCTCCAATACAAACAGCAAGACTTGAGACTGAATGGTTTGATGAACATGAAAGTGAAGTTAAGTAACCAGATTTAAATATTTTTGAGCCAATTTGGGATATTTTGGAGGAGCACGTCAGGAAACAATTTTCTTCCACCATCAACACAAAGTGACCTGGCCACTGTTCAGGAAGAGGAATGGCTCAGAATCCCTCTGGCCACTGTGAAGGACTGTCAGTCCCAAGACTAATTGATGCTGTATTGGCCACAAAAGGAGATCCTGCACCAACAAATTATTGTGGTCTAAAACTATGTGTTCTCGTTTCATTGTCCAACCCCTGTATATAACTTATTTCCATTTTATATAAATTAAATTTATTTCCATTTTATTTAATTATTTTTAAACTGATATACTACTCTTCAAAAGTTTGAGGTCAGTTAATTTTAAGAAATTCATATTTTTATTTAGCAAGGATGCATTCAATTGATCAAAAGTGGCAGTAAAGATTTCCACTGTTACAAAAAATTCTAATAAATTCTGGGTTTTTTCTTTCCGTAAAGAATAGGGAAAAAAATTATCATTTAGGTTTCCACTAAATTATTAGGCAGCACAAATGTTTTGAACATTGATAATAATAAGAAATGTTTCTTGAGCAGCAAATCAGCATATTATAATTATATCTGAGGGATCATGTGACTGAAGATTGGAGTAATGGTGACACTTCAGCTTTACTATCATAGGAATATAATACATTTTAAAATATATTAAAACACATTTTTTTTATTTGAAAATGTAATAATATTTCAAAACATAACTATTTTTGATCAAATAATTCCGGCCTTGGTGAGCATAAGAAACCTCTTTCGGAAACAATAAAAAAAATCCAACCAATCCCAAACGTTTAAATTGTAGTGTATATTGTTTCCAGTATCCAACTTCCAATTAAAGAAAATTAATTGTTCTGTCAGTGATGGGTTTCAGACATACCATTACATTTACAGGGGAGCTGAGTTATAAACCCAGCACAAAAATAAGTTAATTACTGTACCATTGCTTCAGACTGTCCTTGAAATGAGGCTCAACTTATATCACACTCGATGTCAGTTTTCATTATTAGTCATAAATGAGAGTGAATGCAGAGCTGCCATTCCAGTGCTCATAACCTCAGACTGTTGATTTAGGCCTCGCTGACAACTGATGTGCTGTAGCTAGACGGAGCTAAACGCCCTGGGTGGTTTTTACACTGCAGATACACAAGCTTTCTGTGTGACTTTTTCTCCCTCCTCCCTAGTATGACCTTTCATATGGTTTCTTCCAGCCCTAAGGAAGATATACAGTATAATACACTAAGATAGGCTTAAACCCATCTGTCAGTGGTCCTCTCACTTTAATTACACTGCTCTCCAGCCAATTGTATTAATTTTCAGAAAGTCTAAATTTCCTTAATGTGAAACATCCCATAACCACAGAGACTGTGGAAGCTTAATGAACCTTTGAAATTACAACTGCTATGGCCATATAGTTACCTGGCCATACTGATATTGCACACAGGCTTCTGTCCCCTGTGAGACAGCTCAAGGAAAAGCAAAGCAGATGAAATGTTTTCATTATGCAAAAACGTCTCCTTCAGGCATAAATAGGTAGAAAGGCATTATATCGTTATCTGCTAAAAAAATGAAGCAGTGAAGCCATTACGCTGCCGCCAGTGGAGCAACATTTTAATAAACTAATGTTCTCCCTTCTGCTTTTCATTGGATTTTAATGTCCACAAGTCACTACAATAATGAAATCTACCCCTGAAGTAACACAAATGCTGCCCCAAATAACAAAACAAGAAAAAATGGCATTACTGGGTCTGCATGTAAATCCATTTTTTGGAGAAAAGTTAATGCCAGTTAAAATTTAACAAGTGTTAACACTGCAAATCTGCAATATAAAAACTACACAATTGAAATTCATTAAATATCAGCTGTTAAAATGTTGTGAACTCTTTTAAAATGTCTTAGCCTTCAGTGGTATGATCTTGCCTCAGGGCAAAAAACAATTTTCTTCACTTTCCACGACATTAAATAAACTAATAAATAGCTTTATTTTGTTCACATTACAACCTGGCAGTGTTTTTAACATTTTTGTGGCAAGGAGAATTTCCCTAAAAAATATTTGTTTTAAAATTTTTTTTTTTTTAGCTATGAAAAAAAAGTGTTAGTAAGTAAACTTAATTTAGAAAGATCAGTCTGTCACGACTTGGTCTTTGTCATGTTTCATGTCTGTCATGTGATCCCCTGTTCAAAGTCATGTGATCCTCCATGTGTTCCCTTGTCTGACGAGTCATGTTGTCATTGTTCGCAGGTGTCCCTTATTTAGTCATTAGTCTTGTGTATTTAAGCCTTCATGTTTTCCATGTGTCCTTGTCAAGTATTGTTTCCCTGTAACACTGTGGCAAGAGTCATGTTCATGTTTGTGTTTCTGCTTTGCTTTGAGTTTCATGCCCCGCCATGCCTTTGTTTTGTAAAAAAACTGCCCTTGGGTTCTCATCTACACTTGCCTCCAGTGGAATACATTACACAGTCAAATTATTTGTATGTTATGAAATTTTTTTTTAACATTTGAACTCTCTCCCTGCCATTGACATAAATGGCAGACTTTTCGTGTGTAATACTGTACTGTTATACAGTAAGGGGCGCTATTGACTCATCTTCTGAAAGAGGTCAGCATCTCTGAATCAAAACACAGGTGAAAAAGAAGCAGAAACAAGCAATAGCATATAAGCAGATGCATATGTAAAATAAAACACCATATAAATCAAAACTGCTTAATGTTACCGAATGAAATGTCGACCCATGACGAGGTATAGGACTGTGCAAGCTTTAGGAGTGTTGATGGACTCGATCTACTTCATGTTTTGATTATCATTCTGAACCCAATCTAGACGTAGTCTTTGACAACAATGTGTTTTTCTCAGCTTTTTGCTCAAAATGTTGCTTTATTTTATAAAACTTACCCACATTCAAGGGAAAATTATCAAAAATGCTGGCGGTGGCTGGCAACCTTTTAAAAACACACTGGCGGGGAAAGAGTTATCTTCAAAAAATTGGACTTAACTTCATTGTTGCTAAAAGAGGTGAGCTATAAATTGCTATGGATAACCAAATTATCACTAAATTAGAAAAAAAAGAGGCCATAGAAGTTGAATCCACTGAAATCATTGGGGAAATCTTCTGCTCTAGTCATAACCTCTGATTCAGTAATTACAGCAGATCAATCTTTGACAATTAAGTGTCAGAATCCAATAGAAAATGTTTCTAGATAGAGGAAATCAATCTTTGCGTAACTAACTGACACAGCTGACAGCCCGTTTCCATCAAACACATTGTAAATAAAATGCCAAGTGAGAGGTGTGGATGAAAAATATCCATTTTGGGGCCTCAGAAGTATCAGTTACCAAACATCTCCTCTCAGAGTTAACTGTCCCCTCATCGAACGACAGAGGGAGGCACAGAGAGAGAGACGCTTTGATGGGTTGTCATAGAACAATCTGTCAAGTCCACGGCTGTTCTCCACTGATGCTAATTACAGGTGACAGGGCTAAGTACAAGGGTTTACACATGATAATGATGACTCTAGAGGAAGTTCTTCATGGTCTCCTTTACAGCCAGGCTGACAGCCGCCATTATGCATGCAGGGATTTTGTTGGGATTCACTGATGAAGCTGGCCACTCGATGAAAGAGAGGAGAAAAGGACATACTTACAGTATCGCTTGAGCTGCACAGACACTGTATAGAGCATGTCAGCTCTTCAGGGTACTGAAAAAGAAAGCTTCAGTTAATATCACAATGTTAATATTATCATTTAGACTGATGTGTAAATTAGATTAAAACATGTATTTCTTCATCGCTGACAAAATACTGTATCATTGCCACCTGGACTTAAATATCATTATCCATCAAGTAAAAATCAGATTAGAGATCTCTTTGATCTATAATTGTCTTCCAAAACTGTGATTCCGTTAACTAACAACACATCTACTATAATATAATCAAATACATTAGATTTATAAATTGCTTGCAGCAATATTTGCTTGCATATTTCATCAAAATACCCCGGCATCCTGGCCAAATTTGCCCATTGGCCTCTGTCCATCGTGGCCTCCTAATCATCCCCATATACACTGATTGGCTTCATCACTGTCTCCTCTCCACCAGTAAGCTGGTGTGTGGTGGGTGTTCTGGCGCAATATGGCTGCCGTCGCATTATCCAGGTGGATGCTGCACATTGGTGGTGGTTGAGGAGATTCCCCCTTCTATGTAAAGCGCTTTGAGTACCCAGAAAAGCGCTATATAAATGTAACGAACTATTATTATTATCAAAATACACCACTAGTTTTGAATGGGCATCAATGGAAAAATAAAATAATGAAACGTTATGCTTGATTATGCAATGAAAAAGTGTTTTGTGTGCGCAAAAAACCCCAAATAATTTACCACTTTATTTACAAAATATTACTTTCCAATGTGAGTACACGCAACAACGACTACTCTCGCGTCAACACAACACACATGCATCGTGGTGGAGATTAATATTTTGTAAATAAAATTGTAAAATGTGTTTTTTTTGCACAAAGTAAAATTCAGGTTAAACCACTGGAGTCACATGGATTTCTTTTATGATGTCTTTAGTATCTTTCTAGGGCTTGAAAGTGGTAGCTGCGAAGCTGTCAATGGAGGGATAAAAAGCTCTCAGATTTCATTAAATAGATCTTCATTTGTGTTCCAAAGATGATGTTCCAAAGATTGTGTTCCAATGAAAGTCTTACGGATTTGGAACGACATGAGGGTGAGTCATTTTTGGGGAAACTAACCCTTTAATATCTCAACTGTTTCTTGCAATACGATTATAGAAAAAAAATAGACTTTTACTTTAC